>NW_022589760.1:3589152-3830500 GCF_004348235.1 Phoca vitulina
TGTAGTTCCTAGAGTATAGATCCTTTACCTCTTTGGTTAGGTTTATTCCGAGGTATCTTATGGTTTTTTGCTATTGTAAATGGAATTGTTACTCTAATTTCTCTTTCTACAGTTGCGTTGTTAGTGTATAAGAAAGCAACAGATTTCTGTGCATTGATTTTGTATCCTGCCACATTACTGAATTGCTGGATGAGTTCTAGTAATTTGGGGGTAGAGTTTTTTGGGTTTTCACATAAAGTATCATGTCGTCTGCGAAAAGAGAGAGTTTGACTTTTTCTTTGCCAATTTGAATACCTTTTATTTCTTTTTGTTGTCTGATTGCTGTTGCTAGGACTTCTAGTACTATGTTGAACAATAGTGGCGAGAGTGGGCATCCTTGACGTGTTCCTGATCTTAAGGGAAAGGCTCTCAGTTTTTCCCCATTGAGGATGATATTCGCTGTGGGTTTTTCATAGATGGATTTTATGAACTTGAGGAATGTTCCCTCTATCCCTATACTCTGAAGAGTTTTACTCAGGAAAGGATGTTGTATTTTGTCAAATGCTTTTTCTGCATCAATTGAGAGGACCATATGGTTCTTCTCCCTCCTCTTATTAATGTGTCCTAACACACTGATTGATTTGTGAATGTTGAACCACCCTTGCATACCAGGGATAAATCTCACTTGGTCATGGTGGATGATCTTTTTAATGTATTGTTGGATCCTACTAGCTAGGATTTTGTTGAGGATTTTGGAATCCATATTCATCAGGGATATCAGTCTGAAATTCTCCTTTTTGATGGGGTCTTTGCCTGGTTTGGGGATTAAGGTAATGCTGGCTTCATAGAATGAGTTTGGAAGTTTTCCTTCTGTTTCTATTTTTTGAAATCACTAAAGGAGAATAGGTATTATTTCTTCTTTGAATGTTTGGTAAAATTCCCCAGGGAATCCATCAGGCCCTGGACTCTTGTTCTTTGGGAGGTTTTTGATCACTGTTTCAATCTCGTAGCTGGTTATTGGCCTATTCAAGTTGTCAATTTCTTCCTGTTTCAGTCTTGGCAGCTTATAGGTTTCCAGGAAGGCCTCCATTTCATCCAGATTGCTCAGTTTCTTGGCATATAGTTGTTGATAATAATTTCTAATAATTGTTTCTATTTCCTTGGTGTTAGTCATGATCTCTCCCCTTACATTCATAATTTTATTAATTTGGGTCCTTTCTCTCTTCTTTTGGATAAGTCTGGCCAATGGTTTATCAGTCTTATTAATTCTTTCAAAGAACCAACTTCTAGTTTTGTTGATCTGATCTACCATGTTTCTGGTTTCTAATTCATTGATCTCTGCTCTAATCTTAATTATTTCTCTTATAATGTGTGGCTTAGGCATCGTTTGTTGCTTTTTCTCTAGTTCTTTAAGGTGTAGAGTTAGTTGGTGAATTTGGGATTTTTCTATTTTTTTGAGTGAGGCTTGAATGGCTATGTATTTCCCCCTGAGGACAGCCTTTGCAGTATCCCATAGGTTTTGGACCAATGGTTTTTTGTTCTCATTGATTTACATGAATTGTTTAAGTTCTTCTTTGATTTCCTGGTTGACCCAATCATTCTTGAGCAGAGTGGACTTTAGTTTCCAAGTGTTTGAATTTCTGCCCAATTTTTTCTTGTGATTAAGTTCCAGTTTTAAAGCATTGTGGTCTGAGAATATGCAGGGAATAATTTCAATCTTTTGGTATCGGTTGAGACCTGATTTGTGACCCAGTATGTGGTCTATTCTGGAGAAAGTTCCATGTGAGCTCAAGACGAATGAGTATTTTGTTGTTTAGGGTGGAATGTTTTGTGTATATCTATGAGGTCCATCTGGTCCAGTGTATCATTCAAAGCTCTTATTTCTTTGTCAATTTTCTGCTTAGATGATCTGTCTATTGCTGAGAATGGAGTATTGAGGTCTCCTACAATTAACATATTGTTATCAATATGACTCTTTATTTTGGTTAACAGTTGGCTTATGTAGATGGCTGCTCCCATGTTGGGGGCATAGATATTTACAATGTTAGATCTTCCTGTTGGATAGACCCTTTAAGAATGATATAGTGTCCTTCTGTGTCTCTTATTACAGACTTTAGTTTAAAATCTAATTTGTCTGATATAAGAATTGCTACCCCAATTTTCTTTGAGGTCCGCTGGCATGGAAGATGGATCTCCCTCCCTTCACTTTCAGTCTGGATGTATCTTTAGGTTCAAAATGAGTCTCTTGTAGACAGCATATGGATGGGTCCTGTCTTTTTATTCAAACTGCAACCCTGTGCCGTTTTATGGGAGCACTTAGGCCATTCACGTTGAGAGTGATTATTGAAAGATATGAATTAATTGTCATCATGTTGCCTGTGAAGACGCTGTTTTTATAGACTGTCCCTGTAAATTTCTGTTGTATATCACTCTTGGGGTCTTTCTCCTTTTATAGAACCCCCCTTAATATTTCTTGCAGGGCCGGCTTAGTGGTCACATATTCTTTCAGTTTCTGCCCGTCTTGGAAGCTCCGCATCTCTCCATCCATTCTAAATGAGAGCCTTGCCTGATAAAGTATTCTTGGCTGCATGTTCTTCTCATTTAGTACCCTGAATATGTCTTGCCAGGCCTTTCTGGCTTGCCAGGTCTGTGGATAGGTCTGATGTTATTCTGATGTTCCTCCCTCTGTACGTAAGGACTCTCTTCCCCCATCTGCCCTTAAGATGGTTTCCTTGGTTCTAAGATTTGCAAGTTTTACTATTACATGCTGGGGTGTTGGCTTGTTTTCCTTGATCTTGGGAGGGGTCCTCTCTGCCTCTAGGACACGAATGTTTGTTTCATTCCCCAGATTAGGGAAGTTCTCAGCTACGATTTGCTCAAATATATCTCATAGTCCTCTCTCTCTCTCTACTCCGTCTGGGATTCCGATAATTCTGACATTGGAACCCTTCATGGTGTCACTTATTTCTCTGATTCTATTTTCATGGATTCTGAGTTGTTTTTCCCTGGCCTCCTCTTTTCCCTTTTTATCTATTAAATTGTCTTCCAGGTCACTTATTCGTTTTTCTGCCTCTCTTACCCTAGCTGTCAGATTAGCTAGATTAGATTGGATCTCACTGATAGCATTTTTAAGTTCTGCCAATTCAGCTTTCATTTCTGCCCTTAGGGCGCCTGGGTGGCTCAGTTGTTAAGCTTCTGCCTTCGGCTCAGGTCATGATCCCGGGGTCCCGGGATTGAGTTCCACATCGGGCTCCCTGCTCGGCAGGAAGCCTGCTTCTCCCTTTCCCACTCCCCCTGCTTGTGTTCCTGCTCTCGCTATCTCTCTCTCTGTCAAATAAATAAAATATTAAAAAAAAAAAGTAAAGAAAGGACTGCCTTGTTTGGGTGTTTTTCTCGTAAAAGTGATAGGGAGAGGCAAAATTCTATATTTGACACAACGTGGTACAGATTAAGGGCCACATATGTTAAATAGGAAGATTATCCATAAATTAAAAGAATTCACAGGTAATAAGAGCTAAGAAGCAGAGATATCCATAAGAATGTGAGGTTTCTATGAATCTCTAATGGATTAGAGGTGGAATCAATCTCATCTGCTTGTCTAGATATAAAAAGCAGAATGAACTCACCTGACATTTGATTTATTTTTGCATACTTTTTAGTTCCTGAGGTCTATCCCAAGGGAATACTAGTGTAAATGCCTAAATATTCATGCACAAAGTTGTTCACCGCAGCATTTTCTGTTTTCAAAAATTTGGAAATGACCTAAATGTCCATTAATATGAGAATGGTTAAAGATAAGGAAAAATATGTAGCAAGTATATGAAAGATATTAATAGTGCATTATTAAATAAATAAAGTTCATGGTAGAAAAATGTGTTGTATAAGCATTTTTTTTGCACAAAACTAAGTCCAAATATATTTCTCTGTGTATGTATAAATGTATTTAAGTATATATGTGTGCATATGTGTGTATTTGTATATATATATGTATATGTATGTATATAGTGTGTGTATGTGTGTTTATATACAGATCTGAAAGAAAACACATCAATCATTAATATGGTTCCCTCTTGAGGAAAGGATTGAGATGGGGAGAGACAATGTTTTTGGTTAATCCCCTATTTTTCCACATTATTTGAAGTTTTACAATGATGCTTTACTTTTTAATTGTCTTTCTTCCCCACTAGAATGAAATCTCCTTAAGGCAAGTACTTCATTATACCTTCAGTACCTAGAGAAATGGCACAAATTAAATGGCTCAGTAAATATTTATTGGGTGCATGAATTGACAGAAAAGGTGAGATAGATCAAGGAACTAGTTTCTCAAGTACCAGGAGGAAATAAAGCCTGTCAAGGAGGAGGCAGCAATCAAGTGCTACTAAGAACTTAAGAAAGATAAATACTGTATATGTATATTAGAAATAAATTAAAAAGCATCTTTATAAATAATTCATGGGTGAGAGTCAGGTACATAATTGGGAGTTGTGAAAAATTGGTACAACGTATTGTTATTTATGAAGCAGTCTTTCTTTAGCATGTTTCTCCATTGGTTCTAAAAAGGCTATATAGCATGGTGCCTGGGTGGCTCAGTCAGCTGAGCTTCTGCCTTTGGCTCAAGTCATGATCCCAGGGACCTGGGATTGAGCCCCATGTCGGATTCCAGGCTTGGCGGGGAGCCTACTTCTCCCTCTACCCCCTGCTCATGCTCTCTCTCAATATCTCTCTCTCAAATAAATAGTCTTTAAAAAATGAAAACAAATAAAAAGGGTATACAACATAGTTGTTAAAAGCATGGACTATCAAGCAAACTGACTGGGATCAAATTTATCTCTGCCCCTGGTTGGATGACCTTGAACAAGTTACTTGAACTGTCTGCCTGTTTTATCTCTGTAAAATGTGCACAATAATAGTACTTAAAAGTTTGTTTTGAATATTAAAATATTAAGTATATTTTAAACACTTAAAGCAGTGCCTGTTACATAGTAAAAGTTCAGTAAATGTTAGCTATTATTATTTAAGGAGGAAAAGGAGGGAAGGAGGGAGGGAAGGAAAAGAATGTGTTTCATTGGTAAGAGAATACTCATAGCTTGGATTCCTCTTGTATGTGATGGCAAGTACAAGTAGTCACTCACTATTGCTTATAAGATATAAAATTAATCCAATCCTTTTTTTTTTTTTGTCTTTTGTGAGCTCCTTCTTCTGTTTTCCTAAGCAGTAATTCCACAACCTCATTACTCTTCCCAACTGAAGTGAGACAGTTTCATCTACCACATTTCATGTTCGGTTCCATCTCCGAGGCTCCAGTCTCAGTCTCCGAGTCTCATGTCTTCTAGGAGGCATCCACACAGTTCTTATTGGGGATCCATAGCTTCTCCTTGAATACTAAGAATCAATTACATATATGAAAACTCATAATTCACAAGATGTGCTGCTACATGGATTCTTTCTATTTCCATTTCTGCATAAGTGATTTGTCAGAATTACATTTCCCAGTATGCCTTGTGCTATTTGCACTTCTATTCCTACTTTCTACCCAATTGTATTATGGGACTGGCTATCTTAAATAGATGTAGACAAGCAGAGGGGCAGAGATGCTTTCAAAAAGAGTAGCCAAGACTTTTGCTTCTGACCAACACAGAATAAGAGGGACCAGATATACTCTCTCATGTGCAAACAAACAAACAAACTGGACAAAATACTTGAAATAATGGGTTTCAGAACACTGAATACCAGGCAATGAAGGACAATGATACCTGAGAGCCAGGAAACAATGAGGCCTATAATTGTCCCACATCACTGCCTTGAGAGTTTTCAGGTCATGGCACAGAGAAGGGGAACCTAGGCAGAGCTTGGGAGAGTGCCTGAATTGAGGATACATTGCTGAGAGATGGAGAAACCAAGGGGATTAGAGGTCATAAGGTAAAATACCAGAAAGGAGGGGCGCCTGGATTGGCTCAGTCATTAAGCGTCTGCCTTCGGCTCAGGTCATGATCCCAGGGTCCTGCATCGGGCTCCCTGCTCAGCAGGAAGCCTACTTCTCCCTCTCCCGCTCCCCCGCTTGTGTTCCCTCTCTCACTGTGTCTCTCTCTGTCAAATAAATAAATAAAATCTTTAAAAAAAAAAAGAATACCAGAAAGGAAAGAGCCACACAGAGAGAAAACACCAGGGATCTACAGAAGGGTCCTCTTAAGTATTAAGTAGCAATCAGAAAATGCATGTGAGGAATTACCCAAGGCCTGGGAAAGAACAGAGCCAGAAATAGTGCCTGTTTCTACCAGCTAGACTGAAATACCTCATTATTTGCATTATTTGTCACTGAGTAGAGAGTTTTAACTTATCTGTGGGAAATAATTAACCCTAGATTAAATAATGCTTCAGTTCCACCCAATAAATCTAAATAGTAAGTACAAAAGGGATCAGTCTATTTCCAAACAATTCAACTGCATCCCAGAACAAATCTCAAAAATATTTTTAGGAACAGTAAAATATGCAGCACTCAGCAAGGTGAAATTCACAATATGTGATATTCAATCAAAAGTTAAGAGTCATTGAAGGATGCAGGAAAATACAATCAATAATAAAGGGAAAAAAACAATAAATCATAATGGACTCAGAACTTACACAGATGTTAAAATTAACAGTCAAGGTCCTTAAAGCACTTATTATAACTGTATTACATATGCTTAAAACTTAGGTAGAAACATGAAAGGTATAAAATTAATCCAAATCAAATATATAATTATAAGATGAAAAATACACTGTATGACAGAATAGATACTGCAAAAGAAAATACTGGGTAAAATATTTCAAGTAAAAAATATTTGAAAATATCTCAATAAAAACTAATCAAAATAAAATATGGAAAGAAACAACAAAGGAAGGAAGGAAGGAAGGAAGAGAGGGAGAAAAAAAGAGAGAAGAGAAGAACAGGGCATCCGTGAGCTATGAGGCAATTTTAGGTAACCTAATAACTGTGTAATTGGAGTCCCTGAAAAGTGCAGGGGGATAGAACATACACATTACAGTATCAGGAAAAAGAGAGATGAGCTCCCCAGAGACTCTATGAATACTAAAAGTGTAATAAGGGAATAATATAAACAACTTTATGTCAATAAACTTTACAACACAAATAAAATGAAAAAAGTCCTTGAAAGACATAAATTACCAAAGCTCATTTGAAAAAAAATCCTAGTTACTAAGTCTGAAAGCTCGGAGCCATTCTAGATTTGTTATTCTTTTCCATTACCAATATTTCATCTCTAAATCATTTATTTTGATTCCAACTCTAAAACAGATCTTGAAATAGTCTTCTACTTTTCAGTTCCTACTACCACTGCCCTATTCTCAGCACTAAAAATCCTTTACTTGAAGTATTGCAACACCCTCCAATATTGCTTTCCAGAATAAAACCTTTGGCCCACATTTTCCAATGTGAAATATTGGATAAATTCCAGTTCATTCAAATTAACCACATCATAAAATCTAAGTTCTTATCATTTCATACCTGACCCTTGGTGATCTAGCTCATTTTCTGTCCCTCCTCACTTCTCATTCTAAGCCCCAGCAACATGAACCAGATATAATTCCTCAGACACACCAGACTTATTTATGTTTCTATGAATTTGCATAAGCTCCTCCCTTGACATGGACTGTTCTTTCTCTTTTTTGCTGTCTGGTGATAACTAGTCATTGCCTAAAACCCTGCTCCACCAAAACTCAACATGTAGTAAGGTCTACAACTTGGTTGTGATGGGAAATCTGAAACTGTTCTTGAAAACCCACCTCAGTGCTCTGGAGCCGAAATATATGACGTGAACACAGAGTTTGGGTATAGAGGACAACAATAACTTTATTGCTTTGCCAGGCAAAAGAGGCTGGAGCAGGTTAAGCTTAGCCTTCAAAACTGTAAGCCTGCCAGGAAGAAGGGGTTGAGGGTTTTAAGGGAAATACAGGATCTAGCCAGTTTTGACAGGATTTGTGTAAGTGCTACCAACCTCTTAGTCATATCTTCAGGGTGGTACCAGGTTCCTGAAAGAAAAGGCTAAGAAGGGAGGAGAGGAGGTTTGCAAAAGAGAAAAAAAAGTTATTTAGTTTAAAATCAAGCTTTGCTGAAGCATTGGTGCAGCCATTTTGATTTTTGTTCAACTTTATGCTTTTAAGTGGTTTCAATGAACTATCTGTACTCTGTTACACTATAAACTATTGATATATCTTGTACTTTCAATGGGTCTTTTAACCATGCATGACTTTATACCATCAGGTATTGATCATTTAGAAAATATTCAATCACTAAGTTATACAGATCTTCCAAATATTGACATATTTCATTATACAATATCACAAAATCATCCTCATTTATTGGGAAGCTGTCAATCTCATGGTGGTAATAATAATAACTAGTTTTCCAAAATTCTAATTTCCACTTGAAATCATAAATATTATCATTATTGGCAAAAAGAAAAAAAATACCTCCAGTTACCTTCCTTGAAGTAACAGATTCACTTCCTTTGTTTTTTGAGAAAATATCTGCCAAATATCCAAGTCTGAATAACAATAGTTTACCTATCATTCATTCTTTCTATTAAAAATGATGTTCCATGAAAAAAGTGGCCTGTTGAGAACATACCTTAAACAATTGCACAACTGCTTTTCTTTGAGATAGCCAATGTACTTCACTATGCAGAAATACTGTATGGACACTTCCGTTTTATCAGAGACTATTTAAAAAGACATGTGAACAAGTGTCAAACTTTAATAAAGTGTATAAATTTTACTGCTTTATAGAGGATATCAGTAAGTGATGCTTGCTTTTTTTTTTTTTTTTTAACTGTGAATGCATGATGCTAAATATACAATGACTAATCTTACTGTTTGGTCCCACTGCCTTGCTTCATGGCAAAATTCCTGCATTTTCACTTATCATTGCTTTTGTACCATCAATGTAAATGTCAACATGATAAAAAAAAAAGGGGGGGGGCAACATTTTAAGATCATTACAAAAATAGGGCTAACATTGCAGACCCCATGAAGGGATCTGGCAGACCACACTTTGAGAATCTCTGAGATAGAAAACCATGACAAAGAAATATGGTACCTGCCAGGGCCACAATAATTGGGATTTGGGGAAATTTCCAAAAATTATGGAGCTGAGATTTGTTGAGTGCTCACTATGTTCTAGTTACTATGCTAAGCATTGAGGATGTATTGGTCTACAAAACAGAAATTTCCAAATATGATTTAGTTAATATTTGTTCCTGTCCTGATGGAATTTACATACTAATGGGGATAAGTCAATTGAGCAAAGAGAGGTATATGTATAATTGAGCCATACAGTAACTTAGAACAAATAGTGCAGTTCTCCCTACTGTTACTCTTATTTGAGATTCAAACAAACAATATATTAGCTAAATCTTTTAATTCATTGTAATTTAATGATACTTGTATTGCATAGTAAGTCACAAGTGAACAACTATAAATCTTTTTGAACTGTTTAGTGTTCATGCCTATATTCACTGTAGCCTTTCAGATCTAGATTTCAGGATGCAATATTGCTTACATTTTCATTTCCTCCTTTTACTTTTCATTTTTTTTTTGAGACTGGAAGGATGACTTCTAACAGAAGATTAATGGGAGATATAAGGATCTACAGAGACAAGCAAGCCATCATCCTCACCAGGATCTAAAATGGTAAAGGTCCTATGGAACTTGCTAATAACCTGAGGCCATAAATGTTTCCCATTGTCACCTAAGGCAGTTTGTCAGTGTCACTATCCTCTCTACAGTGCCATGGTCTTTTTCAGATTCAGTTAGAGTCATGAACTCAGTGCTCTACTAACTTCTCTCTCCTCTGCTGTCAAAATCTAGGGAAATGACATCCACAAATGGATGTGATTTTAGCAGAGGGTCTGGGAAGACTCATTAGTAAGAAAAAGCTTCAAATAGAAAAGAATGTCACTGAATTGAAACACATCACCAAATCGATTCCATCTAAATTGATTTGCCTCGTTCAGATGGTATAAGTCATTGAGACTATTTCCAAGAACGAGTTAATGATTTTAAAGGTGATTCAAAGGGGTGTGGTTGACAATGGCAAAGATGCTGAGCTTTGGTCTCGAAGGATAAGAATCTCTTTTCTGAATTACCTTAAATTCTACTATTGAAGTAATTTAATAAAACTTTATGGGCCTCTGTTTTCTCATCTAATAAAATGGGACTACAAACACTTCCAACAAATACCCCAGAGTTTCATAATGGAAGAATGTATTGCAAAGCACATTGTACATATGAAACTTTTGTTTTTCTTTTTTTTTAAATTTTTTTGTACTTATGAAAATTTTAAATGTTTTAAAATAATAATCACTGGAATAAAGAAGCACTGTAAAGTTGAGTATTTCTCGAAAGAGCCATCACTCAGAAGTAAATGGTGATCTTTAAAGAGCTATAAAGTTATCTTTTCATTTTAATTCATTAGTTGTAGAAAAATAAAGAAGTATTTTCAGTTTTTCCCTAAATTAAAGAAGCATTCTTATTTTTACCTTTATTCATTCTTCCCCACCAACCCATAACCAGAAAGTAGTAAATACTCTAGCTATGCAGAACTTTCCTCTAGAACACAAACACACACAAAGATGTTCTTTTGTGCTTCTGTGTTTTTGCACCTTCTCTATAATTTTTTTCCTGATTAATTTTTTTCTCACCTATAAAAACCCAGTTGAAAGGCCATTTCTTCTGTGAAGCCTTTCCTAACTCCCCAAGACAGAGCTACTAGAGGCTCCTCTTTTTTCATTACATTGTATACTAATTTTGTACAAATAATTACAAAATAGACATGCTACTACTCATTACATTTTGTTGTAATTTTTTATCTTTCTCCTCCACTAGATTGAGAGATCATTAAAGGCATCGGTCATGTCTTCTTCTCACCCTCTGTACCCAGCACGGTTCCAGCCACATAAGGGTTAAATATAAATAAATCAATCCATGAATATACCCTCCCAGATAAACTTGCTTTTGTGTATAGATATGTGACAGATGGGGACAGCTCTGTGCTGTCTCTGTTCTGATTTATCACTGCCTATGTAAGCTCTATGTGACTTGTGTAGTTGTGTTTCTATCATCCTTGCATCTTTGTTTGTCCTGTGCTCCACAGAATATCTTAAATGTTCCTCAGATACTCTTATCTGTAGCATTATTTAAATAATGTATAATTTAACATTTAAAAATATCATATAAGCAAGCATGAAGTCAGTCATGTAAAAGGAAAGCTGAACTTGCTTATACGGACAAAATCTACATCAAAATCTGAGCATGGAGGAAACAATGAAGATTTTTTTTTGTTTTTTTGATTTGGGGGTTTGTTTGTTTGCTTCTTTGTTTACTCTTCTCATAGAAGTTATCCGTTATGGGCATCAGCTCCAAACTTTTAATGAGATAGATATTTGAATCTTTCATACCTTTTTTGCTATTGCTTGGCCGCTTGAGTTTTTTTTAAATCTATAGCACATGATTTCTAAAATTTTAGTGAAGCAAAAAGGGAAAACACAAAACAAACAAAAAATCTCTAGTTATGACTTGCAGACTATAGGATTACTACCAATATTTCTTGATTCTTTTTCTTTTTTCTTAAAGATTTTATTTATTTATTTGACAAAGAGAGAGACAGTGAGAGAGGGAACACAAGCAGGGGGAGTAGGAGAGGGAGAAGCAGGCTTCCCGCTGAGCAGGAAGCCCGATGCGGGGCTTGATGGGGGGCTTGATGCGGGGCTCGATCCCAGGACCCTGGGATCATGACCTGAGCTGAAGGCAGATGCTTAACGACTGAACCACCCAGGCACCCAACTTGATTCTTTTTCCAAGTAAGTTCCCAATGCTCTATGGCCAGGATGGCAATTTTATTTTTCTGAAAAGAGGCAGATAATATTTACAGTTTTGTAGGCCAAGAGGCAAAATTAAGGATATTATGAAGGACTTCCATAAAAAAGAGAAAGCTAATTTCCTCACTTTTTGTATTGACAAAATGCAAAATGTAGTAATAATAATAATTCAGAACAAGTTTTTTTTGTAATACCAGTGTATTAATGAGAAGAATAAAATTATTTTTTGGAAAAGGAGCAATAACAGTTCATATAATTTGGGTTTAAATTTAGTATTTCCTATGATTAAAATTTTATTTGTTAATGCTTATCTGTAATTGGATTTTAACTATTTCTTTTTGAAAATGTCTTTTCATATATAGGTAATACACGTGGCATTCAAAATGCTGATAACTGCTTTATTGTGATTTATAATAGCAGTGACAAATGATAACAGCACCATATACAGTCTCTGTTGCAACTACTCAACTCTGCTGTTGTGGCACAAAATCATCCATAGAGAATAGATGAACAAGTGTGGCTGTATTTCAATAAATCTTTATTTATAAAACTGATATTTGAACTTCATAGAATTTTCACATGTCACAAAATATTAAGCTTCTTTTGAATATTTAGCCATTTAAAAATATAAAAACAATTCTCAGTTCATGGACTGAACAAAAGCAGGTGGCAGCCTAGATTTGGACCACTGACTGTGGTTTACTGACCCTCTACTAAGCCCCTGTATTTCAACCATAATTACAAGTGAGTTACTTTGGTACTGGTGGCAGAATATTTAGGAAGACAAAAGGCAGAAGATAAAAAAAGGGGGATCTAGGCTTTTCCTTTCTATTAGGCCCTTTCTTAACTGCCTTGTTCCCATATTTCCACTCCCAGATTCCCATTCTCCTCCCCTTTTATCACTATTCCCAGACTGGATATACTTATCACTCTGCAATGTAATGAATATGCTATCACTGTCTGGCAGGCAATTCATTCCTTCATAATGCAGTCTTTCTAATGTTTCAAATCTCACTGTCTCCACACTCTCAGGCAAGCTAAGAGCCTTGCAAAATGACCCCTAGGCTTCTCATAAGGGTTGTGTGTGTGTGTGTGTGTTTGTGTGTGTGTTGGAAAAGGATGAGAGTGTAGGCAAGTGAGCATGAATATGGACGTGAATAGACTAGTGAGTATACATAAGAAGAAAACAGGGAACCATAGTTTTAGTGCATGCAAGAAGACAATTGTGATCTTTCATTATGAATAGATGAATATCAATGTGACTAAGATGTAAGATGTTTAAATCTTCCCTGGTATCTGTAGAAACTGTTAGAATTTGTGCTTTTTTTTTTCCTATTAGAAAACTAATGAGAAGAATGAAAGTCTTCTTGGGGGGAAGTGGGTAACATTTCACTTAATTGGTGTTCAAAGTCAATATTCTCTAGAATTCAAATTGATTGCAAATTTTGTTTATTATTGAAATTTACTTATTAATGTTGGTCTGTGTTGAGATTTTATGTATTTCTAAGTTAGAAAAGGAAAACTGAAAAGGTGGTTTATGTGTGTAAAAATTCAATGAATTTTTAGGCATATACATAAACTGCTAAATATTTAGGCCTAATTTTACCATGAAGCACAGTAGAAGAGGCCATAGCCAAGCAAAAAGAGATCTATTTAGTAGTCACATTACCTTAAAAGAGATCTATTTAGTAGTCACATTACCTTGGCTGTAAACTCCATTTCTGTCCCTTACTAATTAAATGATCTCAAGTAAGTTACTCAATCTTTTTTTTTTTTTTTTTTTTTAATATTTTATTCATTTATTTGACAGAGAGAGACACAGAGTGAGAGAGGGAACACAAGCAGGGGGAGTGGGAGAGGGAGAAGCAGGCTTCCCGCGGAGCAGGGAGCCCGATGCGGGGCTCGATCCCAGGACCCTGGGATCATGACCTGAGCTGAAGGCAGACGCTTAACCGACTGAGCCACCCAGGCACCCCTGTTACTCAATCTTTTTAAGCATCATGTTTTCCTATTTGAATCCTCACGAAGTAGGCATAATTATCTCTAAGTTTATATATGAGCAAGCTATGTAATACATGTGGTCCCATAACTGCAACTCAAAAAGAACTATTTTAATCTTTATAAATGATATACATCATTAAATGTGTTCTATTAACTTTGCACTGATCACTGTTTGATCATAACAACATATTAATCATATATGATCACATTATTCTCCTCAAATTACCTTTCACCCAACTCCTAATATTCTACACTATCTTGTAAGGACCCATTAAAATGCTGCAAAATGCTGTAAAAACTTCCAGATATTCCTAGACCAAAATAATGTCTCTCTCCACTGAAGTCTCAGTTTGTACCTCTTTTCTTTTGTTATTTATTTCCTATTTTCAATCACACCTACATTTATTCAAGTTATTCATGTGTTTGGAATTATATAGATGTTGGAACTGGAAAAGACATAAGATACTCTCATCCAATCTCCTCATGTTACATAGGGGGAAAGAGATACAAAAGTGAAATGAATTGTTAAGAGTCACACAGAGCTTTACAGACAAGTAGGGTTTCCCAACTCTGAATTTAATGTTTTTCCCACTATCTTATTTGTCTCCCATTTCTGAATTTTTTTCTACCTCCCCTGCCTTCACCAGGACCAGTCAACCAGTCTCCCCATCCTTACTAGTTTTACTTTCAAGTCCTTTTCATAACAATATATCCCATTATAATTATTATATTATAATAATCCCAGAACTGTGCTATTATTTTTAAATCTCCAAGTTTGTCTTCTCATTGCAAGTCTCTTTCTGGTCCAAGTCACACTATGGTCTGCTGCCAGATTAACCTTTAGAAACCATCAATTGTCATTCTACTACTCTAAATTGCACATAATACTTCCTGGAGTTGGAGGTTTTCCACAACCTACACTTGCTTTGTTGCTGAATATAAATACTGGAGAACTAACTTAGGTAAAAGTGAAAAACTCAAATTCCTATCTTTCCATTGTTCTACAGGTGATTCCTCTGTCCCAGAGGTGTGATCTCTTCATCTGTTTTTTTTTTTTTTCTCATTTGATCTTCTTTGCTTTGAGTGACTTCCTTCATTTTTATTTATTTAATAATCATTCATTCTTCTAATTCTGGCTTTAATTCTAGTTTACTGATGAAGAATTTCCTTACCACCACAGTCCATGGGCATTACATATTCCTTTGTCTTCCTAGATATATTATGCATAGTATGTTTTACTTTGTATTATTGTTCCTCTTTTTTTTCCTATGTATAATATCTCTAAACAGATTTTAAAAAATTTTAAGAAGAATTATATATAATTTTATCTCAGTATCTGACAATAGTGTTTACTGATTATGATAATTATATGTCCTTCTTGGTAAGTAAAAGAAGTCCCCCAAACACAATATGACTCCTGCTTTGATTGATTTAAAAGCATTTCCCATATCCCCCCCCCACAAAACACATTTTTTTTTGTAGGATGAACACAGTTTTTACAATTAAAAAAAAAAAAAAAAAGCATTTCCCATAGACAGATGTAATTTTTTTTCTTCTGATGGATTCTTAGAACTTGATTGTGTCAGGTAACTTCCAGCTCTAGTTTATTTATAATTAAGAAATAATTTTGAAAACAAAAAGAAATAATTTTGTTTCCACAGTTTGTTTCCAAAATTATAGTTTTCAAGACTATAATGAAAAGTGTGCTTGAATGACTTCCACATTTCAGCAAGTTGTTGGCATAATGTAGCTCTCATTCTGGTTTTCATAAACTTTGAATATAATATACTGTCTGCTCATAAAAAATGACAGGAACAATCAGTTTGTGTGATATATAAAAAGGATATTATATAGTGAGTAATTATGGCCTAATTCACATTTGACAAGTAGATTTGACTAAAAGAGTTCATGTATAATATCAGACAGATTTAAATAAATAAAATCAGCTCTTAGAAGCTTGGTTAAATAGCCAAAAGTCTACACAAGTGACTTTGTCTCTTCATTGCAAATCACACTGCATAGGAATAATTTGATAAAATAAAATAGTTTAATGTAAATTGAACTTGTGGATTTTCTAAATGAAATGCATAGTGTGGATTTCAGATGTGTGATAAAGAAATAAATGTCCCTAATTTTAAAAAATAAAAGGAAAATGTGTTAAATTTTAAATGATGTCTCATGTCTTATTTTCTCTTTGAGAAGTAAATTCTGTGGTATCAACATGTGAGTCAGTAATATTTTTAAATTGCATATTTAAAAATGGAACACAAATATCAGAGGGATTCACTGCCAGAGAGAACACATTTTAATTCCATCCCCAGTGTGGACATGCTTTTTGACTTTGGAAAATGTCATTTTAAAGCAACACTCATGGGGCCTCAGCTGAACTCAAAGCTTTGCACATTTACATAAACATCTGGGCCAGGATGACAGAATGCCATCTTCCCCTCCCTGCCACTAAACCCAAGATTTATGTCTAGGTTCAAAAGTCATCTGATAGACCAGTTATGCCAAGGTATTTTCAATAAAGTGTTTGGAAACACAAAAGAAGAAAGGTGGAAACTGAAATTATTTTCTGCATAGTATATCCTTGTCATAAATCACAAATAAGAAAACTGTTGTATAAAATACTATTTTATTAAATGTCACTCAGCATTCATGATTTCATCATTCTGGTGGTATGGAGAGGGTATGAAGTGGCCAATAGTCCAAGAATCAGTATACATACACAGAGCAGAATAGTGTGAAAGTTATGTAGAACCTGAGGAAGGAAGGCAAAAATACAGAAAGAAATGAATCTGCATACAGAAAGCAAGCAGTTCTACCACCTCAATTACTCTAGAAATGTTCTTGTAATTTAAATAATTACATTTTTCACACAGATAGTCTAAAATTACTTTTTTACTTTTCTAACTTTGTATGTGTGTGTCTCTGTGTGTGTGTCTTTCCCTCTGTGTGTGTGTGTGTGTGTGTATAAAACAAGAGAGAGAAAGAGAGAGACACAACTAAATTAAACAAATTCTAATATATGTACTTGAAAAAAAAGTGCTTGATTTAAGTCTGTGTTAGTAGAGGGTGAAATGAGTCAAGGAAAAAGTATTAATATAACACTTCCAATTTAGCATGGCACATTTATAAAAAGTTGAATCTGGTGAAAGGTCTTAAGAACTGATTACATTGAACATAAAGAAATCAACACAGATACATACATTCACAATTCTATGTATGTATTGGAAAAACCAATTTAGCTTTAAGATTCAAGAAACAGGATTTGCTGTAAGATTTTGTTCTGTCTTCAGCAGGAATATAAAGAAATCTATGATTAGAGCTGCAAGGATATGGATAATTCCTTGTTACCTCTATATATGTATGATTTAAAAAATCGCAATTCAACCTAAAATATGAGTCAATATGTGGGTTGGGGTGTTTTTGTTTGTTCGTTTGTTTGTCATGTCAAAATATTCAACTAGAATTACAGCTCCATCTATAATGAAATAAGGACTTGACTTATTTACCCTCTTACCTTAAACAACTAAAAATCAAGCAAAATATTTAAATATCGGTCTTTAGACATTGGACAAAAGGCAGTGCAGAATAGTTATTTCTGAAAGCAAGGAAAAAAATGAAGTAATTCCCAATATGATTAGCCTAGTTTACTGTCTGGACAGATTCTAGGCTATAGCACAGGGAAGGGGTACACAAACAGAGACTGATAGTTTCCCAAAGTTGAGACAAAATTCAGCATTCAGAGAAAGCACAGAAAGTAGAATCCATAGGGCAGAGTTCCATAAAGGAGAAAGCTGCCCAGAAAGAGAAGGTTCTGAATATCTAGACAAGGTTTCTCTTGAGTTTTTGGCTATGTACTTATGTGCACATGTGTGTCAGGAAACTACTGAGATCAAGGGGAATACCACCCAAAAGGAACAAGCAGAAAAGTCCCTGGAGCTCACATACGGCTGGCAAAGTCATGTTTCATTAAGCCAGAGTGGCAACTCCTTCTAAAATTTGGAAAACCAGAGGCACTTGGGTGGCTCAGTTGGTTAAGTGTCTGCCTTCAGCTCAGGTCATGATCTCAGTGTCCTGGGATCAAGCCCCATTTGAGCCCTGCATGGGGGTGGGAGGGAAAGGGTCACTGCTCAGTGAGGAGTCTACTTCTCCCTCTGCCCCTCCCCCACTCATGCTCTCTCTCTTTCTCTCTCTCTCTCAAATAAATAAATAAAATCTTTAAAAAATAAAAAATAAATAAAATCTGGAAAATCAAATGGAGTCCTCAGAAAAGTTCTGCATCAGGAGTGGGGCCAAATTAGCCCTAAGCTGAAGGCTATCTGGACCTGCTTGACAAAGCTTAAAAGAAAGATACAAAAGCACTAAATTGTTTCCAAGTAACTTACCTACATCCCAGAACAAAGTTCTAAATTTATTTAAAGGTATACCAAAAAACCTGGCACCAATGATGTATATTTTACAATGTCTAGCATCCAATCAAAAATTAGCAAGCATGCCAAAAAGCAGGAAAATATGATTCTTAATGCTGAAAATAATCAATGAAAGGAAAAAAAAAAAGACCAACAACTGAGTCAGATAATATACTTAGTAGGAAAGGACATTAAAATAACTATTATAAATATAGCACATATGTTCAAGAAGATAAAGGAAAGCATATACATAATAAAGATGGGCATGAATGATATAAAAATGACCCAAACTGAACTTCTAGAGATAAAAAAATATATGAGATCTGAATTGAAAAATATACTTCATGGTGTTAATAGCAAATTAGACACTGTAAAAAAAGATATTGAAGATATTAGTAGCAGAAAATACCAAAACTGAAAAACAGAGAAGTAAAATGACTGCAAAAATGCCCAGACCCTCAGAGAACTGTGGAACAATATTTAGTATGACAAAGGAAAGATTGCCTACTCTTACCACTTCTATTTACCATTTTACTGGAGGTCCTCACTAGTATAATAATGAAAGAAAAAGAAATAAAAGCATACAGGTTGGAAAGGAAAAAGTTAAACTGTGGTTATCCACATATGCCATGATCATCAACGCAGAACACCATAAGGAATCTACAAAAATGATTAGACTGTGGACATATATTTTGGGGGGCCACCAATCAACATAGTTTGGCCATTTCTTAAAAATTTAAACATATGACTACTAACTGATCCAGTTGTTCCATTCCTAGGTATTTTCTAAGAGACAAAAAATATTTGTAAAAAACCTGTACATGGATGTTCATTTTTAGTATAGGAAAGAAAGAAGGAAGAAAAAAAGAAAGAAAGAAGAAAGAAAGAAAGAAAGAAAGAAAGAAAGAAAGAAAGAAAGAAAGAATCAACCCACCCAAATTGCCATCAATATGTGAATGGATAGACCCCTGTGGTATATCCATACAGTGGAATAGTACACAGCAGCTAAAACAGCATAGAAGAATCTTAAATAATAACACTGAAAACAAAAGTCACACGAAAAGTGTATATACTGTATAAAGTCATTTATTTGAAATTTCAGAAAATTTAAAATAATGTATAATGACCAAAAACAGATCAGTGGTGACCTGTAGTTGGGGGAGTAAGAAGGGAGAGATTGCAAAGAGGCATGAGGAAATTTTGGATGTGATATATTTGTGCATCATCTTGATTTTGGTGATAGTTTATGGGTGTATACATAAGTCAAAACTCATCAAATTGTTGAGGGTATTATGCTAAGTGAAGTAAGTCAGACTGTGAAAGACAAATACCGTATGATTTTACTTATAAATGGACTCTATTTTCTTTTAAAATGAATAAATAAACAAAAAGCAGAAGCAGACCTATAAATACAGAGAACAGACTGATGGTTGCCAGAAGGGAGAGTGTTGGGGATTGGGCAAAATGGGTCAAGGACACTGGGAGATATAGGTTTCCAGTTATGGAATGAATAAGTCATGGGAATAAAAATCACAGTGTAAAGAATATTACAGTCAATGATATCATAATAACAGTGTATCAGGACAGATGGTAGTTACATTTGTGGTGAACATAGCATAATGTATAAACTTGTTGAATCACTACATTGTATACCTGAAACTAATGTAACATTGTTTGTCAACTGTACTCAAATAAAAAAAGAAATTAAAAATACTCATCAAATTGCACAATTTTAATACTTGTAGTTTATTTTACATACTTTAATAAAGCTGTAAAAATAAAAATTAAAAGTTTCAATTATAATTCTATATTGTTGCAATCAAACTGCTCTCCTAAGCTATGAATGAAAGGGATGGTACCCTTTGATTTCGTCTTGTCATTAAAGAAGCCACTTGCACTTCTATACACTAACAATGAAGCAGAAGAAAGAGAAATCAAGGAATCAATCCCATTTTCAATTGCACCTAAAACCATAAGATATCTAAGAATAAACTTAACCAAAGAGGTAAAGGATCTGTACTCTGAAAACTATAGAACACTTATGAAAGAAATTGAGGAAGACACAAAGAAATGGCAAAACATTCCTTGGATTGGAAGAATAAATATTGTTAAAATATCTATGTTACCCAAAGCAATCTACACCTTCAATGCAATCTCTATCAAAATACCATCAGCATTTTTCACAGAGCTGGAACAACAATTCTAAAATTTGTATGGAACCAGAAAAGACCCCAAATAGCTAAAGAAATGTTGAAAAAGAAAACCAAAGCTGGGGGCATCATAATTTTGGACTTCAAGCTGTATTACAAAGTTGCAATCATCAAGACAATGTGGTAAAGGCACAAAAACAAACACATAGATCAATGGAACAGAATAGAGAACCTAGAAATGGACCCTCAACTCTATGATCAACTAATCTTCAACAAAGCAGGAAATAATATCCAATGGAAAAAAGACAGTCTCTTTAACAAATGGTGTTGGGAAAATTGGACAGCCTAATGCAGAATGAAACTGGACCACTTTCTTACACCATACACAAAGATAAACTCAAAATGGATGAAAGACCTAAGTATGAGACAGGAAACCATCAAAATCCTAGAGGAGAACACATGCAGCAACTTCTTTGACCTTGGCCATAGCGACTTCTTTCTATACACATCTTCAAGGGCAAGAGAAACAAAAGCAAAAATGAACTACTGGGACTTCATCAAGATTAAAACCTTTTGCACAGCAAAGGAAACAGTCAACAAAACTAAAAGCCAGCCTATGGAATGGAAGATGATAGTTGCAAATGTCTTATCAGATAAAGGGCTAGTATCCAAAATCTATAAAGAACTTATCAAACTCAACACCCAAAAAACAAAAAAATACAGTCCAGAAATGGGCAGAAGACATGGACAGACATTTCTCCAAAGAAGACATGCAAATGGCCAACAGACACATGAAAAAGTGCTCAACATCACTCGGAATCAGGGAAATACAAATCAAAACTACAATGAAATTCCATCTCACACGAGTCAGCATGGCTAAAATTAACAAATAAGGAAACAACAGATGTTGGCGAGGTTGCAGAGAAAGGGGAACCCTCTTACACTGTTGATAGGAATGTAAGCTGGTGGAGCCACTCTGGGAAACATTATGGAGGTTCCTCAAAAAGTTAAAAATGGAGCTACCTTATGACCCAGCAATTGCAGTACTAGGCATTTATCCAAAGGATACAAACATAGTGATTCGAAAGGGTACATGAACCCCAGTGTTTATAGCAGCACTATCATCAACAGCCAAAATATGGAAAGAGCCCACAGATGAATGGATAAAGAATATTTAGGGCACATTGGTGGCTCAGTTGTTAAGTGTCTGCCTTCGGCGCAGGTCATGATCTCAGGGTCCTGGGATTGAGCCCTGCATTGGTCTCCCTGCTTGGCAGGAAGACTGCTTCTCCCTCTCCCACTTCCCCTGCTTGTGTTCCTGCTCTCGTTATATCTCTTTCTGTCAAATAAATAAAATCTTTAAAAAAAAAAAATATTTGTTATATAGAGAGAATGGAATATTACTCAGCCATCAAAAAGAATGAAATCTTGCCATTTGCAACAACTTGGATGAAACTAGAGGGTATTATGCTAAGCAAAATCAATCAGTTTGAGAAAGACAAATACCATGATTTCACTCATATGTGGAATTTTAGAAACAAAACAGATGAACATAGGGGAAGGAAAAATAAAATAAGATGAAAATAGAGAGGGAGCAAACCATAGGAGATGCTGAACTCTAGGAAACAAAGTGAGGGTTGCTGGATGGAAGGTGGGTGAGGGGAAGGGGTAATTGGGTGATGGTCATTAAAGATGGCACTTAATATAATGAGCACTGGGTGTTATATGCAACTGATGAATCACTAAATTCTATCCCTGAAACTAATAATACAGTATACGTTAACTACCATGAATTTCAATAAAGAATTTAAAAATAAAAAAAATTTTAAAAATGGTATCTCCTACTTTTCTCTTCTTTTCAGAGTCAGTTAGACCTCAGTCTCAGTGATTAGACCATTGCCCTCACTCAGTTTTTTGAATCCCTCATCCTATTCCTTCTCTGCTGGCTTTTCTTCCAACACTGGATAAAAATATTATTTCACTCATATCTGTTGTGTCCAAGGCTAACACTCTAAGTAAGTTGAATGGGAAGTTGCCAGGTTTAGTAAGATTTTGGGGCAATGTCATTTTCCCCTACCCACAAATATCTTCCCTTTTGAATTTTGTATTTTCTTCCCTCCTTCTCGGAAATTCTCAGCCTCCTAACACTTGCATTTAGGTAGCACAAGCTGGGGAATTTGCTTAAAAAAAAAAAAAACAACACCTTAAAATTCTTCTGATGTGCCTAATTCTTCCAAATCACATTAACACATGGAAGTTAATTAGATTATCTAGCTGTCCTCTTGGAAAGCACAGAGAATTTCCCTTCGAGAGAATGAGGTACAGTACCCAGAGTTTCAAGGAGGAAAACCACAGATATGACAAGTACAAGGTAGAAGCAATGGTGGGTAGGGGAAGACTGCCTTGGGAATACAGATAGGTCAATGAGAGATCTGGGCCTCAGGGTTGTGTAGATAGAGGGAGGTTCTTGCCAAAGGGAAATTGTGTGCTATTCATAAATTTGTTTAGAGCAGGTCTAAACAAGATATTTTTTTTTTTCTTTTTGAGAGCGCTGAGGAAAATTATAGCAGAAAGTAGAACTAACTTAAAGTACCAGCAGCAATGGGGATGGCCTAACATCATCTGAAACTAGACCTCTTTTGCTATATACTTTGCATGTGGATTTTGCATACATACATACATTTGAATTTCTGGACTGAAGAGCTCAGAGAATGAATTACATAGAATTCTAAGGAAAAAACTATAGTCTTCTAATTCCCTACATATGCATGTCCCTAAACATTGAAATCTAATAAATATTTGGAGAATAATTTTTGTATACCTTATAAGCTTGATTGCTTTTGTGCTTATATATCCATTAGTATGCTGGCACATGTATTTTTTTTTTCCAGTTTTAGTGAGATAAAACTGACATATGGAACTGTATAAGTTTAAGATATACAGCATAATGATTTGACCTACAAATATTGTGAAAACTTTTGCCAAGGTAAGTTTAGTTAAAATCCACCATCTCATATAGATAAAAAAAAGGAAAGATTGTTTTCCTTGTGTTAAAAACTCTTAAGATTTACACTCTTAACTTTCAAATATAGAGCAGTGTTAACTATAATCGTCATGTTGTACATTATATTCATAGTACTTAAGTATCTATACTGGAAGTTTATACCTTTTGATCACCTTCCTCAAATTTCTCTTCCCTCTCCCTCTTGCTGCTGGTAAACACAAATCTGATCTCTTTTTCTATGGTTTGTGTTTGTGTGTTTTTTTTTTTAGACTCCACGTATAAGTGAGATCATACAGCATTGGTACTTGTCTTTCTCTGTCTGACATATTTTACTTAGCATAATTCCTCAAGGTACATCCATGTTGTTGCAAATGGCAACATTTTCTTCTTCTTTATGGCTGAATAATATACACACATGTGCACACATGCACACACACTTCTTTATCCATTCATCCCTCCATGGACACTTAAGTTGTTTCCATGTCTTAGCTATTGTAAATAATGTTGCTATGGACATGGGGGTGCAGTTATCTCTTCAATAAAGTGTTTTTGTTTCCTTTAGATAGATTTCAAGAAGCAAAATTCTATTTTTTAATTTTTTGACGAATCTCCATACTGTTTTCCACAGTGGTTTAGATACATATATTTGTAACAGAGGTAGGAGAGGCAAAGACAGTCTTGCCAAAAAAACCCACCCCTAACACAGTACCATACGATAGGCGGGATATCATCAGCCTGGCACTTCTCTTGGAGGATTATTGGGTTGATGTCTTACATTAGGCACCCCAACTCCTGAGATCTGCACCTGAGGGGCAAGCCCTTAAAATGCCTGGCTTAGAAAAACCCAGTGGAGCTGATGTACAAGGGACTTAAAGTGGTATAGGAAACTGAGATTCCTCTTTTTAAAGGGCTTGTGTGCAGTAAGACTCTTCATAAAACCCAACAAAACAAAAAAACAAACAAAAATCATGCAATTTTTAAAAGCACCTAGACTATATGGGAAGAAGATTCATTTGCTAATCTAAAAGCATTTGCTGGAGGGGCAGCATTCAGTCGAAACTCTCCCTAGAGATGGAGGCACTGGAAGACACCACTTTTGCACTGCCCACCTACACTGCTAGCACAGGTGGGTTTTGATACAGCACCCTCCTGCCACTGTGCTAAGACAGGCAAAGGTGTGTGTTCACAACACTATCCTGCTTACTTGCTGAAGACAGATGTGTGGGCAGTTATACCATTTCCCCACTCCCTGGATGGTGCTGGTAAACAAGAGTGGTGGCAGCATTCTCCTGTGTATTCACAGACAAGGGACTTCCCTGCTGAATTCATGAAGCATGTGGACATGCACAGTAGAAACATTTTCCCACTGCCTTTCTGAAGCTACTGAACATGCCCCATCCCCTACACTCTTCAGCTGCCCAGCTAAAACCAGTAAGCACACACAATCCACACAGGGGTATGCTCCTTGATCACCTGGCCCTGGTGGCCAAAGAGGCTGGCATTCCTGAGCTCGACAGGAACGTAACAAACAGAAAGACATTTCCTGACAGACCACTCCCCCAGGCACTGCGCATACAGCAAATTGAGCAACGCTTTCCTGTGAAAAATGCCTGTACTTGGCTTGAGCTTCAGCCTGAGGGACAGACTATAGGTTTCCCACACATCTAGAAGTGAAGAAGGTATTTTCAGGGTACATAAGCAGAGAGACACCATCCTTGCATCCCTTTGGCCTCACCACAGCTTGACAATACCTCCCAGAAAGGAGCTTATACACTCCTCTGAAGACCCAATTTTTGAAACTATCACAAAGGAGACACCTCCAGGTCTCCTAGTTTGGAGCCCAGCAGGAATTTTAATTGTGGCCTACAGGACTGTGAATATTTTCATACTTTAAAAGGTGTTGCCTAAGGGTGTGGCTTCAAATCAGCCTGAAACTAGGTGCTAAATGAGATTTCTCCCCTTGGGATACTGAGTGGTCTTGGCACACCCTTAACAATAGGAACTTAACAAGAATAAATCAGGCAGTTTAGGCAATTGCAAAGGTTCGGGAGACAACCAAGAGTTAGAACAAGGTTGAATGAGAAGTTTCATCACCTACACAAGGCCAGTCCTTCAAGACTGAGAGCAGTAGGTGTTTCACTCAATAAATAGAATCAAACACAGAGAGTCAAGCAAAAAAAGGAAACAGAAATGTTCCAAATTGAAAGAATAAGACAAAACCCCAGGAAAAAAAAAAAAAAAAAGCTAAGAATTCAAAGTAATAGTCATAAAGATGCTCACCAAACTCAGGAGAAGAATAGACAAATACAGTGAGAACTTCAACAAAGAGATAGAAAATGTAAGAAAGTACCAAATAGAAGTCACAGAACTGAAGAATGCAATAACTAAACTGAAATATATACTAGAAGGGTTCAACAGCAGACTGGATGAAATGAAAGAATGGATCAGGAAGCTGGATGACAAAGAAATGAAACACCCAGGCAGAGCTGAAAAAAAAAAAAAAAACTTTAAAAAATGAAGCTAACTTGGGAGGAGTTAAGATGGTAGAGTACGAGGGGGACCCTTCCAGGGTCCCCCTAGATTAATATGAAATCATTTGGAACACCTAGGAAATTGATCTGAGGATTAGGAGAACAATCTGCATGGTCAGAGGGAGAGAACATGGCAAGGACAAAGCACATACATGTGAATTGAGGGAGAGAAAAGCCACAGTGCCCAGTGGAGAAGGAGCTCTATCTGTGGAGAGAGAAAAGAGAGAGGAAAGGAGAGTAGAGCATTGGGTTCATGCAAGAAAAACACCTCACCATAACCTCTGACTGAGGAGTCAAGAGGAACTAAGTATCACAAATTTTGCAAGCAGAGTGTGGAGCTCAAATTCTGAGGTTTTGGAAGTGCATAACTTTTGCTGGAGTTGAGCCATGGTGTGTGCTCTTGGGGAGAAGGATCACACTGGGAGAGAACATTTCCCTTGCTGGAGTACATTTGAAAGAGGGTATATTGTCTCTCCAAGGACAAAAGACCCTGCAGGTGCCAGTGAGTGTCCGTTCATCAGCAGGGGACAGAGGTGCACACAGAAGGCAGATAACCTGGTTGTTGCTTTTAGCTGTGTTTCATGATAGATTTTGGGCACCCATGTAGGCTTATGACTATTATTTTGGGACAAGATGGTGCTGGGTGCAGCACTGTGAAGCCCTCCTCCGGGGGAGAGGAGAGGGTCACCACCCTGCCAGGTCCTTTGAGATTTGGAGGTTTGAATCCCAACTGCATGCCATAGGCAAAATGCAATAGACCTGTGGTGCCCAGCACACCAAGAGCCCCAGGGAAGAGACGGGGTGAGGGCAAGGATCTGACAGAAGCCTGGGACACAAGAAGAGAGATTGTTTGCTTTCCTGTGAGGGCTTCTTAAACAGTGGAGGGCATGAGATCCCCTGTGCAGGGACAAGAAATTGGGGTGGTGCCATTTTCCCTCTAACCACCAATATGGTCAGATTTCAATGAGAAACACAGGGCCCCCAGGGGAAGCAGAAGCTACCTACATGAAACCCTGCCACCCTGGAATCTGCAAGTGCAGGGTTCAGAGGGCAGGTCTGACTGTGAGTCAACACAGTGGGCCTCTCCCTCATAAGACCAGCACAGTCACCAGGCATGCTTGAAGTCTACTGACTATACAGCACTCCAAAGCGTCAGCTTCAGTTCTATTAGAAAGAGGACAAGTCTTCTTTTTCTTTTCCTTTTTTTCTTTTTTTTTTTCTCTTTGGGAAAAATATGCAGCCAAGAATACTTTATTCAGCAAAGCTATCATTCAGAATAGAAGGAGAAATGGAGTTTCCAAGTCAAGCAAAAACTAAAGGAGTTTGCAAACAATAAAACATCTCTGCAAGAATTGTTAAAGGGTACCATTTAGGTGGGAAAGAGAGACCAAAAGCAACAAAAACTAGAAAAAAGCAGAGATAGTCTACAGGAACAGCAACTTTACAGGTAATACAATGGCAATAAATTAATATCTTTCAATAATTACTCTGAATGTAAATGGATTAAATGCTCCAATCAAAAGACATAGGATATCAGAGCAGATGAAAAACAAGACCCATTGGTATGCTGCTTAAAAAAGACTCATTTTATTTATTTATTTTTTATTTTTTATTTTATTTTTTTTAACTTAGAATGCAAAGTATTTTATTTTTAAACTTCTAAATTTGAAAACAAAACAGCCTAGGTGAAACAATGTAGTTTTCCAAAGCTGAATGTGCTCATTTGGAGCTCAGTTTTTCTGCTTACAGTACAAAACAACTTCCTAAAACTCCTAGGCAGGAACACTACTGGTTTGATGATCTGTGATTGGATGAACTCATCAATCTCAGTTGGTAATACCCCTTTTTTTCTCCTTGGTAAGGTTTTAAAAAAATTCAAGAACAGATGCATTTTTCTAGTCTTACACAGTTTCATTCCAAATGTCTCCTGAGAAGCGTACACCATATACAGGAATCCATCTTCGTCCTTCTCACTTTCATACACTTCAGAAATCGGTGTGGACACACTCACCATGCTGTGTCCATTCACTAGCAGGAAGAAGGCTTGATTAGCATTGAGTTGTAAGCGTCTCCTAATGATCTTGATGAGCTCACTCATGTTGACATGATCAGGTACAAGGAATTTGGTTTTGTCCAGGACAGGAAGTTGCTTCTCACCCTTGTACCGTTCTATTATCACTGGGATTTTGGTAGGATGCTGCTCTCGGATAAGTCGGACATCTTCTACTCTTTGCTCGAAGGTGCGGCGCTGCTTGAAGGTCTTCTCAGAGGGCATGGCGCGGGCGGCGAAGTGGAGGCGGTGAGGCAGAGGGTCCCGGCTGCTGCAGGCGGTGGCGGCGGCAGCAGAAGCTCCTCCTATTTATTTATTTTTTAAAATTTATTTATTCGAGACACAGAGATACAGAGAGAGAGAGAACATGAGCAGGGGGAGAAGCAGAGGGAGGGTGAGAAGCAGGCTCCCCACTGAGCAGGGAGCCAGATGTGGGGCTCGATCCCAGGACCCTGGGATCATGACCTGAGCCGAAGGCAGATGCTTAACCATCTGAGCCACACAGGCGCCCCCAAAAAGACTCATTTTAGACCCAAAGACACCTCCAGATTGAAAGTGAGAGGCACCTCCAGATCGAAAGTGAGAGGGTGAAGAACAATTTATCATGCTAATGGACATCAGAAGAATGCTGAAGTACCCATAGTTATACCAAATAAACTAGATTTTAAAAGAAAGACTGTAACAAGAGATGAAGAAGGGCACTACATCAAATAAAGGTCTCTATCCAACAAGAAAATCTAACAATTGTAAATATTTATGCCCCCAACTTAGGAGCAGCCAAATACACAAATCAATTAATAACAAACTTAAAGAAACTCATTGATTAATAATACAATAATATTAGGGACTTTAATAATATCCCACTCACAGTAATGGACAGATCATCTAAGCAGAAGATCAACAAGGAAACAATGGCTTCAAATGACACACTGGAACAGATGGACTTAGCAGACATATTCAGGGCATTTTTTCCTGAAGCAGCAGAATACACATTCTTTTTCTAGTGCACATGAAACATTCTCCAGAAAAGACCACATACTGGATCACAAATCAGGCCTCAACCAGTGCAAAAACATTGAGATCATACCATGTATATTTTTAGACCACAATTTGATGAAACTTGAAGTCAACCAACAAGAAAAAATTTGGAAATACCACAAAAACATGGAGGTTAAAGAATATCCTACTAAACAATGAATGGGTAAACCAGGAAATTAAAGAAAAATAAAAAGCTACATGGAAGCAAATGAAAATGAAAACACAAGAGTCTAAAACCTTTGGGATGCAGCAAAGGCAGTCATAAGAGGGAAGTATAAAACAATACAGGCCTTCCTCAAGAAACAAGAAAAGTCTCAAATACACAACCTAACCTTACACCTAGAGCTGCTAGAAAAAGAACAGCAAATAAAACCTAAAACCAACGTAAGAAGGAAAATAATTAAGATTAAAACAGAAATGAATGATATCTGAAATAAAAAAAACAGTAAAACAAATCAGTGAAAGTAGGAGCTGCTTATTTGAAAGAATTAACAAAATTGATAAACTCCTAGCCAGACTTATCAGAAAGAAAAGAGAAAGGACTCAAATTAATAAAATCATGAATGAAAGTGGGGAGATCACAACCAACACCACAGATATACAAACAAGCATAAGATAATATCATGACCAATTATAGGCTACCAAATTGGGCAATCTAGAAGAAATGGATAAATTCCTAGAAACCAAAACTGAAACAGAAAGAAATAGAAAATTTGAACAGACCCATAACCAGCAAAGAAATTGAATGAGTCATCAAAAATCTCCAACAAACAAGAGTCCAGGGCCAGATGGTTTCCCAGGAAAATTCTACCAAACATTTAAAAAAGAATTAAAACCTATTCTTTTCAAAGAGTTCCAAAAAATAGTAATGTAAGGAAAAGTTCCAAACTCATTCTACGAAGCCATCATTATCTTAATTTCAAAACCAGACAAAGACCCAACTAAAAGGGAGAATTACAGACCAATATCCCTGATGAACATGGATGCAAAATTTCTCAACAAAATACTAGGGTATCAAATCCAACATTACATTAAAAGAATTATTGACTACAATCAAGTGGGATTTATTCCTGGGCTGAAGGGGTAGTTCAATACCTGCAAATCAATCAATGTGATACACCTCATTAATAAAAGAAAGGATAAAAACCATATGATCTTGTCAATAGATGCAGAAAAAGCATTAGATAAAAATACAGCATCTATTCTTGATAAAAGCCCTCAAGAATGTAGGGATAGAGGGAACATACCTCAACACCATAAAGGCCATATATGAAGACCACAGCTAATATCATCCTCAATGGGGGAAACTGGGAGCTTTTTCCCTAAGGTCAGGAACATGACAGGGATGTCCACTATCACTGCTGTTGTTCAACATAGTACTAGAAATCCTAGCCTAGCAATCAGACAACTAAAAAAAAATAAAAGACATCCAAATCAGCAAAGAAGTCAAAGTTTCACTCTACAGAGATGACATGATACTCCATGTGGAAAACTTGAAAGACTACACCAAAAAATTTCTAGAACTGATAAATGAATTCAGCAAAGTTTCAGGACATAAAATCAACATACAGCAATCTGTTGCATTTCTATACATTGATACTGAAGCTGCAGAAAGAGAAATCAAGGAATCGATCCCAATTTCAATTGCACCTAAAACCATAAGATATCTAGGAATAAACTTACCAAAGAGGTAAAAGATCTATACCTTGAAAACCACAAAACTCTGATGAAAGAAATTGATGATGACACAACAAAATGGAAAAACATTCCACACTCATAGATTAGAAGAAAAATATTGTTAAAATTTCTATACTACCCAAAGCAATCTACACATTGAATGCAATCCCAGTCAAAATAACCCAGCATTTTTCACAGAACCAGAACAAATAATCCTAAAATTTGTATGGAACCACAAAAGACCCTGAACAGCCAAAATAATGTTGAAAAAGAAAACCAAAGCAGGTGACATCACAATCCCATTCTTCAAGCTGTATTACAAACTTGTAATCATCAATACAGCATGATACTGGCACAAAAACAGATACATAGATCAATGGAGCAGAATAGAGAACCCAGAAATGGACCCAAAACTACATGGTCAACTAATTTTCAACAAAGCAGGAAAGAATATCCAATGGAAAAAAGACAGTGTCTTCAACAAATGGTGTTGGGAAAACTGGACAGAAACATGGACAAGAATGAAACTGGACCACTTTCTTACAGTATACACAAAAATAAATTCAAAATGGATGAAAAAATGTGAGATAGGCAACCATCAAAATACTAGAGGATAACACAGGTACCAGCCTCTTTGACCTTAGCCACAGCAACTTTGTGTTAGACACATCTCTGGAGGCAAAGGAAACAAAAGCAAAAATGAACTATTGGGACTTCATCAAAATAAAAAGCTTCTGCACAGTGAAGGAAACAATCAATAAAACTAAAAGTCAGCCTAAGGAATGGGAGAAGATATTTGCAAATGACATATCAGCTAAAGGGCTAAGATCCAGATTATATAAAGAATTCATCAAAATCAACACCCAAAAAATAAATAATCCAGTTAAGAAATGGGCAGAAGACAGGAACAGACATTCCTCCAAAGAATACATACAAATGGCCAACAGACACATGAAAAGATGCTAAATATCAGTCATCATCAGGGAAATATAAATCAAAACCACAGTGAGATACCACCTCACACCTGTCAGAATGGCTAAAATTAACAACACAGGAAACAACAGATGTTGCAATGATGCAGAGAAAGGGGAATCCTCTTGCAGTGTTGGTTGGAATGCCAACTGGTGCAGCCACTGTGGAAAACATTATGGAGATTCCTCAACAAGTTAAAAATTGTAAAAATACCCTAAGACCCAGCAATTGCACTACTAGGTTTTTATCCAAAGGATACAAAAATGCTGATTAGAAGGGGCATATTCACCCCTATGTTTATAGCAGCACTATCAATAATAGCCAAATTATGGAAAGACCTCAAATGTCCATGGACTGATGAATGGATAAAGAAGAAGTGGTACACACACACACACACTGGAGTATTACTCAGCAATCAAAAAGATTGAAACCTTGCTGGGGTGCCTGGGTGGCTCAGTCGTTAAGCGTCTGCCTTCAGCTCAGGTCATGATCCCAGAGTCCTGGGATTGAGCCCCACATTGGGCTCCCTGCTCAGCAGGAAGCCTGCTTCTCCCTCTCCCACTCCACCTTCTTGTGTTCCCTCTCTCATTGTCTCTCTCTCTATCAAATAAATAAATAAAATCTTTAAAAAAAAATTGAAATCTTGCCATTTGCAATGACATGTATGGAACTAGAGTGTATTATGCTAAATGAAATAAGTCAGTCAGAGAAAGATAAATACTATATGATTTTAGTCATATGTGGAATTTAAGAAACATGAAAATAGAGGAAGGGAAGGAAAAACAAAGTAAGATAAAAACAGAGAGGGAAGCAAACTATAAAAGACTCTTAACTATAGAGAACAAACTGAAGGTTGCTGGAGGGGAGGTGGGTGGGGTGATGGGTTAAATGGGTGATGGGCATTAAGGAGGGCACTTGTGATGAGCACTGGATATTATTCATAAGCGATGAAGCACTAAATTTTATTCCTGAAACCAATACTACACTATATGTTAACTAACTTGAATTTAAATAAAGTTTAAAAAATGAACTTAACTTAAGGGGGCTATAGGACAATATCAAGCAGAATAAAATGTGTTTTATAGGCAACCCAGAAGAGAGACAAGAACAGAAAAATTATTTGAAGAAATAATGGCTGAAATTGTCCCTAGTCTAGGGAAGGAAACAGACATCCAGGTCCAGGGAGTCCAGAAAGTTAAAAAAAAAAAAGAAAAGATCAACCCAAAGAGAACCACACCAACACACATAATTAAAGTGTCAAAGTTTAAAGAAAAGAGAGAATCTTACAAGCAGCAAAAGCACAACAGACTGTTATGTACAAGGGAAACTCCATAAGGGTATCAGTAGATTTCTCAGCAGAAACTTTGCAGGCCAGAAGAGAGTGACATGACATATTCAAAGTGCTAAAAGGAAAAAAAACTTCCAACCAAGAATACTCTTCCTAGCAAGGCTATCTTTCAGAATTGAAGGAGACATAGAGTTTTCTAGATAAGCAAAAGGTAAAAAAATTCATCATTACTAAACCAGAGCTAAATGGATTTTTAAAAAAGACTCATTTTATAAATGAAAGTTTGTACTCTTTGACCAATATCTATTTCCCCCAAACATGCAGCAACCACCATTCTACTCTGGTTGTATGAGTTCAAAAATTTTTTTAACACTCCACAAATAAGTGAGATCATACAGTACATGTTTGTCCCTATCTGTCTTATTTCATTTAGCATAATGTCCTCCAGTTTCATATATGTTGTCACAAATGACAGGATCTTTCTTTTTGTGACTAAATAATATTCCATATATACATATCACATTTTCTTTATCCATTCATCTAATAATGGAAGTTTAAGTTGTTTCTAGCTCTCAGATATTGTGACTAATGCTGCAGTGAACATGGAAGTGCAATTATCTCTTTGAAATCCTGAATTTTTTTAAAGGTCTTCTTTATCTGAGAGACAGAGAGAGAGAGAAAGAGCATGCACATGAACGGAAGGGAGAAGGGAAGAGGGAGAGGGAGAAGTAGGGTCCCCACTGAGCAGGGAGCCCAACACAGGGCTTGATCCCAGGACCCTGGGATCATGACCTGAGCCAAAGACAGACACTTAATAAACTAAGCCACCCAGGTGGCCTGAAATCCTGATTTTAATTCTTTTGGATAAGTACACAGAAGTGGGTTGTTGGGCCATAAGGTAGTTTGATCTTTTTTTTTTTTTGAAGAATCTCCATGCAGTTTTCCATATCTTGGCTATTTTGAGTAACTACTAACTTATTTAAACCACACAAGAACTCTGTGAAATACATACAATCACTTTCTTCACTTTTTACACAAGGAAACTGAGAGAATAATTAAATAATATATATAAGGTCATATAGTTAGTATATGGTGTAGCTGGCATTTAAACCCAACTTTCTTTATAGTATACTCAATGTTCCCTGATTATTTTATTATGTCTACTATTAGCTGACCTCAGATCACCCTTCTGCCCAAATAAGTTTGGAAAAAAAAGTTGGCATTTTTTTTTACTTCCTCAGATTTTTTTGTTAGTTTGAAAAAAAAAAAAAAAAGATCCTAGTGCTTCAGTACTGTTCACAAATACCACATAAGGACATTCTTGACCAAAGAACAGACCTTTTTTGCCTCAAACACACCTTGTTGTAACACTTTGTATTCCATGGGAAGGAAGTGTATTTCAATGTGTACAAGCCCACATGATAACCTACTGTGTAGTGTATTACCTTTGGACTACAATAGTATACAACATGTGCATAAGAAAGACTGATCCCTCCACTGGCTTTGAAGAAAATGGCACTCCTAAATGTTGTTTTCTTAACTGTGGCCTGCCTATGAAGTTAATAATAGAGAAGTTACCTTAAAATTTTCTCTAGAACAAATGTCCTTCCAGAAAGCATGCTGTTTAGACATAAGCCCTTTCTAATTGGTGTTTATAAATTATTACATATCAGTGAGTCCCCAGTTAAATATTATCCTTTCAAATTAGGGCTGCCATGACAACTAACTCTATAACAACCACTGTGATCATAGTTTGTTCTTAAGTTGCATTGGCCATTCACAAGTTACATTTAACATTTAATAATTAAAATTTTCTTCTCATCTCTTCCCATATATAGCAGCATATCTTTCAAGAGGAAGACAAAAAAAAAAAACTATTTTGGGGGGAGAAAAGTGCCTAGGACTGATGCTAGGGATGGTTATGGGAAGAATGGCAGGGCATGTGGGAGGCAGTGATGTCTAGGGAAAGCCAACTCCAGTACCCCTCACATTTTTGTAGATATGCCATTTCCCAATCTCCTCAGGCAAGTGCCACTTCTCTCAGCTACCCAAAGTTCAATTCCCAGAGAAGAGAGAGTTGTCTTCTGTCTCCTTCTTTGCCTGATCATGCCAAGACAAAGTGGGGAAGGGGGTCTTCCTTAGGCCTTGTTTCCCTCTTCCTTCCCCAATCCTCTCCTTAAAAAAGTCTACCATTTACATTACAATTTCAATGTTGTTGTTGGTTTTTTTTTTTTTTTTTTTGAGCATAGACAAATTGCAGGTTCAAACTTACGTAAGTTAACATTATAAAAAGACAGTTGTCATTAAAATGATTTTATCTGTATTAACAAATGGCATGTAATAGAATTTAGTGCTTTAGTAGAATTCAGTGCTACATAGGTTCAAAACAAATAAAAATTCTGGAGAATCAGTACAATAATGGATCTTCTTCCATGGAAGTTAGCATTTTGTATTTAAAATCCTTATAATTATCTGTAGCACGGTAAGTTAAGGAATGCAGTTTAAAATACTTACTATGAGTAGTAAGAAGCAGGCAACCCACTCTGCCTTACCTTATTGTCACTTATTTGGCGCATTGAAAGAGCTAGCTGTTCTGTTTCTCCACTTATCTCTTCCTCTGTGGCCTGTATTGAGCTGTGGCCTATACCAAGGCACACCTTTATTTGTCAAACTACCAATAAGGAAAAGAGAATGTATGCATTACTGATGAACTTGCTTCTGAATTAAAAATCAAGGGATATATATATATATAAAATTGGTGTTTATAAATTATTACATATTAGTGAGTCCCCAGTTAAATATATCAAAGGATATAATCAAGGGATATGTATCTATCTCCTACCTTTACCTGTGGAGATTCCACTGTTTTAATGAAAAAGGAAAAACTGGTGTGATTATTTGTAGAGTTATATTACCCCAAATATAATTGCAATATACATTGGGGAATGTATATAAACTTCAGGATGCACATTGAAGAAGGCATTTTTTTTATATCTTTGGCTTCTGTTTGGATAGTAATTCTAGTGAGGAAGACACAACCCAAAGTGAACAAAGTCTTGCACATAGTTCATTTACTTTTAGATATCCTCACTATCATAAACTTTTGAGTAATCAGCTCATTTTCTGTCATGTGGTTTGCTATAAGTCTAAAGAAAAATTTTTCTATAGAGCAAGGTAACTACTCCTTCTTTCATTCCTTCCAGGAATGCTTTTCTGAGTTTGTTAGAGAATAAAGCTACAAGTTGAACATCAGCTAACAATTCACTTTCTGCACTGTTCACAAACCAGTGTTCAAACACAGGTTATAAGAGAGGTTCAGGGGAAAGGTTTATTGCATTTATTCTTAATTTTTGAGGGGGGCTAGATTTCCCTATTTTTTTTTTTTGTTTGTTTTCTTCTGCCTACAAATTATGTCAATATGGAAAGGGGAATTCTGTTTAATAGTTAAGTAGTTGAAAAAGTTTGTGTTGTGTGGAGACATTTCCATTAGTATGTGGAAAATAGCACTGTGACTTTTATAAAATACTTTGAGAACTTTACTAGTACAAGGTGATTCTTTGGTCATAAGTGTTAACAAAATGTCTCAAAAGATAGAAGGGGATTAAGTCAGACAGCAGAAGACAAATATTGCATGATCTCACTTATATGTGGAACATAAAAAAGACAAGATCATAGAAACAGAGTTGAGTGGTGGTTGCCAAGAGCTGGGGAAGAGGATGGAAATACATTGGTCAAAGGGTACAAACTTTTAGTTATAAGATGAATACATCCTAGGATCTAAAGCACAGCATGGTGATTATAGTTAACAATACTGCATTATAGGGGCACCTGGGTGGCCCAGTTGGTTAAGCATCTGTCTTCGGCTCAGGTCATGGTCCCAGGGTCCTGGAATCAAGCCCAATGTTGGGTTTCCAGCTCAGCAGGGAGCCTGCTTCTCCTTCTCCTCCCTGCTCATGCTCTCTCTCCCTCTCCCTCTCTCTCTCTTTCTCAAATAAATAAAATCTTTAAAAAAAAACAACACTGCATTATATACTTGAATGTTTCTAAGACAGTAAATCTTCAATGGTCTCACTACAAAAAAAAAAAAATCATGTGAGATGATAAGGTGTTAACTAACCTCATTGTAGTAATCATTCCAGAATATATATGTGTAGGGCGCCTGGGTGGCTCAGTTGGTTAAGCGACTGCCTTCGGCTCAGGTCATGATCCTGGAGTCCCTGGATCGAGTCCCGCATCGGGCTCCCTGCTCGGCAGGGAGTCTGCTTCTCCCTCTGACCCTCCCCCCTCTCATGTGCTCTCTCTCATTCTCTCTCTCTCAAATAAATAAATAAAATCTTTAAAAAATAAATAAATAAATACAGAATATATATGTGTATCAAATCATCATGCTGTACACTTTAAACTTATACAATGTTATATGTCAATTATATCTCAATAAAGCCAGGGGGAAAAAAGTTAGTAGAAGAGTTTGACAACAAGGATTTCCTATCTTTTAGTAGTATGAAGTGGATACTGGAACTTTCTAGAACATGCTTAGAGATCAAAGGAAGATGCCAGAAACTCAGAGCTTGGGATCCTCTGCAGCTCTGGCTGACTTGTGTTTTTATTTATTTGTTTGTTTGCTTGTTTTTTTATTTGACAGAGAGAGAGAGAGAGCACAAGCAGGGCGAGTGGCAGAGGGAGGAGAAGCAGGCTCCCCGCTTAGCAGGGAGCCCTATCCCAGCACCCTGGGATCATGACCTGAGCCAAAGGCAGATGCTTAGCAGACTGAGCCACCCAGGTGCCCAGGGTTATTTTAAGTCTTGAGCAAAGAATAGGACTATGACTAAAAGGAAGGGAATTTAACACAAAAATATCAAGATTACATGAAATTAAGTAAAATGATTCTTCTTTTTTATTATTGTTACTGTAATATAAGTCCAAAAATGCTTTATATGAAAGCTTTGTAGATGACAGACAGCCTAACAGTAAGAAGCTCCTTGTCAAATTATTCCTGAGGAACATTAACAATTCACCAGTGGGTGAACTTTGTTCATCATAGCAGTTTATTCTGATAAGCAATTTCTAAAATCCAGAATATTTTAAAAGACAAAAATCACTGCAGTTATGCATCAAGGACTCATTGGTCTCTTAGATCTGCTTGAACTCTAAATTAACTATGGGGAAATACAGTTTACACATAAGCTCAAACTGCACCCATTACTTCAAATAATTAATGGATTACTCCATGTTTGAATCAAACAATAATGAAAAACAATTAGCATTTTAAGCATATTGAAACATTTTGAAGTTTTTTTTCTCATATAGTTTGAAATAATGTATTTAGATTTCATAGTGAGGCATAGGACTTTAACCATATCTTCATTTTCTATTAATAAGCATTGCATTGCTAAATTACAATACTGAATGTCAGGAAAACTTACCACAATATTCAGCAGGAGTTATAATTAATAACTAATAATTTTTGCACTTAAATATTTTTCTCTAAGAATCACAGAATTCTTCTAATCACTCTGATAATATGGTAGGAATTAAGGAGAATAATACACTTTGTGAATACTCTCACTTGTACGGAATTAGAGCATCACAATTCAAATTCAATTTAACACACTTTCTTAAATGCTTACTTACAAACAAACATTTGGCTAGGTGCTATGATGGGATTCCAAAATTAATGAAACACATGCCCTCAAAAATATACAATTTAGACAGGGAAATAAAGTATGCTCACAAATAACTTCTTATTACAAATGCATTCATGTATACATATTCTCTAGCAACCGATTAACTTTCTCAAACACAAATCTTTTCTTAATACTTTTCAATTCTTCCCATTTCACCTTCATGGCAAGAATCAATATTTTTACAAGACCCTTTATCTGATTCCTCCCTGCACTGCCCCCTCATTGTTTCCTTGAATTCACTCCATTATCTCTGTAATCCAATCATAATAACATTGTTGACATTGTTTTGTTGTGATTGTTACATTTTAGGCTATTTTTTTCCATTTTTAAAATTTTAATCCCTGTGTAGTTAACATAAAGTGTTATATTAATTTTAGGTGTAAAGTATAGTGATTCAACAGTTCTATATATTACTCAGTGCTCCTCAAGATATTCTTAATCCCCATTACCTATTTCACCCATCCCCCCACCCACTTCCCCTCTGGTAATCATCTGTTTGTTCTCTATAGTTAAGAATCTGTTTGACTATTGTAAATAATGCTGCAATAAGCATAGGGGTGCATATATTCCTTTGAATTAGTGTTTTTGTATTCTTTGGATAAATACCCAGTAGTGTGATTACTGGATCACAGGGTAGTTCTATTTTTAACTTTTTGAGGAACATCCACACTGTTTTCCACAGTGGCTGCACCAGTTTCCATTCCCACCAACAGTGTAAGTGTTCCTTTTTCTCCACTTTCTCACCAACACTTGTTTCTTGAGTTTTCAATTTTAGCTATTCTGACAGATGTGAGATGATTTTAACTAATAAGTAATAAATAAATATATTCCCTTGGTAATATAATTAAAATATTACAAGTAAGACTAAAACACAATGTGAACACTATCCCAAATGCCATGTTCTGTCTGCCAGCAGCAACTGCTATTATTAAGTATGTGTCCTTCCATACTTTTTTTAAAACACATTTACATACATAATGTTGCTCTGTTTTGAGTTTTAACCTGAAGAGGAGCATATTTTGTATAGGCTTTGAAATTTCTTTTATTCAACAAATGTCTTGGCAATTTTACCATATCAGTGTTAAAACATTTCCATAGTATGAGTTAATTAACAGTTTTAATTTCCTCTTTATCTATGTTCTCTTTTTATTCCTTAAACTGTTTATTAAATTTCCCTTTTTTCCTTACTTATATGCAAGAATAGTTTGTGTAACTTTTTGGTCCTTGCAATTAGTTTTTGTTTTATTGATCAAGTTTATATTTTATTTTCTACTATTAATTTTTGTATTTACCTTTATTAATTTCTTTCTATAATTTAATGGGATTTATTCTGTGGTTCTATCAGCTTCTTGAATCAAAAATTTATTTTAGTCTGATTTATTTCACTTAACATAATACCCTCTAGGTCCACCCATGTTATTGCAAATGGCATGATCTTATCCTTTTTTATGGATGAGTTATATTTCATGATTTATAGATATATATCTACATCTATCTATATATCTATATATCTATATCTATCTATATACCTATATATCTATATATCTATATCTATCTATAAATCATGGAATATAACTACATATATATCTTCTATATATATCACTTTTTCTATATATATCAGTTTTTTCTATATCTATAGTTCTATATATCCATAAATCATGGAATATATATATATATATCACTTCCTCATTCATTCATCATCTATCAATAGACACTTAGGTTGCTTCCCTATTTTGGTTATTATAAATAATCCTGCAAGAAACTGCAATAAACATAAGGATGCACACATTTTTTTGAATTAGTGTTTTCATTTTCTTTGGGTAAATACCCAGTAGTGGAATTATTGGATCATACAGTATTTATATTTTAATTTTTTGAGGAACCTCCATACTGTTTTCCATAGTGACTATACCAACTCATATTACCACTAACAGTATACAAGTGTCCCTTTATCTCCACATCCTCATTAACACTTATTATTTATTGAGTTTTTTATTTTAGCCATTCTGACAGGTGTCATATACAGAATCTTAAAAAAAAAAACAAATAAACAAACAAACAAAAAGTAGAATCAGACCTATAAATACAGAGAACAAGCTGGTGGTTGTCAGACAGGAGGGAGTTGGGGGAATGGGCAAAATAGGTGAAGGGGAGTGGGAGATACAGGTTTCCAGTTATGGAATGAAGAAATGATGGGAATTAAATTCAGTGATATTGTAATAGCATTGTATGATGACAGATGGTAGCTACATTTCTTCTGAGCATAGCATAATGTATAAACTTGTGGAATCACTATGTTATACACCTGACACTATGTAACATTTTGTGTCAACTATATTCAAATTAAAAAAAAAATAAGTCTGTTTCATTTATTTTATATGTTTCTTGTTTTATAATAAATTAATTTAAGAGCTATATATATTCTCCCTAAGTCTCCCTTTGGTCAATTTTACCAGTTTGGCATGTGGTGTCATTCAGTTTTAAATAAATTATAATTTTCATTTTTATTTTTTTAATCCAATATATATCCCAAAGTGTGCTTTTGAGTTTGCAAAATAAGAATTTTGTCTTGCTGCATTTTGGAGTACTGTTTTCTAATTTTATTACATGGTGGTCAGCAATTGTAAAGTGGCTTATAAGATTTCAATTTTTTAATTTGTTGAGATTTATTTCTCTTGAGGTTTAGTGTATGGTCAATTTTTTGTTAATATTTCACATGTGTTTGAAAATAATCCATATTCTTTTACAAGTACAAATATGTATGTATGTAGATATGTGTGTGTTTATAATATATGTATATTAAATTGAGTTTATTAATTGTAAAATTCAAATCCTCTATATTCTTTCTACCTTTTTTAGTGTACTTGATCTAGACACTTAGTGAAGTATGTTAAATTCTCACTATGATTGCAGATTTCTCCTTAAAATTCTATCAGTTTTTGTTGATATATTTTGAACCTACATAATTAGGCAGTAAAAGTTCATGACTGTTACATATTTTGATGGGTCATTCTTTCAATATGAAACATTCTCTCTGTGCCCTTTTGATACTTTTTGCTTTGAATTATGTTTTTATTGATATTAATAATGTCACACTTGAATTTCTTCATTAGTATTTTTCTAGTATATATTTTTATCCCTTATTCTCACACTTCTTGTATCTCATGTAAATAACACTTAAATTGGATTTTTTAGCCAATCTTTGAGAGTTTAACCTCCTTATATCCATACATATGTGAATATTCATATATTTAGTTCTATTTCCAATATATAATTCTGTCTTTTCTAATATCCATGCATTTAATTTTCTTAATTCATGTTTTCTTCTTTAATTTTTTTGAAATATATGTATGTTTGTATTTGTTTATGTGTGTCTCTCTCAGCATGTGTATTCTACTAGTGGTTATGTGCAAACATTAAACCTATAATTTCTAAAATATTCAATGGTATTTATTTTCTGTCCTTCAACTCAAAACAAGAAATGTAGCATATATTTACATCCCTCTTTTCCTTTTGCTTCCCCTCTCCCCCTTCCCCCTTTTTAAAAACTTTTTGAAGATTTTATTTATTTATTTGAGAGAGAGAGCAAGAGCAAGAGCAGGGGTGGGAGGGAAGGGGCACAGGGAGATGGAGAAGCAGACTCCCCACTGAGCAGGGAGCCTGATGCTAGGCTCCATCCCAGGACCCTGGGATCATGACCAGTGGTGAAGGCAGATGCTTAACTGACTGAGCCACCCAGGTGCCCTCCCCTTTCCCTTTTAAAATGTCACATTTCAGTTCAACGTTTTAATTTAACATTTTTTTAACCATCAACCGTGTTCCATTTTAACAATGGAACAAATGGTTCCATTGGTACAAGTGTAACAAATGGTTCCATTTTATTTATTTCTATAGGGAAAGAAAAATAATTTTTCTTCTACCCTTCTGTGTTCTTGGTTGAGACCTCTGTAATAAAAAAAACAGATTAACAAGAGAAAAACAGAAGTATATTAACATGTATAATTCATGTCTACATGAGAGATACCCAGGGAGAAATGAATACCTAAAGAGGCTTAGAATTCCAGTTTATGTAGCATCCTCAACAAAGTACAGTAAACTTGTGGAGAAATGACAAAACAAAGGAAAACAGTTTTAGGCTTCCAAGGGCAGAAATAAAGGAGGGCATGTGCCGTGATGAGCACTGGGTGTTATATGAAACTAGTGAATTGTTGAACATTACATCAAAAACTAATGATGTGCTATATGTTGGCTAACTGAATATAATTTTAGAAAAAGAAAAAGAAAGAAAGAAAGAGAAAGAAAGAAAGAGAAAGAAAGAAAGAGAAAGAAAGAAAGAGAAAGAAAGAAAGAAAGAAGAAAGAAAAAGAGAAAGAAAGAAAGAGTAAGAAAGAAAGAGAAAGAAGAAAGAAAGAAAGAAAGAAAGAAAGAAAGAAAGAGAAGAAAGAAAGAAAGAAAAAGAAAGACTGTATTTCAGTTAGTAAAGTTTGCTCTGTAGATTCCTCTAGGGCCTTCTCCAGGCTGTTAAGCATTTAAAGTTTTCTCTGGTGATTAACTTTTATCCTTCCTGGTAGAGAGGGAGGAGGTATACCTTTGTAAATTTATATCCTGGTTTTAGGCAAGTAAGGAGACAACAGAGAGCTTTTCGTATATCTGCTTCTTCTTAATTTCCTTCAGATCAAAATAATCCTTATGCCACAGTGACATATTTTGGGGTGGCATATTCTGCTACCTTCAGTTTTTTTATTCATCATTGCTTCCTACATTTGACTTTTTCATCTTGAATTCATTTTTTCTTCTTGCAGTAATATATATTCTAGTACAATATTTCCCCAAATACAACCATTTATCACCTTCATAATTTTTATATCTGAATACCACTATAATTTTATTTCATTAATAATTTAAATTAATTCACTTTTAGTATAAATTAACTTAAACTCACCCTAAGTAATTATATCCATTAAATCATAGGTTAATATGTCAGTTGTATATAGCTATTAATAAAAAAAAATGTCAGTGTACTAGAAAAAAGTCATCTCATGTGTCATGGTAAAAATACCACATTTGGAAAATACATCTCTGGTAATTTTTTTCAGAAAGTTTTGTACTCAAGAAGTTATATGAATTTTTACATGTCCTTTTTTTAAGGTTTTATTTATTTATTTGAGAGAGAGAGAAAGCAAGTGGGGAGAGGAGCAGAGGGAGAGGGAGAAGTAGAAGGACAAGCAGATTCCCTGCTGAGTGGGAAGTTTAACACAGGACTCTATCCCAGGACCCTGAGGTCATGACACAGCCAAAGTCAGACACTTCACCGACTGAGCCACCCAGGCACCCCTGAATTTTTACATGTCTTAAAGGACCAAGACACACTGTTTAGTCGGGTTTCAACCTGTTTGGGGTGAAAGTTGGAGAGTGTCAGGGTCTGCAACAACATAGGTTACTTCAGGTTCTAATCTCAACATTGATGATTTTGGTCCCTTCCTGGGAATCACAGTCATCTGGGGAAATTCCCCAGCTCCCAAGTTCTTGCCTAAATGTAGACAATTAAGCAGCTACTATTTACCCCAAATGTCAGGTGGAATATAACTTGCAGTGACTAAACTGACCAGTTTCCCATTCTATGGTACTCCAATTGTCCTTGTTGTTGGTTGTCCTTGAGTTTCCTCTTACTCCTGGCATTCCCTTTCTATAAGGATGGATAATTCTCAGTGCCTACTCCATGTTATATAGTAGAATAGTCCCTCATACATATTTTGGGTATATTTTTCTTTCTTCAGGTTGATCATTTATTGAACTTCTCCCTCTTTCAAATTTTCCTCACATCTTCTAGTGCACCCTTATTGTTTTTTTAGCATAAAAATAGCTTTGCTAGTTGTTTATATCTATTGTATATCAGTTCCTGAAATTTGGGGGTTGAAAGGAAAACTGTAAAATAAGCTCAAGTTTCATCTTAAAATAAAAGCACTGGTAGAGTTTTAATAACTAGGAATGGAACAGAAAGGTATTCCAGATAGAAACAATAGTATGATGTTGTCTTTGGAGGTTAGTGAATAATCTAGTCTGATCCACAAAGGAGTGGGGAGGGAGACAATGCAGGAAAGCTGGCCATGAGAAGGAAATCACAGAGCTTTCAGGAAAGCTATATAAAAGCCAAGGATGTGTCTGAGATTTTCACAACTATCGCACCAGCATCTAACAAAGTGGCTGACATACAGTAATTGCTAAATAAGCATGGAGTGAATGAATGAGTGAGATTCTTCATAAACTGAGATTTTTATAACACAAGGGTAGGAATAAAGATAATAGATTTTCATAAACTCCCAGCTTTTAAGGAGATTTAGATTAAGGGAAGTGAATATGAATCTATTTATGGTAAACAACACATAGAGGCCCACCTGTTATAAAATGAATATTTCTTAATGCAAATCTTGACACATGAATAATTGCAAGAGTTTGCAGGTCATACTGCCTGTTGCAACTACTCAACTCTGATATAGTGTGAAAGCAGCAATAGACAATATGTAAACAAATGAGTGTGACTGTGTTCCAATAAAACTTTATTTACAAGAACTGCTGGTACGGTAGCTTTGGCCTGTAGGCCATACTTTGCTGACCTCTACTTCAGGTGATAATATTACAGTCTAAGAAGATTTTTACTACAATCAACTATTTCACTTTCTTAAAGCAGAAAGATGCCGATTATTATGAGTTCTGAATAGAAAGTAGCTTTCACAACTTTCCAAGTATTTCACAAGCATTACACTTGTTAAAACATCTGAGATGTTACCAGATTTTATAAAGGTATAAACTCACAAAGAAAAAGTAAATGGCCACAGAGCTGCACAGAGTTAGTAAAAGGCAAAATAATAAATGCTGTCCATCAAGATGAGACTGAACTTTCTAAATAATACTTTTGTTAGGACAGATAAGCAGTTACCTATACTTGCCTTCCAGGTTCTAAAAAAGCCACTTTTCAGGAGTCCTGGCTTGTACTATTGCCGGGGATGTAAACAGTGCCACTATATGGGAAAACTAAAAAAAAAAAAAAAAAAAAAAAATTAAAAAGAGCTTATTTTTCACAGATATTTTTCCCTAACATGTTTTGGCCATATTTAATTTAATAATTCATTAGTTTTTATTTTGTTTATATTCTTGTATGGGTGTACGGGAGGTAAATTTTTCCCTCCACTGAGAGTTTTTTTAGCTGGATCTGAGAATTAAACTGATATAAGACCAATCAACAAAAGAAAAGTATATAAATTTATATTGTTTTATGTGACATGGAAGCCCTCATAAAGAATGAAGACTCAGAGAAATGTTGAAATCTATATGCTTTTATAGTAGACTGACAAAAGAGAGGCAATTGTGGAAAAGTAACTAAACTATATCGGGAGGTTAAAGGAAGTTACAAATTATTTTCACAACATCTATTTGTATAGAATTCTTTTGTTCTCAACTTCTCATCCTTGATGAAAGAATGTTACCTTCCTTCTAGCACAGTGAGTACATCTTTCATAGAGTAATGCCATCTCCTGCTTTCAGGAATAAAAAGGTCAGAGTGCCCTTCTTGCATCTGCTGTTTCCTAAGTCTGTTTACCTCAAAATTACCAATATGTCAAAGTGGCAAATTTTGTGGTGACATAATCTGAACTCCTTCATAGGCAAAAATTAAGGAAACATTAATGTAGAGGTCACTTATAGGCAACAGGCTTAGCAATGGAAAACTGAGTAAGGTAAAAGGGCCTACAGTGACCACCAGGCTGAATGCAAACAGGCTCATTAAGTGACCCACTTCAAAATAGCCATAGGCCCTAGCTGACCAATGGGCTACTTACAACTGGGCACAGTTACCAAAAAAGAAAATTTGGTACATTCTCATACTTCTTCACTCCACCCTAAAACTATAGCTCTCTCCTTTGCTGCCCTGTCCACTGCTCCCTTGCAGTGTATTCAATAAACTTCTAACTCCTTTGTTCTGCCTTGGGTGAATTTTTTCACTGTCCATCCCACTGGCCTCCACCCAATTGGGTAACCCCACAATTAAGGAAAAGGATTGTAGTAATATTGATAGACTTGTCATCTCTACTAACTTTTTTCTGTTTCCCTGCAAAGCCCTTAAAACATCCTTAATTTTTCTCTTGAAATACATATGTGTAAAAATAAACTTTTTAAAAGAAGATTCACCAAAAAACAAACAACGAAACAAAACGGATGAGCATATAGGAAGGGGAAAAAGGAGAGGGAAGCAAACCATAAGAAACTCTTAATGATAGAGAACAGAGGGTTGATGGAGGGAAGTGGGTGGGGGATGGGCTAAATGGGTGATGGGTATTAAGGAAGGCACTTATGATGAGCACTGGGTGTTATATGTAAGTGATGAATCATTAAATTCTACTCCTGAGGCCAGTATTACTCTATATGTTACCTAACTAGAATTTAAATTAAAATTAGAAGAAAAAAAATAATTCAATGCACAGAGGTCTACCAAACAAACAAACAAACAAACACGCACTTTCCCAAACTGGTTTTCTTTGGTATTCTATTTTTTTTTATTTTAAAATATTGTATAAATGTTTTTGTAGTCAAATACGTCAGTCTTCCCTTTGTGATACTGTTATTGCAAAAACGGTTTTCCATTTTAGAAATGAGCTTTCTAAGTTGATCTCAGAGCAGAGAATAAATTCATGTAAAAAAAATTTGATTGCCATTTCAAAACATTTGGCTAGGGAAACTTAAAGGTAAGCATGGCTCCAGAGCTGTAAAATTGAATGGATCCAAGGAATGCTATGCCCTTTGTCATTATAAAGAAAAGGTCAGGCCTATTTGATCAGTTATTTTCAGAAAAATAATTTTATGAAAGTGTTTTTCCTTTTCTTTAATTCTGTTCACAAGATCCAAAGGATTATTCTACTCTTATTCTTGGTTGTGAGTTTGCAAAGGAGCTGTTTATCAGAATACTACTTTGAACAGTATTTGAATGAAAGTTTGAAAGTATATTAATTATAGAGTATTATGGTTGCTTTTAAATTTTCAAGTTAGTAAGTGTTGCGTCACTGTTTGGGGAGGCATCTTTTCCTTCTAGAATACTTTTAAAAATGCAAATGTAGAAACAGAAAACTCTCACTTCAAAGAGAAATAGAACTGTTTTGAAGGACAGCCTTTGAATGCAATCTTGTTCAAAAAGAAGCCTATTTAGAGAAAATGGAATCCAAAAATGTCAACACCTGTATTCTGTTTGAGTATATGCCTTCTTTTTGACAATAGTACTAAGCTAAAAGTACTTTTGAAAGCAAACTCAGTTCACTTTATTTGGTTATAGAAAAGACAGTGGAAATGTTATGGTACTCCCATCCTTATATTTTCATTAAAAAGCAATACATTTCACAAGTTTGATATGGGCAATTGCCTAAACCCATATAGTATATATTGTAAGACACAACTTCATTTTGAAAAATAAGTCAGAAGACATGTGTGTGCATGTGTGTGTGTTTCTAAAATATCTACTCAAACTTAAAATATAACTTCTTTGCTATAATTTTGATGAATTCTTCAAGTTCAATATAATGCAATATGATGGAAAATATGTTCTCACATTACAGAATTGATTCTGTTTGTTTTTATAGATTACTATAAATACTCTTTGATCTAAAATAAAATATATTTTCCTCATTGATAGCACAAAATATATTGAATATGACAAAGATATGTTTTTATAGTACTTAATAAAAACATTATGTATAACGATGCTTGCATTCCTATAGACTAGGGAAAGATAAATGCTACCATCACTGTTAGTTAAAAAAGAGTGATGCAGAAATTGCAAGGAGGATGTTGGTCTCCCAAGGATTTCTGCTGGCCATTTTTAATAATACATGCAGTTTTGCTTCAGGGGTTTGCACTAATACAGAATAATGAGACAAAAATGGTTGTGTAAACCACTGAAGAAAAAAATTGCCTGTATTATTTAAAATATCTTGTGTTTTGTAATTTTGCACACAATTCTCATAAAAAGTTTTATTGTTTATTTTCCAGAAGAATATATTCCCTAGTAAAGATGATGTTCCTAGGTGAAATGTAATGATGTTATTATTTTGATTAACATATCTTTTTATCTATGTAATTCATTTTCATAAAATTAATTTTTATCATACTTTAATCAAAATTTATCCTCACATCAAATAAGCACTATGGATGGTCATATAAAACTAAATGATCACATTAAGTAACTTGCAATATAAACGTCATATAGTTCTCTAAGTTGCCTGACAAATTTTTAATTTTATCATTTAAATGTAAACTCTTCATTTTACATCAGACTGTGAGAGTAAAATGATTTGTTACAAATTAATTCATCCTTCTATGCTGTTTCACTTGTAACCTAATCAAGAAAAAAAATCTAACTTAATGATAACTTCATTTTAGTTTTGAAAGTATCTTAAAAATATACACAGAGAAGAAAAATATTTGGTTTTCTGTTTGTTTTTAAAGATTTTATTTATTTATCTGACAGAGAGAGAGGGAAAGAGCACAAGCAGGGGGAACTGCAGAGGGAGAGGGAGAAGCAGGCTCCCTGCTGAACAGGTTGCCCAATGGGGGGCTCAATCCCAGGACCCTGGGATCTTCACCTGAGCTGAAGGCAGATGCTTAACCAACTGAGCCACCCAGACGCCCCTGTTTTGTTTTTTGTTGTTGTTTTTTGTTTTTTAATGTATTGGCATGGTACATTTTTTTCTCTTTTATGTTACTTGATCTTTTTTTGTCTAATGTGATCTACCAAGCATTACAGAAAGTGTTCATAGGTCTGTACAGTTCCAACAACTCAAACAGAATCATTCCTAAAGACTAGATCTTTTAGAATAATGTAATAAAGGAGATAAAGAAGTGTTGACATTAAGAAGGGTGTTTTGTTCTTTTTTTAAAAAGATTTTATTTATTTATTTTGAGAGAGAGAGCATGATCAGAGGGGAGTGGCAGAGGAAAAGATAAATTTACATAGAACCATTTTTCTCCAGAAAGCTGAAGAGCTTTTCAATGGAAAAAAAAGGGGGGAGCTGGTATTCATGACATGATAAGGTATTTTGGTATTCCCGGAGTGTAACTTTGGCTGATATACAGGTGTCAGAACAACACATCTTTATGGCAGTCACTAATGGAAGAAACATGATAAATGCCCTTGAGCAGAGTATAAGGAGGAGAGAAGAAGCAGAGCTTAGGGACAGACGGTGCTGATTTATTACTTTGAAATGTCAGAGGGTAAGTATTTTCTGCATATTGAGTTAGAGGTAATGCAGAGGTAATGTTTGAGATTATTGTGTTGGGCTTGATATTTTGATACTGAATTTGAATCAAAATCATCTCATCTTTTAGGTAGGCTTAATGACAAAAGAGATGGCTGGATTTGAAAAGGCCTGACATCTTTTGAGATATGCTCAGGTAAACAATGCACTGGGTCTATGGCTCATGAATACATTTGAAGTGAATACAGGCTTTTTAAAAACTGTTTTTATTTTCTATGGCAATTACAATATGATTCAAAGACATAACCAAAATACTTTGTAACCAAAACATCTACTATATTGTGGCTTGCCAATGAGATTAAATCTAAAAGAAATTATTGTGGATAGAACATCCATAAACATAGATATTCACTTGGCTGTCGCTTTACTGATCAGCTTTGTGGTATGTGGATTTGGTCTCAAAGAAATAAATACAAGAGGATTTATTTCATTACTTTGATATTGTTTAAGATAATAAATGTTTTAAATTGATTAATTGGTTATTCAACCATCTTAGGTTTTTGAGACTTCTAAATTAAAATGAGTTCATGTAAATTGCTTGATGATTAAATTTTGTAAATTAACTCTTAATCTTATATAATCTGTACCCTAGTATCTGAGAAAGGTGCAAGATTTTGTAGTGTACCATATATTTGATCACATTTTATGGGTCCAGCATGCTTCCACTGTACTACTCTGCTGTTATTTGATCACATTTTAAATTAAGCTTTCTCAGGACACCTGGGTGGCTCAGTGAGTTAAGAGGCTGCCTTCGGCTCAGGTCATGATCGAGGTCCTGGGATCGAGTCCCACATCGGGCTCCTTGCTCAGCAGGGAGTCTGCTTCTCCCTCTGCCTGCCTCTCCCCCTACTTGTGCTCTCTGACAAATAAATAAATAAAATCTTTAAAAAACAAAAAGTAAATAAATAAATTAAGCTTTCTCACTTAAGAACTCTGAACTGATATGCACACAGTTGGAAAAGATGTGTTTGCCTCGGTGAAGTTACTATTCAGTTATACAAACTATACAGCTGAACATTCTATAACTTATTTCCATTTCATTATTTATTAAGATATTTTCACTGATGTTTACAGTTTTCAAAAATAGGTGAAAAAGGAAGACATGGTCTACTACATAAAAATATCAGATTGAGAAGGAGACTAAAATTGTGTTGTTTTTCTTCTTGCCTTATTTCTCTTACTAAGGCTCCTTACGTATAAAAAATGTAATAATTTACACTTATTGTACATCTATAAATATTGAGTAGAATGTTTACAAAGAACTTAGACCTCAGCATAAAATGTAATTTCTAGAAATAAGCAAGTGGCTAATAGATTTAGATATAAAACATATTTGTACAGCACTTTAAAATCTCAACTTATTAAAAATATTTTATAAATTGTTATGGTAACAATCTTATAAGATCATCAATGTCTGTATCATTGACTCCACTTTTGTATATAAGCTAACTGAGATTCAAAGAAAGTAAATGATTGATTTATGGTCATTCAGCTGGAAAGTAGAGCAGACTGGATAATAACATGGCTCTTCAAAGACAAGTGTTCATTATTCTATACCACACTGTTTCATTTTATGCACAATAGATATATGTGTACCATCATATTTCTACCTTACAAGTAATGACACATGTCTAGTCAGCTATTCATAAGAAAGAAAAATAGTGAACAGAATATAAACCATGCAGACAGTATACTATTTGTTGAATTAAAACATTTGTTGAATTAAAAAAATAAATTAAATAGCATAAAGGACATTTTTCTCTCTAGAAGCTTAATCGGGAGACAAATGGGAAAATTTGTTGAACATCTAAGGGTCAGGCCCTGTAAAGAATTTTACGTGTTTGACAATTATTTTATCTGTCTAGCTCCTTTGATGCAACACTAATTCATTTTAAAGGTTAAAAAAGCTTTAAATGATATGATAGTGTGAGTTAAAAATAAAATGGAATGGTACCATCTGTCTTTTAACAGAGCTCCCCAAAATAAATATATAAATTAGAAACACTCAGGTTTCCATGTCATGCCATAGAAAGATGGGAAAAAAGAAATTACACAAGAGAGCTGACCACTCATCATGTTAACTGACTAGCAGGGGGCAGAAAAACAAAAATCAAAGAAGCTGCCTTAGATTCACATGCTGTTGACTGGCCAACTAATGCAGGAGCCTGCATGGACATGACTAACTGAATTCATATTTACCCTACAGAAATTTGATAAGGACAAATTAGGGTGTTCAACTCCAAAAGATAACTGAAAGAGGGAAAAAGAAGCTCTTTCCCTGGGGATTTCTAAAGATACGGTACTTTTCTGTCTGGCTATATACATGAATCCACAGCAGTGTTTCTAAAATTTTCTACCAGTAACTACCATAGTATTCTTATCACCTTCCTATCAATACACTATGCTGTTCCTCCAAAACTCCCTATATTTCTGTTAATAGGTCTCTTTACCCTTTGATACAAAATTAACAAATCCAGCCAGACTCAGTCTCATTTTTCAAATACACTGTAAATTAAACATTTATTTTATTAACATTAGTTGTTCATATTTAACCACAATTATGAGAAAATATTTGCATGTTTGCTCATTATAGGCATCCTCACCATGGGAAGCACAGGGTGATGACCACAACAAGTTAAAAAAATTAGCAAATGAATTAACTATAATTTCATTTGCATCAACATACAGTAAATTTCCTCTTTAGTAGAGTTTATTCCTAATAGTATCCTGGAACACACTGCTAACAAGCATCTGGAAGGGAGAATGTCATCTTGAGGACTATGACATTTTACACATCATCTTCAGCTAGGGAGGCCTCAAAGTAAAAAAGGAAAGCAGTTTTATGATAGTTAAGATGGCATTCTGTTTCATTTTCACTGTCACTGATTCAGCCTTACTGGCCTCTGTACTTTTTGTCTAACAGGAAAGCATGGGTGGGGTTTCATGAAGCCAACCCACATGATGGACTGGCACCCAAGGGCACAGGTTGGCCACCAGCTTCTGCCCATAGCTGCAGGAGCCTTGAGCCATGGCGAGTTATCCTAGCCTTTGGTGCCGTAATTGAGCTATGCCTTTTCTGGCCTCTAGCCAGCCCTGCTGTTCCCCCATGGATGTCACTGGTCCCCACACCCACCCATCTGTTGGGATGGCTGGGAAGTGCCAAGTGACCCTCATCTAGCACACAGGAACAGGCTGCCCATCACTGCCCCTGTCTCATGGGCTTCCTGACAAACCTTACCCACACTCATTCAGTGATCAGCTCTCCTCCATGGGGCTCAGGCAGCATAGAATGAGGAAGCTGCTGGGCTAGAGAAACACAGGAGCTGGGAGGGTTCCCAAGGCCCTGCCCACCAGGCCCTGACACACATGATGGGCAGGCTTTGGGAACAAGTACACATCCAGAGGTGTTGGTATTAGGAACCACCAAAAGGGGGAAGGAGCACCCCTTGCCATGCCTGGTGGCATGCCTGGCCCTCCACCTGCCCCTTGGAGTTCAGCTCTGCCCTCTAGGGCACCCCTAGAGGGGTGGACAGCAGAGTGGGGCCAATCTTTCCTTGGCATGTGAAAAATCATCCCCTTGGGGCGGGGTGGAGACTATACCTCTGAGAGAGGGGAGGGTTCACCTATATGGTGGGAACAGATTTGGTGTTTGGTTCCAGTCTCTGTGGGTAGGAGGTGGGTGGGAACCAGAATGGTTGGCAGGCCTGGGGACAGGGTCAGCTAGAGGCTGAGGCCCCTGGGCACAAGGGGCCAGGTCTGGGTGCCAGTCAAGAGTGGGTTGGATTTGGTGTCCTGCAGCCACTTAGTGGTAGGCTTGGCCTTGCTTGGCAAGGCCTGGGTCTTGGGGTTGTGGTTGTGGTTGGGACATGGGGTGGCCAAAAGAGGGAGGATGTGGCAGGCCAAGAGGAGCTCCAACAAGCTTCTCTTGCTTATCTTGCCTCTTCTCTACTCAAGTGTCAATTTATTAGACAAGCCTTCTCTGGTCTTCCTTAAAGAGGTTTGAATAACCTCAGACTCCTCTCCCTAGTCCCAACTCCCATTCCCTGTTTTACTTCTCTTTGCAACACTTATCACCACACATCATATTTGTTTGCTTTTATTCTTCTTATGGCACTAGAATACAAGATGCATGAAGGTAAAAATTTTTATCTGTTTTACTCATTGGTATATCCTCAGTACCTAGAAGAGTAGAAACTCAAATATTTATCAAATAAATGAAACTACAAATAAGTGAATCAGAAAATGAATATTGGGCTAAAAGAGCACTAGATATAAACTTCTACTCTAAGTATTATGTACAAATAAAAGTAATCAAATTGTACCACAAATGACTCACCATCATCTTTAATTTAGTCTCGCTTTGACATACAGGCAACATTGTATATTTTGTGCTGGGCAGTAATTTAAGTTATTCATTGACTTATTTGTCAGTGACATTATGAACAGTGAAGAATCTTTCCAATGTGTGCTAGTAGGTTACCTAGGCATTGAAATGTTAATAGATTTGGGAGGCCCTGATCATGGTTATTGTGTTATTTCCTACCACCAGTACACATTAATGGGTTTCCTGTCATTCCTTTTTGGTGTCATTAGATTTTCTGTCTGCCATGTAGATAACAGACAGCTCTAGAGCAGATGTTTCTGAAGTATAATTGATAACAATGTCATAAAGATTGTTTAGAGTCAAAGGCCAACAAGCTTGACTGATAAGGAGGAGGTTTGGGCAGCTGATCTATGCCTCAGTGAGGGAAATTTTATACTTCTTATGACAACAGCTTCTGGAAGCAGCCAGCCATTTCTAAATAGAAGTCACAGCTGTGTAGCAATACCTGGTCTCTTGTTTTTTACCATTTTGACATCATTCATCATTCTTCAATTTAGCTTTCTTTGCATTATCTAGTTCCACGGCTGCTAAATTTGTGTCCTCCTATATTTTCTTTGTTAAAGTTGTTTCTCAGCACCTGTGGTTTATGGTGAAGAAATCTGACATACAGTATCACCTGACTAGGCTTCTTTTGCCATTTTATATGCTGTCAAGTTTGACTACTAGCAGAATTCTTAAATAGAGCACACTTAGCTTATCAGAATAATCAAATCCCTGCCCCTCCACACCAAAACACTCTATTACACTCTTACAAAATACTCAGGGTTGCTGTTTTTTATTGTTTTAACTGTTTTTGAGGAGTATCAACATATTTGGATTTTATTTCTTATTAAGTTTTTCTTTTAATTGTACTATAGTTAACATACAGTGTTACATTAATTCCAGGTATACAATATAGTGATTCAACAATTCTCTACATTACTTAGTGCTCAGCATGAAAACTATACTCTTTAATCCCCATCAACTATTTCACCCATCCCTCTACCCACCTCCCCTCTGGTTCTCTATAGTTAAGTGTCTGTTTCTTGGTTTCTCTCTCTCTTTTTTTTTTCCTTGCTCCTTTGTTTTCTTTCTTAAAATCCATATATGAGTGAAATTATATGTTGTCTTTCTCTGACTGACTTATTTCACTTAGCATTATACTTCTTAGCTCCATCCATTTTGTGGCAAATAGTAAGATCTCATTCTTTTTTTTATGGCTAAGTAATATTCATATATATATATATATATATATATATATATATATATATATATATCACATCTTCTTTATCCACTTGTCTGTCAATGGACACTTGGGGTGCTTCCATAGTTTGGTTATTATAAATAATGCTGCTATAAACCTAGGGGTACTTGTATCACTTTGAATTAGTGTTTTTGTATTATGGGGGGTAAATACCCAGAAGTGTGATTACTGGATCTTACGATAGTTCTATTTTTAACTTTTTGAAGAACATCCATACTTTTTTTTTTTCCACAGCAGCTACAACATTTTGCATTCCTATTAACAGTATGTGAGGGTTCCTATTTCTCCCCATCCTCACCAACACCTGTTGCATCTTGTGTTTTTGATTTTAGCCAACATGACAGGTGTAAGGTGATATCTCATTGTAGTTTTTCTTTCTCGTAATTTTAATTTAAATTTTAGTTAACATACATTGCAATATTGATATCAAAAGTAGAATTCAGTGATTCAACACTTACATACAATACCCAGTGCTCATCAGAACAAGTGCCCTCTTTAATCACCCGTCTAGCCCATCCCCACCCACCTCCCTCCATCAATCCTCAGTTTGTTCTCTATCCATAAAAGTCTCTCATGGTTTGTTTCCCTCTCTCCTTTTCTCCCCCCTTTCCCTATGTTCATATGTTTTGTTTCTTAAATTCCGCAGATGAGTGAAATCATATGGTATTTGTCTTTCATTGACTAATATTTTGTTTAGCATAATACACTCTAGCTCCATCCACATCATTGCAAATGGCAAGATTTCATTCTTTTTAATGGCTGAGTAATATTCTATTGTGCATATTGTGCAAAAGATCTCACCGTATCTTTTTTATCCATTCATCAGTCAAAGTATATTTAGGTTCTCTTCAAGTTTGTTTATTGTTGATAATGCTGTTATAAACATCGAGGTGCATGTACCTCTGTGAATCTGTATTTTTGTATTCTTTGGGTAAATACGTAGCAGCGCAATTGCTGGATAGGAGGATAGTTCTATTTTTAACTTTTTGAGGACCCTCCATACTGTTCTCCAGAGTGGCTACACCAGTTTGCATTCCCACCAACAGTGCAAAAGAGTTCCCCTTTCTCTGCATCCTTGCCAACACCTGTTGTTTCTTATGTTGTTAATTTTAGCCATTCTGACAGATATGAGGTGGTATCTCATCATGGTTTTGATTTGTATTTCCCTAATGATGAGTGATGTTGAGCATCTTTTCATGTGTCTATTAGCCATCTGGATGTCTTCTTTAGAAAAGTGTCTATTCATATCTTGTTCCCATTTCTTAACTGGATTATTTGGTTTTTGAGTGTTGAGTTTGATAAGTTCTTTAGAGATTTTTGCTAATGACCTTTTATCAGATATGTCATTTGCAAATATCTTCTCCCATTCCATAGGCTGCCTTTTAGTTTTGTTGATTGCTTCCTTCACTGTGCAGAAGGTTTTTATCTTGATGAAGTCCCAATAGTTCAGTTTTGCTTTTATTTGCCTTGCCTTCAGCAACATGTCTAGTAAGAAGTTGCTCTGGCCTAGGTCAAAGAGGTTGTTGCCTGTGTTCTCCTCTAGTGTTTTTGATGGTTTCCCATCTCACATTTAGGTCTTTCATCCATTTTGAATTTTGTGTGTGTGTGTGTGTGTGTATGGTGTAAGAAAGTGCTCCAGTTTCACTCTTCTACATGTTGCTGTCCAGTTTTTCCAACACCATTTGTTGAAGAGACTGTCTTTTCTCCATTGGATATTCTTTTCTGCTTTGTCAAAGATTAGTTGAGCATATAGTTGTGGGTCCATTTCTGGGTTTTTTTATTCTGTTCCACTGATCTATGTGTCTGTTTTTGTGCCAATACCATAGTCTTGATGACTACAGCTTTGTAATATAGCTTGAAATCTGGAATTGTGATGCCTCCAGTTTTGTTTTTCTTTTTCAGGATTGCATTGGTCATTTGGGGTCTTTTGTGGTTCCATAGAAATTTTGTGATTGTTTGTTCTAGCTCTGTGAAAATGTTGGTTGTATTTTGATAAGGATTGCACTGAATGTGTAGATTGTTTTGGGTAGTATACATTTTAGCAATGTTTGTTCTTATAATACATGACATGGAATGCTTTTTCATTTCTTTGTGTCCTCTTCAATTTATTTCTTAAGTGTTCTATAGTTTTCAGAGTACAGATCTTTTACCTCTTTGGTTAGGTTTATTCCTAGGTATCTTATGATTTTTGTGTATTGTAAATGGGACTGATTCCTCGATTTCTTTCTACTACTTCACTATTGGTGTAGAGAAATGCAACAGATTTCTGTATGTTGATTTTATATCCTGCGACTTTGCTGAATTCATGTTTCAGTTCTAGCAATTTTTTGCTGTAGTCTTTCAGGTTTTCCACATAGAGTATCATGTCATCTGCAAAAAGGGAAAGTTTGACTTCTTCTTTGCCAATTTGGATGCTTTTTATTTCTTTTTGTTGTCTGATTCCTGAGGCTATGACTTCCAGTACTATGTTAAATAGTAATAGTGAGAGTGGACATCCTTGTCTTATTTCTGATTGTAGGGGAAAAGCTCTGTTTTTCCCCACTGAGGATATTAGCTGTGGGTCTTTCATATATGGTCTTTATGATGTTGAGGTATGTTCCATTTACCCCTATTTTGTTGAGGGTTTTCAAGAATGGATCCTGTATTTTGTCAAATGCTTTTTCTGTATCTATTGAGAGGATCATGTGGTCCCTCTCCTTTCTTTTATTAATGTGGTGCATCACATTGATTGACTCACAAATTTTGAACCATACTTGCAGCCCAGGAATAAATCCCACTTGATTGTAGTGATTCATTCTTTTAATGTACTGTTGGATTTGATTTGTTAACGTTTTGTTGAGAAATTTGCATCCATTTTCATCATGGATATTGGCCTATAATTCTCCTTTTTAGTGGGGTCTTTGGTTTTGGAATCAAGATGATGCTGGCCTTGTAGAATGAGTTTGGAAGTTTTCCTTCCATTTCTATTTCTTGGAACAGTTTGAGAAGACTAGGTATTAACTCTTCTTTAAATGCCTGGTAGTTTCCCTCAGAAGCCATCTGGCTCAGGACTTTTTCTTGTTGGGAGAGTTTTGATTACTGATTCAGTTTCTTTGCTGATTATAGGTCTGTTCAAATTTTACATTTCTTCCTGTTTCACTCTTAGTAGTTCGTAAGTTTCTAGGAATTTACCCATTTCTTCCAGATTGTCCAGTTTGTTGGCATATAATTGTTCATAATATTCTCTTATAATTGTCTGTCCTTTGGTGATATTGGTTGTGATTTCTTCTCTTTCATTCTTGATTTTACTACTGGGGTCCTTTCTCTTTTCTTTTTGATGACTCTGGCTAGGGGTTTATCAATTTTATTAATTCTTTCAAACAACCACTCTCAGTTTTGTTGATCTATTCTATGTTTTTGTTTTGTTTTGTTTCTATATCATTTATTTCTGCTGTTATCTTTATTATTTCCCTTCTTCTGCTGGCTTTAGCCTGTTTTTGCTGTTCCTTTTCTAGCTCCTTTAGGTGTAAGGTTAAGTTGTGTATTTGAGACTTTCTAGCTTCTTGAGGAAGCCTGTGTTATAATATACTTCCCTCTTGGGAGTGCTTTTGCAGCATCCCAAAGGCTCTGGACTGTTGTGTTTTCATTTTCATTTGTGTCTGTGTGTTTTTATTATTTCTTCTTTAATTTCCTGCTTAACCCATTCATTCTTCAGTAGGATGTTCTTTAAGCTCCATGTATTTGTGGTCTTTCCAAATTTTTTCTTGTGGTTGACTTCAAGTTTCATAGCATTGTGATCTGAAAATATGTATGGTATGATCTTGATTTTTTTTTTTTTTTGTATTTGCTGAGGGCTGATTTGTGACCCAGTATGTGATTTATTCTGGAGAATGTTCCAAATGCACTTGAGAAGAATGTGAATTCTGCTGCTTTAGGATGAAGTGTTCTGAATATATCTGTTAAGTCCATCTGGTCCAGTGTGTCATTCAAAGCCATTCTTTCCTTTTTGATTTTCTGCTTAGATGATCTACCCATTGCTGTAAGTGGGTTGTTAAATCCCTTACCAATATTGTATTATCAATCAGTTTCCTTATGCTTATTATTAATTGATTTATATATTTGGGTGTTCCCAAGCTGGGAGCATAAATATTTACAATTGTTAGACCTTATTGATGGGTAGTCCCCTTAACTATGAGATAATTCCTTTCCTCATCTCTTGTTACAGTATCTGGTTTAAAATCTGGTTTGTCTGATATAATATGGCTACTCCAGTTTCTTTTGACATCCATTAGCATGATAGGTGGTCCTCCATCCCCTCACTTTCAATCTGGAGGTGTCTTTGGGTCTAAAATGAGTTTCTTGTAAGCAGCATATGGATGGATCTTGCCTTTTTTTAAATTTTTTTTTAAAGATTTTATTTATTTATTTATTTGACAGAGAGAGACACAGCGAGAGAGCAAACACAAGTAGGAGGAGTGGGAGAGATAGAAGCAGGCTCCCCGCCGAGCAGGGATCCCAATGCGGGGCTCGATCCCAGAACCCCGGGATCATGACCTGAGCCAAAGGCAGAAGCCCAGCGACTGAGCCACCCAGGCGCCCCTTTTCTTTTCTTTTTATTTTTTTTAAAGATTTTATTTATTTATTTGACAGAGAGAGAGAGATAGCGAGAGCAGGAACACAAGCAGGGGGAGTGGGAGAGGGAGAAGCAGGCTTCCTGCTGAGCAGAGAGCCCAAAGCGGGGCTGGATCCCAGGACCCTGGGATCATGACCTGAGCCGAAGGCAAACATTTAACAACTGAGCCACCCAGGTGCCCCTGGATCTTGTCTTTTAATCCATTCTGATACCCTATGTCTTCTGATTGGAGCATTTAGTCCATTTACAATCAGAGTGATTACTGAAAGGTCTGAATTTAGTGCTATTTTGTTACCTGTAGAGTTGGTGTTTCTGGTGATCTCTGATCCTTTCTAGTCTTTGTTGCTTTTGGCCTTTTCTTCTCCACTCAAAGAGTCCCCCTTAATATTTCTTGCAGGGCTGGTTTAGTGTTCATGAACTCCCTAATTTTTGTTTGTCTGGAAAGCTCTTCATCTCTCCTGCTACTCTGAATGACAGCCTTGCTGGATAAAATATTCTTTGCTGCATATTTTTGTCCCATTCAGCACATTGAATATATCCTGCCATTCTCTTCCTGCCTGCCACAATTCTGTGTACAGGTCTGCTGTGAACCTGATCTGTCTTCCCTTGTAGGTAAGGACTTTTTTTCCCTTGTTGCTTTCAGGATTCTTTCCATGTATGTATTTTGTGAATTTGACTGTGATATGCCTTGGCAATTGTCAGTTTTTGTTTAATTTAATGGGAGTTCTTTATGCTTCCTGGTTTTTGATATCTGTGTCCTTCCCCAAATTAGGAACGTTTTCAGCTATAACTTGCTCAAATAAACCTTCTGCTCCCTTTTCTCTCTCTTCATCTTCTGTGACTCCTATAATACAAATGTTATTATGTTTTAATAAGTCACTGAATTCCCTAAGTCTACCTTCTTGATCCATAACCTTTCTTTCTCTCTTCAGCTTCATTATTTTCCATAATTTTATCTTCTATATTACTGACTTGTTCCTCTGTTTCATCCATCCTCATTTTTGTGACATTCATTATGGTTTCCATCTTGGTTATAGTATTTTTAATTTTGCCCTGACTATATTTTAGTTCTTTTATCGCTAAAGTAAGGGATTCTCTAGTATCATCTATGCTTTTTTCAAGCCCAGATAGTCTCCTTATAATTGTTGTTTTAAATTGTAGTTCTGATATCTTACTTATATCTGTATTGATCAAATTCCTGGCCATGAGTTCTGCTTCCTGTTCTTTTTGGGTAAATTTCTCCATCTTGTCATTTAGTCCAGAAAAAAAAAAAAAAAAAAAAAAGCCTAGATCCTGGGTGTGTTTTGGTCTGCTTATTAAAAAAAAAAAAGGTAGAACCAAAAAAAAAAATTTAAAAAAACAAAATAAAAATATATAAAAATTAAATTTATAAATAATTATAATAAATTAAAAAGGAATTAAAAATAAAAAATGAAAAAAATAGTAATAAAAAAATAAAAGGAAGCCAGATCCCACTTCCCCTAGAGCTGGAGCTTTGCAGCACTCTATGATCTGTAGACTTGGTGCGTGTGAGGTGTTTGTGCTGGTCTTGTGGGGGAATGGGCCTGTTGCAGTGATTCTCAGGCCAACTTGTTTTGGTGGAGATGTGTCAGCAGGGTGCCGGAGGGTGGAGCTTGGTGTAAGTGGCTCTGGCCTCCACTAGGTGGTGCTGTTTTGCTCCCTGAAGACTTTCAGTGCTGATGGGTGGGATGAAAATGGCTGTGCCCTGCTTTCTAGTAGCAGAGCTGAGAGTTCACAGCCCACATTCTTCAGGAAGTCCTCTCAGAAGAGCAATCAATCACCCCTCTTTTGTCCCCAGCTCCTGTCAGTTCCTTGCCTTCACCCTGCCTGTGTCCAAGCTGTTTTAACTCAGACAAGTTTTGGGTTTCAAAACTCCAAATTTTAGGACTCCCATGGCTCAGACTGGCACTGATGCTCTGGGGGAAGGTCTTGCTGCACTTCTGCTGTCTGCTGGCCAGTGCCCAGAAAGTGGTAGAATGACCATGGAGCGGTTCAGAGTTTATGACCAGGCAAAACAGAGAGCTGGCACCCTGCCCTCAGCCTGAGTTCCCGCCCTTATGTCTGGGAACAATGCAGTATACATTGGCACCACCCATTCTTCTTGTTACCCAGGGGATCCCCAGACCAACCTGTCCACTCCTGCCTTTGCCCTGCTTCCCCTCTAAGCTAGCATAACCCCAGCAGTGGCAGACTTCTAAAATTTCAGATTTTCACTCCACCACATATAATACTTTGTGGTAGTCTCTGTATGTGTTACTCTTTGTAAGCAGGGCTCCTTTCCCACCACCCTACCCACAGTTATATCTCTCCCAAATCAACTCTCCACACCTCTTATCTTCCAGAAGGTGGTTGCTTTTCTACTTGTAGACTTGCAGTTTTGTTCTCTCTGACCTCAGATTGATTTCTTGGGTGTTCAGAATGATTTGATCATTATCTAGCTGTGTTCAAGGAATAAGGCAAGTTTAGGGTCCCCATACTACTCCACCATCTTAACTCCCTGCCATTCATTGTAGCTTTGATTTGCATTTCCCTGATGATGAGTGATGTTGAACATCTTTTCATGTGTCTGTTGGCCATCTGAATGTCTCTTTGGAGAAATGTCTGTTCATGTCTTCTGCCCATATTTAATTGGATTATTTGTTTTTGGGTGTTGAAATGTATGCATTTCTTATATAGTTTGGATATTAACCCTTTCTTGGATATGTCATTTGTAAATATCTTCTCCCATTCAGTAGGTTGGCTTTTAGTTTGGTTGAATTTTTCCTTCATGGTGCAGAAAGTTTTTATTTTGATGTATTCTAGTAGTTTACTTTTGCTTTTATTTCCCTTGCCTCAGGAGACATATCTAGAACTATGTAGTTATGACCAATGTCAGATAAATTACTGCCAGTGTTCTCTTCTAGGATTTTTATGGTTTCAAGTCGCACAGACATTAATCCATTTTGAGTTTATTTTTGTGTATTGTGTAAGAAAGTGGTCCAGTTTCATTCCTTTGCATGTAGCTGTCCAGTTTCTTAATACCATTTGTTGAAGAGACTGTCTTTTTCACATCACATATTCTTGCCTACTTTGTGGAAGATTAATTAACGATGTTCGTATGATTTTATTTCTGGGCTACCTGTTTTGTTCTACTGATCGATGTGTCCATTTTTATTTCAGTACCATACTGTTTTATTACTACTGCTTTGTAATATAACCTGAAGTCTGAAATTATGATACCTCCAGCTTTGTTTTTCTTTTTTCAAGATTGCTTTGGCTATTCAGGGTCTTTTGTGGCTCCATAGAAACTTCAGGATTGTTTGTTCTTGTTCTGTGAAAAACGTTGTTGGATTTTTTTTAACATTTTTTTTTTTTTTAATTAGAGAGAGAGCACAAGTCGGGGGGAGGGCAGAGGAAGAGGGATAAGCAGGTTCCCGGCTGAACAGGGAGCCCAACCTGGGGCTTGATCCCAGGACCATGGGATCATGACGTGTGCCAAAGGCAGACGCTTAACCAACTGAGCCACCCAGGTACCCCACTGGTGAAATTTTAACAGAGATTGTAGTAAATGTGTAGATTGCTTTGGGTAGTATAGAGAATTTAACAATACTTGTTCTTTCAATCCAAGAACATGGAATGTCCTTCCATTTCTTTGTGTCATCTTCAATTTCTTTCATCAATGTTTTATAGTTTTCAGAGTACAGGTCTTTCGCCTCTTTGGTTAAGTTTATACCTAGATATTTTATTATTTTTGGTGCAATTGTAAATGGGATTGTTTTCTTAATTTCTCTTCTGCTGCTTCATTATTAGTATAGGACTGCGATGGAATTCTGTATATTGATTTTGTATCTTGTGACTTTACTGAATTCATTTATCAGTTCTAGTAATTTGTAGATGGAGGCTTTAGGATTTTCTATATATAGTATCATGTCATCTACAAATAGTGAAAGTTTTACTTCTTACTTAACAATCTGGATGCCTTTTATTACTTTTTGTTGTCTAATTGCTGTGTTCTTTACAGATATTTTTTTGTGGTTGATTTCTAGTTTTATGATGCTGCTATGACTTCAATCATTTTGAATTTGTTGAAACTTATTTTGTGGCCTAATGTGTGATCTACTCTGGAGAATGTTCCATGAGCACTTGAAAAGAATGTTTTTTTTTTATTATTATTGTATTATGTTAGTCACCATACAGTACATTATTAGTTTTTGATGTAGTGTTCCATGATTCATTGGTTGCATATAACACCGAGTCCTCCATGCAATACATGCCTTCTTTAATACCCATCACTGGGCTAAACCATCTGCCCACCCCCCATGCTTCTAAAACTATCTTTGTTTCTTGGAGTCCATAGTCTCTCATGATTCGACTCCCCCTATGGTTCCCCCCCTTCATTTTTCCCTTCCTTCTCTTAATGTCCTCCATACTATTCCTTATGTTCCACAAATAAGTGAAACCATATGATAATTGACTTTCTCTGCTTGACTTATTTCAATTAGCACAATCTCCTCCAGTCCCATCCATGTTGATGTAAAAGTTGGGTATTCATCCTTTCTGATGGCTGAGTAATATTCCATTGTGTATATGGACCACATCTTCTTTATCCATTCATCTGTTGAAGGGCATCTCAGCTCTTTCCACAGTTTCGCTATTGTGGACATTGCTGCTATGAACATTGGGGAGCATATGGCCCTTCTTTTCACTACATCTGTGTCTTTGGGATACATACCCAGGAGTGCAATTGCTGGGTCATAGGGTAGCTCTATTTTTAATTTTTTGAGGAACCTCCACACTGTTTTCCAAAGTGGCTGTACTAACTTGCATTCCCACCAACAGTGTAAGAGGGTTCCCCTTTCTCCACAACCTCTCCAACATTTGTTGTTTCTTTCCCTGTCCATTTTTGCCATTCTAACTGGTGTAAGGTGGTATCTCAATGTGGTTTTGATTTGAATTTCCCTGATGGCTAATGATGATAAACATTTTTTCATATGTCTGTTAGCCATTTGTATGTCTTCTTTTGAAAAGTGTCTGTTCTTCTGCCCAGTTTTTGACTTTATTGTTTTTTGGGTGTTGAGTTTGAGAAGTTCTTTATAGATCTTGGATACCAGCCCTTTATCTGTAGTGTCATTTGCAAAAATCTTCTCCCATTCTGTGGGTCTTTGCCTTTGGAGATGTGCCTTGAAAGAAGTTGCTGTGGCTGATGTTGAAGAGATTACTGCTTATGTTCTCCTCTAGGATTTTGATGGATTCCTGTCTCACATTGAGGTCTTTCATCCATTTTGAGTTTATCTTTGTGTATGGTGTAAGAGAATGGTCGAGTTTCACTGTTTTGTATACAGCTGTCCAATTTCCCCAGCACTATTTATTGAAGAGACTGTCTTTTGTCAATTGCATTTTTTTCCTCCTTTGTCGAAGATTATTTGACCATACAGTTGAGGATCCAGGTTATCTATCCTGTTCCATTGGTCTATGTGTCTGTTCTTGTGCCAGTACTGTGCTGTCTTGGTTATCACGTCTTTGTAATATAGCTTGAAATCAGGCAACGTGATGCCCCCAGCTTTGCTTTTCTTTTTCAACATTTCCTTGGTGATTCGGGGTCTTTTCTGATTCCATACAGATTTTAGATTTCTTTGTTCCAGCACTTTGAAAAATATCATTGGTATTTGATGTGGATGGCGTTGAAGATATAGATTGCTCTGGATAGCCTAGACATTTTAACAATGTTTATTCTTCCAATCCACGTACATGGAATATTTTTCCATCTTTTTATGTCTTCTTCAATTTCTTTCATGAATGTTCTGTAGTTCCTAGAGTATAGATCATTTACCTCTTTGGTTAGGTTTATTCCAAGGTATCTTATGGTTTTTGGTGCTATTGTAAATAACCGATTCTCTAATTTCTTTTTCTACAGTTGCATTGTTAGTGTATAAGAAAGCAACTGATTTCTGTGCATTACTGAATTGCTGTATGAGTTCTAGTAATTTGGAGGTGGAGTCTTTTGGGCTTTCCACATAAAGTATCATGTCATCTGTGAAGAGATAGTTTGATTTCTTCTTTGCCAATTTGAATACCTTTTATTTCTTTTTGTTGTCTGATTGCTGTTGCTAGGACTTCTAGTACTATGTGGAACAATAATGGAGAGAGTGGGCATTCTTCATGTGTTCCTGATCTTAAGGGAAATGCTTTCAGCTTTTCCCCATTGAGCATGATGTTTGATGTGGGTTTTCATAGATGGATTTTATGATATTGAGGAATGTTCCCTCTATCCCTATACTCTGAAGAGTTTTAATCAGGAAGGGATGCTGTATTTTATCAAATGCTTTTTCTGCATCAACTGAGAGGACTATATGGTTCTTCTCTCTCCTCTTATTAATGTGTTCTATCACATTGATTGATTTGTGAATGTTGAACCACCCTTGCATCCCGGGGATAAATCGCACTTGGTCGTGGTGGATGATCCTTTTAATGTACTGTTAGATCCTATTAGCTAAGATTTTGTTGAGAATTTTGGCATCCATATTTATCAGGGATATCGATCTGAAATTCTTTTTGATGGGGTCTTTGCCTGGTTTGGGGATCAAGGCAATGTTGGCCTTATTGAAGGAGTCTGGAAGCTTTCCCTCTGTTTCTATTTTTTGAAACAGCTTCAGGAGAATATGTATTATTTCTTCTTTGAATGTTTGGTAGAAATCCCCAGGGAATCCATCCAGCCCTGGACTCTTGTTTTTTGGGAGGTTTTTGATCACTGCTTCAATCTTGATACTGGTTATTGGCCTATTCAGGTTGTCAATTTCTTCCTGTTTCAGTCTTGGCAGTTTATAGGTTTCCAGCAAGGCACCCATTTCTTCCAGGTTGCTTAATTTATTGGCATAGAGTTGTTGATAATAATAATTTCTGATAATTGTTTCTATTTCCTTGGTGTTAGTCATGATCTCTCCCCTTTCATTCATAATTTTATTAATTTGGGTTCTTTCTATTTTCTTTTGGATAAGTCTGGCCAGTGGTTTATTGATCTTATCAATTCTTTCAAAGAACCAGCTTTGGGGCGCCTGGGTGGCTCAGTCATTAAGCGTCTGCCTTCGGCTCGGGTCATGATCCCAGGGTCCTGGGATCGAGCCCCGCATTGGGCTCCCTGCTCCGTGGAAGCCTGCTTCTCCCTCTCCCACTCCCCCTGCTTGTGTTCCCTCTCTCACTTTGTCTCTCTCTGTCAAATAAATAAATAAAATCTTTAAAAAATAAAAAAAAAATAAAAAAAATAAAGAACCAGCTTCTAGTTTCATTGATCTGCTCTACAGTATTTCTGGTTTCTAATTCATTGATCTCTGTTTTAATCTTAATTATTTCTCTTCTAATGTGTGGCTTAGGCATCATTTGTTGTTTTTTCTCCAGTTCTTCAAGGTGTAAAGTTAGTTGGTGAATTTGGGATTTTTCTATTTCTTTGAGTGAGGTTTGGATGGCTATGTATTTCTCCCTTAGAACCACCTTTGCAGTATCTCATAGGTTTTGGACCAATGTGTTTACATTCTCACTGGTTTCCATGAACTGTTTAAGTTCTTCTTTGATTTCCTGGTTGACCAACATTCTTGAGCAGAGTGGTCTTTAGCTTCCAAGTGTTTGAATTTCTTCTAAATTTTTTCTTGTGATTAAGTTCCAGTTTTAAGGCATTATGGTCTGAGAATATGCAGGGAATAATCTCAATCTTTTGGTATCGGTTGAGACCTGATTTGTGACCCAGTATATGGTCTATTCTGGAGAAAGTTCCGTGCGCACTTGAGAAGAATGAGTATTTTGTTGTTCTAGGGTGGAATGTTCTATAAATATCTATGAGGTCCATCTGGTCCAGTGTGTCATTCAAAGCTCTTGTTTCTTTGTTGATTTTCTGTTTAGATGATCTGTCTATTGCTGAGACTGGAATGTTGAGGTCTCCTACAATTAACATATTATTACCAATATGTCTCTTTATTTTGGTTAACAGTTTGCTTATGTAGTTGGCTGCTCCCATGTTGGGGGCATAGATATTTACAATTGTTAGATCTTCTTGCTGGATAGACCCTTTAAGAATGATATAGTGTCCTTCTGTGTCTCTAACTACAGTCTTTAGCTTAAAATCTAATTTGTCTTATATGAGAATTGTTACCCCAGCTTTCTTTTGAGGTCCGTTGGTATGAAAGAGGGTTCTCCATCCCTTCACTTTCAGTCTGGATGTATCTTTAGGTTTAAAATGAGTCTCTTGTAGACAGTATATGGATGGGTCTTGTCTTTTTATCCAATCTGCAACCCTGTCCCATTTTATGGGAGCATTTAGGCTGTTTACATTGAGAGTGATTATTGAAAGATATGAATTAATTGTCATCATGTTGCCTGTGAAGTCCTTGTTTCTATAGATTGTCTCTGTAAATTTCTGTTCTATTTCATTCTTGGGGTCTTTCTCCTTTTACAGAACCCCTTAATATTTCTTGCAGACCTGGCTTAGTGGTCACATATTCTTTCAGTTTCTGCTGGTCTTGGAAGCTCTGCATCTCTCCATCTATTCTCAATGACAGCCTTGCCGGATAAAGTATTCTTGACTGAATGTTCTTCTTGTTTAGTACCCTGAATATGTCTCACCAGGCCTTTCTGGCTTGCCAGGTCTCTGCAGATAGGTCTGATGTTATTCTGATGTTCCTCCCTCTGTATGTAAGGAATCTCTTCCCCCTAACTGCCCTTAAGATGGTTTCCTTGGTTCTAAGATTTGCAAGTTTTACTATTACATGCCAGGGTGTTGGCCTATTTTCTTGATCTTGGGAGGGGTCCTCTCTGCCTCTAGGACATGAATGCTTGTTTCATTCCCCAGATTAAGGAAGTTCTCACCTACGATTTGCTCAAATATATCTTCTAGTCCTCTCTCTCTCTCCACCCACTCAGGGATTCCAATAATTCTGACATTGAAACATTTAATGGTGTCACTTATTTCTCTAATTCTGTTTTCATTGATTTTAAGCTGTTTTTTCCAGGCCTCCTCGTCTTCTTTCTTTTCTATCAGTTTGTTTTCTAGATCCCTAATTCCTTCTTCTGCCTCATTTACCCTCGTTGTTAGAGTATCTATATTAGATTGGATCTCATTGATAGCATTTTTAAGTTCTGCCAGATCAGCTCTCATTTCTGCCCTTAGAGACTCTATGTTGCCATTAATTGTTTTCTCCATTCTAGCTATTGTCTTCATAACTGTTACCCTGAAGTCTATTTCTGACATCTTGCTTATATCCATATCCATTTGTAAATCTGTGGCATAAGTCACAGTCTCTGAGTCTTTCTTATTTTGGGAGTTCCTCCTCTCAGTCATTCTGTTGAGGGATGGTTGAGGGAATGTATAGAGTCTAAGTTATCTTTAGATGCACCTGTTTTATAGGGACGTTAGGGTTGTCGGCCTCTTGTTCTTCCAGCCTTCTTCTGGGGGAGGGGCCTTCTACACTGTTACTCAGGCAACCCTGTTTGGGCAGTTGCCCTGCCCCTGTGGGGGGTGATGGGCTCAGTCAAAACCGGTTTTTGGGAGCTTTTGTTCTCTGGTAGCTTCCCCTGGTGGCTTTCTGCATCTCTTCTGAGAGTCAGAGCAGAAGTGACCATTTCCCAACCTCTGCCTCAGAACAGAGAGATCGCAGTCTGTTCTTCAGTGAGCTCTCCAGGTCACACTGTCTCCATTTCTGTCTGTGCTGCTAAAACCACAGTGTCCTGGGTTGTGTGCCCCACAGCAGCACTCCCAGCCCTCACTTCCAGGTCCAGGCACATCTCTGCCTTTTGTGCTTCTAAAACTGACAGCCACCCCCAGTTTGTAGCCGTGCCCCCACAGTTCCAGGTTTCAGTCCGAGGGGCTGCCCTAAAGACCTTTTCCTGCTGCTACTGGTCTGCAAGACTGTGCCTGGTCGCTAGAGCAAGAGGTTTTTGGTCTCCTGTGTTATTTCACCTTCCCAGCTCAAGCGCTTATGGCAGTTCCCTCCCCCTTCTGTTTATCTTCTGATATCTGCCCGTTGAATCACATCTCCCCGCTTCATACCTTGAAAACAACCGCCTGCGTTATTCTGTTTGTAGAGATCCAGATATATCTTCTTACATCTCAGGCTGATTCCATGGATGTTCAGAGTGGTCTGGTAGATATCCTGCTCAATTCAAGGGACCGGTTGAAATAGGGTCCCCTATTCCTCTGCCATTATTTTTCTCCCCTGTATTTTGCTGTTTCAAGATGGGATGTTCTGAATATATCTGTTAAATCCATTGGTCTAATGTGCCATTCAAAGCCACTGCTTCCCTGTCGAATTTCTGTTTAGATTATCTGTCCATCATTGTAAGTGGAGTGTTAAAGTCCCTACTATTATTGTATTACTATCAATTAGTTCCTTATGTTTGTTATTAGCTGTTGTATGTATTTGGGTCCTCTTATGTTGGGTGCATAAATATTTACTATTGTTATATCTTGGTGGATTATCACCTTTGTCATTATGTACTGTCCTTCTTTGTCTTTTGTTACAGTCTTTGTTTTAAAGTCAATTTTGTCTGATATAAGTATTGCTACACTGGCTTTCTTTTGGCATCCATTTGCATGATAAATGTTTCTTCATCCTCTTTCAATCTGCAGGTGACTGTAGATCTAAAATGAGTCTCTTAGAGGCAACATATCAATTTTTTTTTTTTTAATCTATTCTGTCACTCTATGTTTTTTGATTAGAGCATTTGGTCCATTTAATTAATTCAAAAGAATTATCAATAGATACATATTTATTGCCATTTTGTTACTTGTTTTCTTGTTTTGTGTTTTTGTTTGTTTTTGTTTTGTTTTTTGTTTTCTTCTGATTCCTTCTTGCTTTCATTCATGGTTTATTGGCTCTCTTTAGTGATATACTTGGATTTCTTTCTCTTTATATTTTTGGCATATCTATAGCTGGGTTTTGATTTGTGTTTACCATTTGTTGTATATATAATATCTTCTGCATATAGCAGTCTGTATTAAGCTTATGGTCACTTAATCTTGGGCTTATCCTCCTCATCCCTGCATGTTTCAGATATTTGGTATCATATTTTACATCCTTTTATATTGTGAAACCCTTGAATGATTTCTGTAGATATTCTTATTTTTATTGCTTTTGTGATTCCTACTTTTTATACTGTCACTTATGGTCTTTCTTTTCTACTCAAAGATTCTCTTTTAATATCTCTTCTAATGCTGTTTTAGTTGTCATGAATTGCTTTAGTTTTTGTTTGAGAAACTATCTCTCTTTCTGTTCTGAATGATAACCATGCTAGGATAGAGTATTTTTGGCTGCAGATTTTCTTCATTTCAGCACTTTGAGTATATCATGCCAAGCCCACTGATTTTTAAAATTCCTGACTTTAAATCTTACTGGTTGTAAGAACTCATGAAATTTGGCCCCTCTTGCTTTCAAAGCCAAATGTTATCGGGATTCTTCTTCCCTATGTGGGACTCCCCAGTGTGATAGTCTCTTTCTTATCCTTCTCCATACCACTGGCTCCCTCCCCACCATAGATAGCTATGGTCCATTTTGCTACCAAAGCATGTCTCCAACCTTCCTACCTTCTTTGATGTGGCCTCTTCTCTAACTTTAATTGTGGAATTTCTTCTGCCAGTCTTTGAGTCATTTTCTGGGTTATTTATGCTAATGTGAGTGTTATCTAGTTGTATCTATGGAATAAGGTGAGCATAGTGTCCTCCTACTCCAGCATCTTCCCAGCCTCTCTATATTTGTGATTTTACATAATCATAGACCACATGGAACATTAGAGATCATCCATTTTAATGATCTTATTTTTTCAGATGAGGAAAGTATCCTAAAAAGATAAATATCTTGTGCAAGATCACCAAGGTTATCTACATGAATGTAGTTCTGTAACAGTCTGTGCAAATCTGGTCTTTTACTCTTGTTATTTTTTTTTAAGATTTTATTTATTTATTTGACAGAGAGAGAGATAGCAAGAGCAGGAACACAAGCAGGGGGAGTGGGAGAGGGAGAAGCAGGCTTCCCGCCGAGCAGGGAGCCTGATGTGGGACTCGATCCCAGGACCCTGGGATCATGACCTGAGCTGAAGGCAGACACTTAATGACTGAGCCACCCAGGCGCCCTTTTACTCTTGTTATTTAAAAATTGGATTTGTTAATACCAAAAGATGAGATACATGTAAAATATATCACTATAATTCTAATTTTCTTTACTTTTCTAAAACATAGTCATAAAAATATTACATTGAGAAAATTCCATTCATTTAGTCAATATATATTATGTATATACATGGTGCTTGGGACTGCACTGGGATGCTGGGAATATAAGAGTTATCAAGAGTCATAATTCTTATAATCACAGAGCTTATAATTTAGTGGAAAGGCAGGTGAGTAAATAGGTATAATGAAAATATAGTAAATGGTAATATAGGAGAAATACAGCAAACTATGGGAGCATAGAAAAGTAGTGCATAACCTAGACTGTGATGGCAGTGGAGATCAGGAAAATGTCTTTAGAAAAAGTAATTTGAAATTGAGATATGAACAGTGAATAGGAATTAGCTAGGTGAAAAGTAGGTGGAGAACATTACAGACAGAGAGAGAGATTGTGAGTGAAAGCCATGAGGTGAGAGAATGTTAGCTGATGGAATGGAAGCTTAGCATGGCTGGAAAATTTAATGCCAATAGGTTAAGGGAAGAGATGCAGCTCAAGAAATAGGAAAGGTCTAAAAAACAAAGAAATAGGAAAGGTCTTATAAATTCTACAAAAGAGCTATGGTTTTATCCTAAGACCAGTAAAGAAAGTTTCCAAACAAGGAAGTACCATGATAAAATGTAAGGTTAAATAAGATGACACTATTAAGAGAGAATGAATCAAAGAGGGTGAAACTGGAGTCAGGGAGAACAGATAGAATGCTTTTTCAGTAATCTGAGCAAGAATGTTGGTGGCCTGAACTAGGGTAGTGATAGTGGAGACAGAGAGAAATGGATAAGGTCAACATAGAATTCAACAGATAGATCCTGCTGGGCTTGGATACTGACTTGATGTACTGGAAGACAAATATGAAGAACTCATATATGACTACCAAGTTTCTAACTCAATAAGCTGGGTGGATGACAATGTCATTCATTGAGATGGAGAACATCAAAGAACAAATTTGAGTATAGAAGGCAAAGAGATCAATTTTAGACATATTTAAGGTGCTTATAAGACATCCATGTAAATTTATATAGTAGGTCATTGGATATACAGGTCCGAAGGTCAGGGAAGAAATTTGAGTTGGAGATGTAGATTTGGGAGTTGTCAGAACACATACACTTTAATTGCATCAGTGAGAACAGATTGTATCATCCAGTGAGATAATATAAATTAGTAGTAAAAAGGACAAAAAACAAAAAAGAATCCTGTAGACCATGGATGTGATGTTTAAGTAATGAACAGAGGAAGAGGTGCTAAATAAAGGTCCTGAAAATGAATATATATATAAAATTCCAAGATATTTATTGTCTTGGAAAACAAAGTGAGAAATTTTTTTAGAAAACACAGGTTAAAAAATATTCTCATATGCTGCTGAGAAATGAAGTGAAATAGAATTTTAAAGTACCTATCAGATTTAAGAACAAGGTTCTTAGCATCTTTAAGATGAGCAGTTGCAGTGATTCAATGGGTGTATAATCCTGATTGGCATCCATTCATCCTTTTAGTCAACAAATATATTTATTGAGTGCCTATTTTTAGCCTGGCACTGTGTTAGCTAGTGCAGATACAATAGTAAACATCATCCTCATTCACATGGAGTCTGCAACCTAGTGAAGGAGAAAGATATTAATAAAACAGTCATGTAAATAAATATTAAGTTGTTGCTCTGACAAGAGAAAGTGTTATGTATGAGTATACATCAAATGGAGAGGCTGTGACCTGAAAGGTTTCTCTGTAGAAATGACATGAGCTAAAATGTAACAGATGTGAATAAATCAACTAAACATAGGAAAGTGAGGATACTGTGATGAATAAGGTTCAGGGTGGAGGAGAAAGCATTTGCAAAGACCTGGAACAGGAAGAAATATGGCATATCCATGGAATTAAAAGAAGACAAGCATGAGCGAGATATAGAGAATAAGGGGGTATGGTAAAAAAAATGAGACTAAGAGAGGAGAGGGAAGAAAAGTGCATATAAATGAGAGAGAAGAAATAATCAAAGAACATGTTCTCTGAAAATGCAGAAGAAACACTAGACATTAAATATCTAGAACACTTAGGAAAGAAGGAAATAATGAGTGACGAGGCAAATAAGTCCTAGAGCTGGTGATGGGATGATGGCACCCCTTTCTGAGTGCTGTTATTTTGTTCACATAGAAAATAGCAGCACTCAGAAAGGGGTGCCGTCAGGGGAAGAATGAAGGGGGGGAAATCAGAGGGGGAGACGAACCATGAGAGACTATAGACTCTGAAAAACAAACTGAGGGTTCTAGAGGGGAGGGGGTGGGGGGATGGGTTAGCCTGGTGATGGGTATTAAAGAGAGCACGTTCTGCATGGAGCACTGGGTGTTATACACAAACAATGAATCATGGAACACTACATTAAAAACTAATGATGTAATGTATGGTGATTAACATAAAATAATAAAAAATAATCTGACACTGGAAGCCCTACACCAAGTTCCTAACCATGTACACCGAGTTCCTAACCATGTGCCTTTCCCACCTCAGCTCTGAGTACCCATGCAGAATCCCCCACAAAAGCACTCCTCCTCTCCCTCCCTCAGAACCCCTCGCCTGCCACCAGAGCCCAGGAAAGTACATGGTGAGCTCTCACCTGAGTAACTTCTCATTGAAGATGGTTTCCACATCATGGAGGACAGATGGGATGTATTTCAAAGCCACCACCTAGGTGGAAAGTGAAACCAACATGAGAGATGTCCACATCCAACAACTCCACATGGTAAGGAGGATACTTTGCAACATGAGAGGGATCAAGGGAAAATGACCCTGAATCCCGGGCACTCCTGCAGAGGTTCAAGACTCCGTATGCACACTGAAACATTAGCATGCACTTCTGTGATGACAAAAGTGAGCCACAACTTCCTCTATCTTCAAGGAGGCAGTAATGTATATGATGATCACAGACTTCAAAGTTAGACGCCTGCTGTCAAATTTTGGTTTTACTCCTAGTAACCATGTGGTTTTGGACAAAACACTTAACCTCTCTGATGTTTCAATGTCCTTATCTGTAAAATAGGGAAAATAATACCTGTTTTAATTGGAAAAATTAAAAATCACATACATGAGCCATCCGGAAAAAAAAAAAAAATGCTTACTATAGGGGACTGGTAAAATAAATTATGATATTTATCTACACTATTCTAGTATGTCGTATTTTAAAATGATGTTGTAGAAGAGTATTTTGGATCATAGGGAACTATTTAGTATATGTTTTACATGAAAATAGCAATTTACAAAAGAATATGCATGGCATACACCCAATTAACAGAAAATAAATATTGAATACAGGCAAAGTAGAAAAGACTAGAAAGATATGCACCAAAATATTAATTATATATTATACATATACATATATACAGATGTAAAGATATATACATATATTGTCTGTGTGTGTGTACATATATATGTGTGTGTATATATGTGTGTGTGTGTATATTCATAGATTGAGAGAGAGAGGTGGACTCAAAGTGATTTTCATCTTTGCCCTTTTCTGGATGTTACTAATTTTCTAAATAAATATGTACAGATGTATGGGCATCTATATATAGTAATTAGAAAAAATATTTTATAAATAAAACTGAGCTATTTCATTCAATAGTAATTCATTACATTATCAAGTTATATATAAGTTTTGTAATTTATTTGTATTTTTCTAGCTGCAGCCCCAGTGACAGGTTCATTGTAAAGGATCCATAATTATTAAAACATTATAAACTAATGCTTTAACTTTATTTCAAAATAACAGCGTATTGTATGGTATTTATGAAAGTTAAGAGAATAAATCCTAAGAGTTCTCATCACAAGAAAAAAATGGTATTTTATATATATTTTTTAATCAATATGAAATTCTAGCTGCTATGTGGTAATCATTTCACCATATAAGTCAAATCATTATACTGTACACTCTAAACTTATACAGTGTTGCATGTTAATTATATCTCAATAAAACTCAATAAAATAAAAAAAATGCTATGATAAAATAATGCAAATTATTTTTGTCCTCCCTTTAATATCTATCTCCTTGGTAATATGGACTATCTTAATAAAGAGAAAATGTTAATAAAAAATAAATAGATGAAAAAGATTAAGAGGTATAAACCCCGAGTTATAAAATAAACAAGTCATGGGAGTGAAAAGTATAGCATAGGGAATATAGTCTATAATATTGTAATAACTTTCTACAGTGACAGTAACTACACTTATTGTGGTGAGCACTGTATAATATATGTAACTGTCACTATGTTGTACACCTGAAACTAATATAATACATGTCAACTATACTTCAATTAATGTTTTTAAAGATTATTATACAGCAAAAAAAGAAAATAACAGCATAACTTATCCTACTGTTCAGTATAGAAGATGCAAAGAAATGGTTGTAGAATTATATTTTCATTGAAAAAGTATGAGGCTGAATCATGTGTTAATCAAAATAGCTACCATGTTTGTAAGCTCTTAGTACATGCCAGACACTGATTAGTTCTTCACCCTTACAGCAGTTTGGTGAGGACAGTTGTTAATATGATTGTCACTTCATGGATGAGAAACTGAGGCCTTGCCTGCCTCACAAACCTATACCTCTGCTGGCAAATATCACCATTTTAACTGAAACAAAACATCAAGTGAACCAATAAAAGAAAAAAAATTCATTTGAATTAATAAGTAAGCACCACTTATTACATAAAAGATATTTGGACAGTTTTTTTCTGGTAGGAAAATTAATATAGCCAATGCTACAGAAATAATCACAAGTCCTGTCTCATTCCTTAAATAATTAGCAATCATTAAAAAGGTTTTTAAAGGGCAAAAGTAAAATCAAGTGAAAATTGAAAATGACACAAATGGCACTTTTTGGTCAAAAAAACTTTCATCGGCTGTAGATTTGGTCTAAGGATATTTGTTAATTGTGTTGCTCTTTCAACCATTATCATCACCAGCTTTTATTCACTCTTAGGATCAGGAACAGTAAGCAAGCTTGAAACAATATTCTTTACTACACATAAGCAAAACCCTAAACCCGTTTTACTAATCCATCCCTTCTTCATACTTCCAACAAATATTTATTGATCACTTACCCTGTTCTTGGTTTCAGGACTGCCAAATGAGATGTTATTCTGACAAAATTTGATTGAAGCAATGACAACTCCAAGTAGATAGTAAAGATGTAAATTAATCTTTATCATCGAGATATTTGTAAAATAATATAGTTTTAATTAATGTTGTAGAATTTGTTTCAATGTCTTCTACATCCTGTCCCCCACATCAATCAACTAAATAAGTAAGAAGAAAAAAGCAAAATAAATATTTCAGCAGCAAGAGGCAACAGGTATTTCCTCTCTGTTAGATATTCTTAGCTGGTAGTATATGAAAGGGTTTGTTTGTTTTTCTTGAATTCATCAAAAGCATATAAAAATATTTTACATGCTCTTTTCAGCTGAAAAACTCAAAGGATTTACAAAATTGAATTCATCCACACAACCTTTGTAAAACCAGGGGGGAAAAAACGAAAGAAAAATATCTATCATATTAAAACAGAACTCATGCTATAGCTAAGAAGTAGCTTCATGAATGACAGTTTTTATTCTATTTATTTACAGTTTCTATTTTAATACAGTATATCAAATTATGCTGTACTTAACCCTGATGGCAAATTAATTAATTAGAATTGTTTATTCAATAAGTAGGGGAGTTGAAATGCAGTTGCCTTGGTTAGCCATGCTGGATGTCTGATGTAGGATCCAACACTGATATATCTGGTCTCTGTAAATACAGAATAAGAGGTTACTATCATCCCTTGTCTTACCTTAGGTTTTCCCTAAAAGCAGAGCCTGAGATAGAGATAAAGGCTAATGGAAGATGTTCAATCTCAGAGGGAGCAAGGGACAGAGAGAGGGAAACAGGAAGGAGAGCCCATATAAGGTGATGTGGAAAACTGTAAAATGCTCTGTTCTGAACATCCACTGACTTCTTTGCTTTCTGATACCAAGAGATTCACTCACTCCCTTTAAATCCCTTCTTTTAACATGAACAGACATTTTTCCAAAGAAGACATCCAAATGGCCAACAGACACATGAAAAAGTGCTCAACATCACTCGGCATCAGGGAAACCCAAATCAAAACCTCAATGATATACCACCTCACACCAGTCAGAATGGCTAAAATTAATAAGTCAGGAAACGACAGATGTTGGTGGGGATGCTGAGAAAGGGGAACCCTCCTACACTGTTGGTGGGAATGCAAGCTTGTGCAGCCACTCTGGAAAACAGTGTAGAGGTTCCTTAAAAAGTTGAAAATAGAGCTACCATACTACCCAGCAATTGCACTACTGGGTGTTTACCCCAATGATACAAATGTAGGGATCTGAAGGGATACATGCACCCTGATGTTTATAGCAGCAATGTCCACAATAGCCAAACTATGGAAAGAGCCAAGATGTCCATCGACAGATGAATGGATAAAGAAGCTGTGGTATATATATATATATATATATATATATATATATATATACACACACACACACACATAATGGAATATTATGCAGCCATCAAAAGGAATGAAATCTTGCCATTTGCAACAATGTGGATGGAACTGGAGGGTATTATGCTGAGCGAAATAAGTTAATCAGAGAAAGACATGTATCATATGACCTCACTGATATGAGGAATTCTTAATCTCAGGAAACAAACTGAGAGTTGTTGGAGTGGTGGGGGGTGGGAGGGATGGGGTGGCTGGGTGATAGACATTGGGGAGGGTATGTGCTATGGTGAGTGCTGTGAATTGTGTAAGACTGTTGAATCACAGACCTGTACCTCTGAAACAAATAATACATTATATGTTTAAAAAAAAAGAAGAAGAAGATAGCAGGAAGGGGAAAATGAAGGGGGGAAATTGGAGGGGAAGATGAACCATGAGAGACTATGGACTCTGAGAAACAAACTGAGGGTTCTAGAGGGGAGGGGGGTGGGGGGATGGGTTAGCCTGGTGATGGGTATTAAAAAGGGCATGTACTGCATGGAGCACTGGGTGTTATATGCAAACAATGAATCATGGAACACTACATCAAAAAACTAATGATGTAATGTATGGTGATTAACATAACATAATAAAAACAATAATAATAATAAAAAAATAAAAAGTAAATAAACCCCTTCTTTTAGTCAAAACTTTCAAGACCAGAGTTTAATGGCCTGAAATGGGCCACTTTTACAAAGAAAAACAACTTCTATTGGCAAAATTTAGACACCTGCCTGACCAAATCAGGCCACTAATCATGCAATTGCACTCTGCTATTTTTGTCTCTTCTTTCCCTGTAAAACCCTCTTTTTGGGTTCCCAGACTCAATTCCATCAGAGGGGGGCTCCTCCACAAAATACCAAGCAATTTTCGGATACCAATAGGATGTCCAAGAATTCAACTCAGTTGTGACACTATCTACCCAGAGATAGCATCAGATACAACAAGTTAAGGGCTCAGTCCTGAAAGACAGTCCTCCACCCCATAATTCAGATGCCAGTTGCAAGCCCCAGGCTATTTCCTGTGCTTCTGACTGACTGGTTATAGATTGGAGGTTCCAACAAGCTCCTTCTTAAGTTCTTTTCATTTCCTAGAGTGGCTCACAGAACTCAGGGAAACAATTACTTACATTTGCCAGTTTATAAAAGGCTATGATAGAAAGTACAAATCAATAGCCAGATGAAGAGATATATATAGGGTGAGTTTTGTTGGAAGGGCACAAAGCTTCCCTGCTCTCTCTTAGAGCACACAATTCTCTCTAAATCTCATTGTGTTCACCAACTCTAAAGCTCTCCAAACCCAGTCCTCTTGGGATTTTATGGAGGCTTCCCTGAATAGCCATGATTGACTAAATCACTGGCCTTTGGCTAATTCAACTTCCAACCCAGGTGGTAGGAGGGTGGGACTAAATGTTCCAGCACTCTAATCACATGGTTAGTCTTCCTGGCAACGAGCCCCCACCCTTGGAGGTAGACCAAAAGTTACTTTCATTAACATAACAAAAGAAATCTTTATTGCCCTTATGGCAGGGAATTCCAAGGGTTTTAGGAGCTGTGAGCCAATACATAAAAGAAATATATTTTGGTTATCTGAATGACCAAATGTATATTCCTTATAAGTCACAATATCACAACCCATATCATTCCTCATGTTCAGGGAGACATTTCCTTTGTCTCCCTATTGCAACTGCCTGAATAAAGTATCAATTACCTTGCAATTTGCCTGTTGGGATTTTTTTTTTTTTTACCTTCAACAGTTGTTGCCCACGATTACAGGGTGAGTGCCTGATCTTGAAGAGAACTTCTGGGGATAAACATTTTTTCTTCATGAGTCAAGATTTGGCCTACAGGACTTTAATTCCCCCCACATAACTGGGTGGTACAAGTGTGTGTATGAACAGGTTTCAACAAATGCTGAGACAGAGTGGCAACTGGACTCAGGTCCCCTCAGCTCTGAACACAAAATTCAACATTCTTTGGCTGCCTCCATAAGGAAAAAAAAAAAAAAGCTAAAACTCTATGCCTCTTGAGTAGTGTGTCTTATAGGAATGCAGAAGGAGGATGCTTACTGAAAGGAGAATGCTTACTACAAAGACTAGTGAAGACTGGGCCAAACCAGTCTGCACCAAGCTGAACCATAATGCTGAACTTTCACTGACTTTTTCCCCCATTATAATACTAAAAATCATGTCCAGGAGTGGAGATTGAACATGCTAATTAGACATGCAAGGCATGAAGAAGCATGACCTTTCAGTGCACAGGTGCTAATAAATCCCCACCTCTATATGCTTAGATGTCACCCTCTTCCATGTCCCCGAATTTCCATGTCCCCAAAATTTCAGTTTCAGTTTCCTATTATCCATCCACCACCTCCTATTTTTTTTCATTTTATATCTTAAAATACCTTAACCTGAGACTTCCATTCCATTGCTCTTATTTTATTTGTTTGTTTCTCACTCCTTTCAATTTCTCTCTCCCCTTAGCCATTTTAAATCCATGACCAATTAATAATATCATTGACTTGAATATAGCATAGGGTAATACTCCCTGATCTCTCTCACACCCTCTTCCTCTTATGGCAAAGATGTAACTATGTGAGCACTGAGTAATGTATAGAATTGTTGAATCACTGTATTGTACACCTGAAAGTAATATAACACTGTATATTAACTATGCTAGTATTAAAATAAAAAACTTTTAAAAAATTAAAGAAGTGTAACTACCTATATCCAGCTGCTATAGATTGAATTGTCCCCCCAAAATTCATATGTTGAAGCCCTAACCCCCAAAGTGACTGTATTTGGAGATAGTGTCTTTAGGAGGTAATGAAAGTTAAATGAGGTCATAAGGATGAGACCTTAATCAATAGGACTGGCGACCTTTAAAGAAGAGGAAGAAAGATTCTCTTGTGCTAGTGCTTGCTCTTGCTCTCTCTCGTGCTCAGAGTAAAGACCATGTGAAGATAAAGTGGCTATCTATAAGCCAGGAAGAGACAAGAGACTCCTTACTAGAAACTGGACCTACTGGACCTTGATCTGGGACTTTCAGGCTTCAGAACTGTGAGAAAATAAATTTGTTGTTTAAGCCACCCAGCCAGTGATATTTTGTTATGGTAGCTTGAGCAGACTAATATACCAATTATTTGCCCACTCTGCATCTGCACCTTTTTAAAAAAGATTTTATTTATTTGAGGGGGGAGAGAGAGAGAGAGAGAGAGCACAAGTGGGATGAGGGGCCAAGGATGAAGAAGACTCCCTGCTGAGCAGGGAGCCCGATGTGGGGCTTGATCCCAGGACTCCAGGATGGTGACCTGAGCCAAAGGCAGATGCTCAACTGACAGCCACCCAAATGCCCTATGCATCTGCACTTTTGCAGCTGAACTTGGCTAAAGAAAAATATCCAATCACACTAACTAGCTCTCTCTAAATTCATGACCCTTAATCTCAAGTACACTCTTAGTGATGCATGTCAATCATAATAAACTTCCCAACTTTAATTTGTCCCACTGTTTTAAATGAATTCACACCTTCTCTCTCAAACTCTTAAAACTTTACTATTCATTCTCGTGAGAGCTGATAACTTTGCTTCTTCATTATTGAGAAAATTGAAGCAACCAGAAAAGAATTTCCACAGATCCCACCAAAGCTATATCTACTAGTATTTGCAACCATATTCCTTGCCTTCCCACTTGCTAGCACAGATGAAATATCCATGTTATTATCTACAGCCTCTCCCTCCTCTTGTGTACCAGATCACATACTCTTTCTCCCCTCTCAAGGGGATCTTTCCAACAGTTCTCTTTACATCATTTATTTTTTTCCCCTCTCTCCTAGATCATTCCATCAGCATACAAGCATGTTTTTATTTCTCCCATCTTAAAAAAAAAAAAAAAAAAACACCTTTGGGGTGCCTAGGTGGCTCAGTTGGTTAAGTGTCTGACTCTTGATTTCAGCTCAGATAATGATCTCATGGTCATGAGATTGAGCTTTGTGTCAGGCTCTGTGCTGGGCATGGAACCTGCTTAAGATTCTCTCTTTCCCACTCCCTCTGCGCCCCCCAACCCAGTCGCTCACTCTTTCTCAAAAAACTTTTAAAAATAAAGTCTACAAAAAAACACTTTAGCCCCCATCTCCTCACTAAATAATGGTCCATTGATTTGCTCCCCCTTTCAGTAAAACTCTTTAAAGAGTTGTTTATACATTGCTATTTCCAATTCCTCTCTTTCCATTTTCTCTTAAACCCACTTTATTTCAGCTTTCACCTCCCTGCTACTACACTGAAAGTGCTCAGGTTCATCAATGACCTCCATGTCATTAATTTCAGCAGTCAATTCCCAGTCCTCAGATTACTTGCTCTAACACAGTGATTCTCAAACAGAGGCGGTTTTGTAACCCAGTTGCTAAATGTCTCCAGATATTTAGCAATGTCTGGAGACAATTTGGTTGTCACAACTTAAGGGAAACTTTAAGTTTGGAGAGTCTCCTCTCTTCTCATGGATTTAAATGCCATCTATGTGCTGTTAACTTCCAAAGTTGTATTTTTGTCAATCCTTTCTCCAGATTTCTGTATTGGTTTTCTGTACAGATTTTTGTACAACTGCTTATTCATACCTCCACTTGATATCTAATAGGCATTTCAAAACCTATGGTCAAAATGAAATTCCTTACCTTCCCCTGCAAACGTGCTCCCCCCATAGTCTTCTCTATCTTAAAAAATGGAAATTCTATTCTTCTTAGGCCCAAAATCATAGGGTTATCGTTGACATCTCTTTTTCTCTCATACCCAACATCCAATCTCTCATCTGTGCCTATCTTCACAATATATCAAAATGTGACAACTTACTACTACTTTTGCTTCCCTGTGTCAAGCTATCATCACCTCTCACCTGCATAGCTGAAATATTATCCTAATTGTGGTCTCTCTGTTTCTACTATTTTTTCTACTAGAGTAGAAGTGATCTTTTCAAAAGTCATGTTATGCTACTTTTCTGTTTAAAACCTAATAGCTCTCCATTTGACCTAGTGTAAAAATCAAAGTACTTATGATTGCCTACAAGGTCCTATATGAATTCTTTGTTCTTTACTTCTTTGACCTCATCTCCTGCCACTCTCTCCCTCGCTCAGTCTGCTCAAGTTGAAATGAGCTCCTGCTGGGCACCTGGGTGGCTCAGTTGGTTAAGTGCTTGCCTTCAGCTCAGGTCATGATCCCAGAGTCCTGGAATCGAGTCCCACATCAGGCCCCTTGCTCAGTGGAGAGCCTACTTCTCCCTCGACCTGCTGATCCCCCTACTTGTGCTCTCTCTCTCTGACAAATAAATAAATAAATAAATAAATAAATAAATAAAATATTTAAAAAGAAAAAAAAATGCACTCCTGCTGTTCATCATATCCACCAGGAGTATTCTTTCTTTCGGGCCTTTGTGATGTAATACTGTCCCTTAGCTAGCCACATACTTTCTACCTCATTCCCTTCAAGTGTTTGATTAAATATCACTTTTTCAATGAAGCCTACCAAAATCACCCAATTGTAAATATACAATTCCCACCAATATTCACACACCCTATAGCTCTTACTGCACTCTATTTTCCCCCAATGCAATTATTACTTTCTAACATACAGTATAATTTTTTTTTAAAGATTTTATTTATTTATTTGAGAGAGAGAATGAGATAGAGAGAGCATGAGAGTGGGGAGGGTCAGAGGGAGAAGCAGACTCCCTGCTGAGCAGGGAGCCCGATGCGGGACTCGATCCCGGGACTCCAGGATCATGACCTGAGCCGAAGGCAGTCGCTTAACCAACTGAGCCACCCAGGTGCCCCTAACATACAGTATAATTTTCATATTACTTATTGCCTATTGTCTTCTCCCCTGAGAGCAGAGATCGTTTGTTTTGTTCACTGCCATATATCAAGTGCCTAGAAGAATGTTTAGCACATAAGATGTACCAAAACAATATTTGTTGAATGAATGAATTTTGACTAGAGGGAGATTTGATGCCAATTTCTACCACTAACTTTCCAACAAATTAATTTTTGATGGCAGTAGAAAATTTCTGAGATTTTTTTTCCCCCTATTCCTTTCATAGGAATTGTAATTAGTTCAAAAAGTCTGTATTTTAAACCAAAATTCAACTCTCTATATATGATGATTCCATGCATCAATTTTGCTCCTTTTGGGTTTGGGTGCTTCATTCTTCTTTGCCTACTCCCAACTGCTTTAAAATTTGAGAAGCATCAAGCTTTTATGTTTCTTTTGCAGTTTATGATACAGAATATACTTATTAAATTCATTTGCATACCTAATTAGTTTTGAAGGTGCACTTTAGCTCTAGTTCTGCTATCCCTGCCCCACCCTCATTCTGACCTTATTTTTTTAGAGAGAAGAAACCAGCTTTCTACACCTAAGTTTTCTTTGCAATATGCTCGTCCTTTTCCTTTCTTAATCAGAATATAGAAAAACCTTTGCTTGTTCTCATGCATTAAGAATAAAAGAAAATCTTGGAAAGCACATTCCAGGACTCCAGGTACTGAGCAACTCCCATCAACAGTTTCATTTGGCTCTTGAGGGAGGCAACTGACTACATTCACTGGTCTGAATCCCATCTTTCCAATTAAAGTATTGTTTTGTGGTTTTTTTTTGCATCAAATATTAAAGATAATTCATGTAGTTACCTAGCAAACTCCTAACATTTTATTTTTGACCTGACTCATTTCTAGATACTTCTTATAGGTGCCAACTTCCTTGCCTATTTTTTGGCTTTTCTCTTCTAAAGATTTAAATAAAAATTAATGGGACATAGTAAAATTTAAACAAAGATACACAGTCATTTCTTCCCAATGGATAAGCCAACTAGGACTGTAAGCCTAAGAATTGAAAAGCTAAATGACTTATTGAGGCCTTATATGGAACTTATAATAGAACCAAACATGAAGTAGGTGTCCTAAATCACAAGGCTTCGGGTGGCACCACAGGTCTCTTAGATCGGTACACAAAGAACATTTGCACTTCCTGCCATCCTGTGCTTTGAAGTTTTGTCTTTCCTGACTGTTTGCTTATGTTTATTTTTATGTTTGCTTTCCTTTGTATAAAGATATTATTAAAATCAAATGCATTCTGGTGACATAGGTTTTATATTATGTTAAACTTTAAATTCTTGGGGTTTATGATGTGATATAAGTTTTCTATGTATTGGCAGAAAACATTGTAGAGTTAGTGTTCTAAATTTGTTCCTGTCTTGGTATGAATGGAAGCCATATGAAAACATTATGCATTGGCAGTATCTGTCTAAGATCTACAACTGACCAAACCTGGGCCAGTGTCAGTTTACTGTAGTCACTACTCTTGTGTAGTACATTAACTAGTAGTGAGTGACTCTGTTTGCCACTGCCAACTGATATTCCCTCTCTGTTTTCCAACCTGAATCCGGATTGCTTGAGTTTAGAATTGGCAGTCAAAAACAAGCTTATTCATATACATGTGTTTTTTGATTATAGTAATTAGGAATTTCACTCAGCTTTCAATCTCTGAGGTATGTGGGTGGGAAAGGCAACAACAAAATAGTCAAGGGAACAGGAGGATCACTGGAACTTGGTGACACATTGGATGTGGGTGGTAGTCACTTGTAGAAAGCAAAACAGGAAGTGCCTCCTGAGTCACTGGGCTAACTATCAAGATGTATCATGTTTACAAACAAATAGTAGGATAATGGCAAACTTGTAATTTATTTTCCTACTGCAATATAAACAGGATAGAACTAATTTTAATTGTTCCATTTCTGGCCTCTCTCTGGATATTTGATGGTCATTTTCTAGGCATTTTAACATCCCATTTGCAGCTTCATGAGAAACTAGCTTTGATTAAGAGAATTTCTGAATACTTTGAACTGAAATGGAAGTCAGAAATTATTTTGCCCATCCCTCTGATTTATACAGATAAAAGACTGAGGCACAGGGACTTAAAGGACCTGCCCAATCTATACATCAAATTGGAGACAGAATAGAATCTAGAGGTCCTGACCCACATTTACTGTGTTTTCTTCTACACTGCATTGCCTGACCTAGAAATTATTAATAATTTTGAAGTCTTTTTTTCAGGCACTGAAAATGTTTATCAACTAGCCTTGTAAGTATATTTGAGTTATGATATTCAGTCACTTGCAAAATCATTTTTAGATATCACTACAATGTGATTGGTAAAAATTATGAGTGGTACAACTTCTATTTGTACCAAATAGTAACCATAGAAAATTTTCTCCACTGCTAAAGTTTATGACATATTAACCTAAGAGTTCAAAATGGCTATTAAAATAACAGTGTCTGATTGTAAGTCATTTGTATTTGTTTTTCCTAAGCAGTCTACAAAAAGATTTGTTAGACACTGCTAAAGGAACATCCGTAAGATTTCTCATGGATGAAATCAACTGACCTCACTAGTTTGAAGACTCCATCAGGGATCACACCAAAGTGCAAAGGGCCCTACATTGTTGTACCACATCAATGGTACTACAGGTAGCAGATTTGCTTGTCGCCAATTAGAGCAATAGCCCTGACTTTCTTTAATGCACTCTCCATATTCTTGTTCTACATTGCAATTAATACTTGCAAGGAACTGAAGTGAAGACAGGAAAATAAGCCCCAGTAAATCGCATTTAATCAGCTTTCAATTTTTGGTTGCCATTTATTACTTTATCCCTCCCATCCCTCACAGCTTCCCAGGACTGCATTTGAAATAATACCTGTGGTTGCTTCTTTCTATGGTTTATGATTGATTGGCAGCCTGTATCGCAGCACGTTGTTCTGTTCTACCTTTTTCCCAGTGGGCAGTACTACTCAATAGTGATGGGGAACTGTAATGACACTGCATCAAAAGTCACTAAAATATAAACATGACATGAACTTCTTCATTGCATGAAGTTGGATTGGATTCCTTTATGCATTTACCTGCATCTTTTTGTATGTAGCAGTGATGGAAAATGTTAACCCCCTGTTTTCCAAACCTACTCAAATATGATTTGAATCTAAATGCTCTTTGGAGACACACACTTTAATACAAGTGTATTCTAGGACTTAAAGCACAGTCACTCTTTATAAGTATGCAATCTCCCTTCTAAGCACTTCTTATCAGAGGAGATTTAAAGCAGATGGAAATTATTCAATGTAGTTATGAATTGAAAGCTCATAATCTAGCTGTTCTTCAAAGTATTCAGAACACCTGGGCCACTTCAGAATTGCTGAAGTAGACAATGGCATTTATACTGAGATTACAGCATCATCTTATTCCAAATGGTATTTTTATCTTTAGTGATCATGAGGGATACCAGCACTTTTCAGTGCTTAATTGGTTTTCTCCCCTGAGTTTAATTAAACTCACCCTAAGCTAGCAAAACCCCAAGGCTGCTGCTTAAGGGTGAGAAACCCCAGTGTTTCCAGCTTTGAATACACTATGATAAGGGATCAATTGTACTGTTTGATTAACTGAATAGGCAACAATTTTACATTTTTAGACAGCAACTTTGTTACATAATCAATAGCATTCTAAAAATTCCTCTATTATAGATGAAAAGGTATCATTTTTATAGATATCCAAGATTTTAGAAAATATTTAATTTTCAGGCTCCAGTGCATGTGTTCACTGCCTAGCAATGCATCATTTATATCATGCCCAATTATAAAGCCTCATTATTTACTATTATGACATTATCTAGGTATCATTTACATAATTTTAAAAGAATCTCAGCTTTGTTATTTGTTTCATTTAGTGGTATGGCAAAGATCAAGTTCTTAAGTATTCCAGACATAACTCAATTCCCATCTGCTTACTCAACCCTTTATTGGAAGGTCATTTGAATTGACTGAGTCAGTTGCACCTGAACCTAGAAAGAGTCTTCTGTCTTTTCTGGGATAAGTCAGCCTTCAGTTTTAATATTGTACCTATACCTAGGGAGGGACAATAGAAGCATGAATCGAAGCATCTGTCTTTACTGCAGGTATCAGAGTTATATAATGCAGGAAGCCATTCCTACCAGCAAACATAAATTAAATACTGAGTCAGAAAAAGGGACAGAATAGAAACCTATCTAATGTGTTCCCACACTACCAACATATAAAAGATTGAAACTCTAGAGTAGCATTTCAAGAATGAAGATGTCCTGGCTGTCTATTTTCTTAATAATAAAGGCTAATATTTCTTTGGGACTTAATATGCATTAGGCACTCTTTTGGGCACTTTACATGTATTAGCTAGTTTAATCTTTACATCAGCTTTATGAAGTAAAGAATATTATTATCCCCACCATTTAGATACAGAAACAAGCATAAAAATGTAAAGTAATACACTTAAGATCATATGGTTAGGAAGTGATGGGCCCAGAAGGAAAACCCTGGCAATCTGATGTCAATGCTTTTGTTCTTAACTACCATATTATATTGAGACACAGAGTTAGCAGCTGAACAAATCTCAGTATACTGACTTGCAGAGAAAAGTGAAGGATTACAGTTAGGCTCAACGACCCTGAAGATATTCTAAGAACATGATTAATAATGTTTTAATAGCCCAATTAGAATTCAAGTAAATGTCCCCAGAAGCCATATATGTTGAAGACTGAGTTAACGTTCTCATTATGTACAGTTCTCCCAAGAACATGACTGGGAAAAGACACTACTGAATCAAAATTGAAAACCAGGTTAATCTTGTCAAAAATTAATTTCAAATAATTTATACATTCAGCAGATATATAGTTGGCTACTCACTATGTGCTAGGTATTGAGCTAGGCAGTAAGATTTGCATTCTTCTCTTCTGAAAGGAAAACAAAATCACCCATTAGAAGTGCAAGTTGAAACAGAATAAAAATGCAGCATGGGAAATAAAGCATTAGGTTCTGTCAGAGTTATTAAAAGGAATAAAACCTGGTGGATGCCTTTAGAAAGCTTTTATTTTAAGTAAGGAGATAAGGCATGGCCATGAAAAACTAACTAGTTTAATTTCATGAAAATGTCAAGTATCTATATAAGCAATAACTACTGTGGAAATCTGAAATAAATATGAAATCATTATGAGCTGGAGAAGAGGTCTTAAATGTTAATTTACATGCAAAAACCTGTGGATTTTGTGAAAATGCAGATTCCAATTCTGTAGGTCTGGGGAGGGGGAGCCAGGATTCTACATTTCTAACAAACTCCCTAGCAACGTCTTTGTTAATCCACAGATTACATTTGGAGTGAGTGAGAGCCAAAAAGATTAGAAAAATATTTATAGAGAAGGGGAGGCTTGAGCTGAATCTTGAAGGGTGGGTAGGGTATATGTAGAGCAATAGGGAGAGAACAGTGGCAGTGGGACTCAAGAACAGTATCAGATTAGATCAGAGAATTTATGTTGCCAAATACTAGGCCACAGTGGTGGAAAATAAATTAGGACTAGATCTTGGGGAGTGGGGTAAACAAAAGAAATGCATTCCAGGTTCAGAAATTTGAGCCTAGAGAGATAAGGAATGACAAATGATATTGTTTTAGATTTTCTTTAAAAAATCTATAAAATTAACAGCAAAAGTTTCTACCTAATTTGAATATCTGGGCCTCAATTTATTTCCTTTAAAATGTTTTGAATTTATTTGCTACCCTACAGCATTGAGTTCTTACTTTATAGAAATGTACATAACATAAAAACATCTAGATACTAATTTTGTAAAAATCAGTAAAATTGATCCATCATTATATTGTTTAAAAAACCATGTGAATTGTCATTGTAGAGATAGTGGCCTAGTGAAAGATGATTTGGAGAATTAATCTATTTATAATGCTTCATTGATGCATTTCCTGAAATTCCTATAAGCAATATTTTCTTTTCTTTTAGTTGTTGTAGCCTTCTGCTTCAAATGAGACCTTACCTAACTATGGTTGAAATAGTTTATTGAGAAGGAATTACACAAATAAAGCTTAAAAGAAAACATCTTTACATCAGAAGAGCACTGATGTAAAGATGATATAAATGATTGACTGTGTCACAGAGCCTGAGAGGCCAGCCTGCTTCTTGTGCAAAATATCAGCGGTGATTAAATTCTAAGAAAAGTCATTGAATGTTTGGTTTTATTTCTCCTAAAAATAAAATGGATGAGATAGTGTCTATATGATGACAAAATATGTCATCAATTCACTGAAAATGAGTCAATTTGATATTTTTAAAAGAAATTTACTTTCTCTTTTCAACCATGGTTTTGGCCTTGAAGACATAACTGTACAGTATTTTTGAAACATGGAATATTGCCCTGTTCATCCATCATTAAAATGGTAAAATTCTACAGATGGTAGTTATTACTTGACTCTGCAATCTAGAAATAAGTAGCACAGTAGAGTATTGGATTTTCTTTCTTGTATACAATGAATAAATAACCATTCCTCTCATGTAGAGAAGCTCAAGGATCTCAATACATTCTCTTCATCAGAAAAAATGCAGATTTTGTGAAAAGTCAATATAAAACACAAACTCCTGTGGACGTCCTTGGATTCAGAATTCAGATCACATCAGCTATTAAATGAATAAGAACTATCCACTTCAGACACTGGGAACAGCAAGCAAAGACAGAAATAAAACTTTTCAAAATTGTAAACATGGTCAAATCCTAGCTTTAGAACAACTATAACAACCTTAGCAAAAAATGTTTATCTTAAAATTGTATATATATAAACACATTTCTCAGATAATTACTTCAAATGATCAGACTTATAGTACTAAGCAGGTACCAATCAAAGCAGTCAACCAGCAAGAGAGCAAACTTCATTAAAGATGCAAATTACAATTTAAACTTCAAAACACTAGAATTCTTGTGGTCCATTATAACATTGCAGATTGTTATTCATAATTAAGTGTCAGTCTTGGCTGTTTTGTTCACAGGTCTCAAGTGGAAAAGATGCTCAGAGAAATATCAAGTTAGTTGCTACTATAATTTAAGATGAAATTATTCTTGTATGGCTCTTAAGAGAGCTAGTAGGTTTATCTTGATTCCAGTGGTCATTGTAAGAATTTCCTCTGCATTTAAGGATATTAGGGATTTTAAGGATTTTTAACTTGATTTTATTTTCTGCATATAGTCAGCTGCTGATTTGCCATGAAAATTATATTTCCCAGTGTACCTGGAAAAATTTTGAAAATTTCCAGGTTCAGATCATTAGCAATAATTTTCTTTCCCATTAAAAGTATTTTAATTTGTACTAGTAGAATAGTGTTTGCAACACAAGGTAAGAAGTATGATATTCTAGGCTTAGAGATTAGACAAATATTGACCATCTTTTTGATAAGCTGAATCAGGAATATAAATTCTGTACTATGTTCAAAGTGTAAACAAGAATTTTAACCTCTGGTCAAGTTGGAGTAACAGGGAACAGATTTACTTTCCTGCCTGAAACATCAGAAATCTAGACAAAATATATATGAAAAAACAGTTAAGATCCTTGATATCAGACTGCAAAGGACAGTGATGGCTGACTGAAGGGAAAGAAGCAAAATGAACCATATGACTGTTATAGATTGCTGGTTTAAGAGAGATTCAAGGCCACTGGGAGGGGAAAACTTGACTGAGTTTGGCAGACAACCTGAGTTCAGAAGATGGAATTAGACCGTGGCAGCTTGAGTTTGTAGGATACAGTACTGGAGAGGAGAGAGCTGCACAGAGAGAGAACCCCAAAGATCTATAGATCTCTCCTGGAGTTTTCAGCAGAATGTTGGTCTCTGTGAGGAGACTCAGGAAGAGAACTGCATGAAAAGATTATCAGGAACAGTATCCAGCATTTTCAAAGGGCCAGGAATAGCGCCTATTTCCACCAGCTAGAGTGGCAAAACTTGTAGTTTATGGATAGAATACTCAGAATATTGCCTCAGTGGTGGGGAATAATTGGCCTTAGACTAAACATGGCTCTGGTTCTGCCTAACAAATCTTAAAAGCCAGACCAGAAAGTATCAAACTATTCCCAGTTAATTGCATCCCAGAACATAGGTCAAAAGTTTGAGTATTGAGCACCCAACATTGAGATGTGCTACTCAGCACCCAGCATTGCTACCCAAAAGCACCCAGCATTGATATGTGCTACTTAGATGTTTTTCAAGAGAAACTGCCATGAAGTGTCTGGTTAACTGACAGCCTCCAGATTATTCACTTGTGAAGGATAATGCCACACATACTCCCTGGCTTTCCCAACCAATGGTGGAGCATGATAGGAGTGCTAGTGAAGACTTATTCTTGCCCAGTAGGGTATTCTTCTATCAGGTCACTATGGTTCAGGGACTCCCAGTTTACTTGGCCAAAGCTTTTCAAAATGGAGCTATAGTCTGAGTCTCTTGCTCCCCAATCCTTCTTTATTCCCCTCTTTTTTCATATGTGTCAGACCTGCACTGCATTCTGAGGGCTCTCCCTGACTACTCTATCTCCCTCTACCTTCATCTATCATAGGTGTTTTCTGTAATTAATCTCTTACTTTTCTTTTTTTAAAGATTTACTTATTTATTTGAGAGAGAGAGAGAGAAATAAAGAAAAAGAGTGAGAACAGTGGGGGGCGGGCAGAGGGAGAGAGAGAGAATCTCAAGCAGACTCCCTGCTGAGTGCAGAGCCCGATGCAGGGCTTGATCTCATGACCCTGAGCCCACGACCTGAGCTGAAACCAAGAATCAGATGCTTAACCAACTGAGCCACCCAAGTGCCCCTCTTGGTGTTTTTCATACATTATCTCTTTTAATTCTCCATAATAATCCTATGACATACAAATTATTAATTACCCCTTTTATCTTGTTTCATCACATGATGAAACAAGCTTAGAGAAATTCAACAACTTTCCCATTTTCATACAAGAAGCAAATGGTCAAACTAGGTTACAAATCCAGGCAGTTTGCCACTAGAGCCCATACTTTTCATTACTACATCATTCAGTCTATATGCCTCAGTTGGTTTCTCCAACTCTATGACACCCACTAGCTTCAGAAATCTCAGCCAGCCTTCACACATAGGTTGTCAGCTCTCCAGGCTGATTTTTGATCTCAGGTATGCTCTAGCCCAGATCCAGGGGCCAGTACAGTAAAATGTGTCTCTGTACTAGCCTTTTGATCTCAAAGCTGAGAGAACATCAGGATCCTACAAGACCAAAGATGTTACTCTCTACCTGTCAAGGGAAAGAAACTAGCACATTGGAAAACATGGGTCCCAGAAATAATCACTCCCTTTGGAATGTTGTCTAAAGGAAAGAGCAAGAATTCAAAATACTTTTGTGCACAAAAAGAAAAAAAATGATTAGAATAACTTTTGCTTTACTGCTAAAATTATAAATGCTCATAATAGTATGAATGGGGGGCACCTGGGTGGCTCAGTCAGTTAAGGGTCTGCCTTCGACTCAGGTCATGATCCCAGGGTCCTGGGATTGAGCCCCATGTCAGACCCCCTGCTCGGCAGGGAGTCTGCTTCTCCCTCTCCTTCTGCCTCTCCCCCTGCTTGTGCTCACGTGCTCTCTCTCTCTCAAATAAATAAATAAAATATTATTTAAAAGTATTAATGGAATTTGATGAGTTTAAATTAACTTTTTGATATTCTCCAAAGTTGCAGAATTCTGGCATTCATGTTGATCCAAAAAGTTGGTTTCTAGGAGCCATACATTTACCAACATTGGTCTAAGATAGTAAATATTCACATTGAAATGTTTAGTAAGATGTGGTCACAAGATATTTGCTTTATACATACAATTACCAGTGTTTAGTAGAGGCTAAATGGAAAACACCAGAACAAAGGTACTCTGATAGTGTATATTCAAATAGTACCTAGGGCTTTGAACTATGCAAAATTTAAAGCAATGTTAATCTTATGAAATAACTGGAAGAAAGAAATCCTTAAAAAATTCACAGAATTGACTTTTGAGTTCTTTGCAAATTCATATGGAATCACAAATGGGTTGTGAATGCTGGGAAGCTATAAGACACCAGTGTAAATCCATAATAAGGATGGACAATACTGTTCAGATAAAATTAGAATGAGAACTCTGAAACCTAGAAATCTTTAACCAAATCAGAACCTCATTAAATATGGAAAAGTTTCATTAATATTTTTAGATATATAACCTCTCAACATTTTTAAGTTTATTTCAAAACAGGAATAAGAAATAAATAAGTTCAGTTTAAACGGGCTAGGTTTACTTTTACTTTTGCAAAAGCTTGGTAAGTTTAAAAAATATTAAATAATAGTAATAGTCTAGGGCAGTCAGGTCTCAAAGCAGTTCTTGATGAACAGAAATCAAGAAAGATTAACCAATCAAGATAAAATCAGAAATCTTTTGAGCTTTTTTTTCACTTACGTATAAATGGATGTGATGAATGTTTTTCACTGTAACCATAGTTTATAATAAACTGTACAACTGTGGCAGTAATAAACAAGTTATCTTCAGCTTGATTTTTTTTTATTATTATGTTAAACACCATACATTACATCATTAGTTTTTGATGTAGTGTTCCATGATTCATTGTTTGAGTATAAAACCCAGTGCTCCATGCAGAACATACCCTCTTTAGTACCCATCACCAGGCTAAACCCATCCTCCCTCGCCCCTCCCCTCTAGAACCCTTGTTTGTTTTTCAGAGTCCATAGTCTCTCACAGTTCGTCTTCCCATCTGATTCCCCCCCCTTCTTCTTCCCCGCCTGCTATCTTCTTCTTCTTCTTTTTTTTTTTTTTTAACATATAATGGATTATTTGTTTCAGAGGTGATTCAACAGTCTTACACAATTCACACTGCTCACCATAGCACATACCCTCCCCAATTTCTATCACCCAGCCACCCCATCCCTCCCACCCCCCACCACTGCAGAAACCCTCAGTTTGTTTCCTGAAATTAAGAATTCCTCATATCAGTGAGGTCATATGATACATGTCTTTCTCTGATTGACTTATTTCGCTCAGCATAATACCCTCCAGTTCCATCCACGTTGTTGCAAATGGCAAGATTTCATTCCTTTTGATGGCTGCATAATATTCCATTGTATATATATACCACCTCTTCTTTATCCATTCATCTGTTGATGGACATCTTGGCTCTTTCTGCAGTTTGGCTATTGTGGACATAGCTGCTATAAAAATCGAGGTGCACATACCCCTTTGGATCCTTACATTTGTCTCTTTGGGGTAAATACACAGTACTGCAATTGCTGGAACGTATGGTAGCTCTAATTTCAACTTTTTGAGGAACCTACATACTGTTTTCCAGAGTGGCTGCACCAGCTTGCATTCCCACCAAAAGTATAGGAGGATTCCCCTTTCTCCGCATCCCCGCCAACAACTGTCATTTCCTGACTTGTTAATTTTAGCCATTCTGAATGGTGTGAGGTGATATCTCATTGAGGTTTTGATTTGGATTTCCCTGATGCCAAACGATGTTAAGCATTTTTTCATGTGTCTGTTGGCCATTTGGATGTCTTCTTTGGAAAACTGTCGGTTCATGTCTTCTGCCCATTTCTTGATTGGATCATTTGTTCTTTGGGTGCTGGAGTTTAAGAAGTTCTTATAGATTTTGGATACTAGCCCTTTATCTGATACGTCATTTGCAAATATCTTCTCCCATTCTGTTGGTTGTCTTTTGGTTTTACTGACTGTTTCTTTTGCTATACAAAAGCTTTTCATCTTGATGAAGTCCCAATAGTTCATTTTTGCCCTTGCTTCCCTTGCCTTTGGCGATGTTTCTAGGAAGAAGTTGCTGTGGCTGAGGTCGAAGAGGTTGCTGCCTGTGTTCTCCTTTAGGATTTTGATGGACTCCTGTCTTACATGGAGGTCTTTCAACCATTTTGAGTCTATTTTTGTGTGTGGTGTAAGGAAATTGTCCAGTTTCATTCTTCTGCATGTGGCTGTCCAATTTTCCCAACACCATTTGTTGAACAGACTGTCTTTTTGCCATTGGACATTCTTTCCTACTTTGTTGAGGATTAGTTGACCATAGAGTTGAGGGTCCATTTCTGGGGTCTCTATTCTGTTCCAATTACCTATGTGTCTGTTTTTGTGCCAGTACCATACTGTCTTGATGATGACAGCTTTGTAATAGAGCTTGAAGTCTTGAATTGTGATGCCACCAGCTTTGCTTTTCTTTTTTAACATTCCTCTGGCTATTCGGGGTCTTTTCTGGTTCCATTTCTTTGAAAAAAGTGGATGGTATTTTGATAGGGATTGCATTGAATGTGTAGATTGCTCTAGGTAGCATTGACATCTTCACAATATTTGTTCTTCTAATCCATGAGCATGGAACATTTTCCCATTTCTTTGTGTCTTCCTCAATTTCTTTCATGAGTATTTTATAGTTTTCTGAGTACAGATTCTTTGCCTCTTTGGTTAGATTGATTCCTAGGTATCTCATGGTTTTGGGTGCAATTTTAAATGGGATCAACTCCTTAATTTCTCTTTCTTTTGTCTTGTTGTTGGTGTATAGGAATGCAACTGATTTCTGTGCATTGATCTTATATCCTGCCACTTTACTGAATTCGTGTATGAGTTCTAGCAGTTTTGGGGTAGAGTCTTTTGGGTTTTCCACATAAAGTATCATATCATATGCAAAGAGTGAGAGTTTGATTTCTCCTTTGCTGATTTGGATGCCTTTTATTTCTTTTTGTTGTCTGATTTCTGTGGCTAAGACTTCTATTACTATGTTGAATAGCAGTGGTGATAGTGGACATCCCTGCCATGTTCCTGACCGTAGGGGGAAAGCTCTCAGTTTTTCCCCATTGAGAATGATATTTGCAGTGGGTTTTTCGTAGATGGCTTTTATGATATTGAGGGATGTACCCTCTATCCTTATACTCTGAAGAGTTTTGATCAAGAAGGGATGCTGTACTTTGTCAAATGCTTTTTCTGCATCTATTGACAGGATCATATGGTTCTTGTTCTCTCTTTTTTTTTTTTTAAAGATTTTATTTATTTGACAGAGGGAGACACAGTGAGAGAGGGAACGCAAGCAGGGGGAGTGGGAGAAGGAAAAGCAGGCCTCCCGCAGAGCAGGGAGCCCAATGCGGGGCTCGATCCCAGGACCCTGGGATCATAACCTGAGCTGAAGGCAGACGCTTAATGACTGAGCCACCCAGGCGCCCCTCTTGTTCTCTCTTTTATTAATGTATTGTATCACATTGATTGATTTGCAGATGTTGAACCAACCTTGCAGCCCAGGGATAAATCCCACTTGGTCGTGGTGAATAGTTCTTTTAATGTACTGTTGGATCCAATTGCCTAGTATTTTGGTGAGAATTTTTGCATCCATGTTCATCAAGAATATTGATCTGTAATTCTTCTTTTTGATTGGGTCTTCCTCTAGTTTGGGGATCAAGGTAATGGTGGCCTCATAAAACGAGTTTGGAAGTTTTCCTTTATTTCTATTTTTTGGAACAGTTTCAGAAGAATAGGTATTAATTCTTTAAATGTTTGGTAGAATTCCCCTGGGAAGCCATCTGGCCCTGGGCTTTTGTGTTTTGGGAGATTTTTGATTACTGCTTCAATTTCCTTAGTGGTTATAGGTCTGTTCAGGTTTTCTATTTCTTCCTGGTTCAGTTTTGATAGTTTATACATCTCTAGGAATGCATCCATTTCTTCCAGATTATCTATTTTCCTGGCATAGAGTTGCTCATAATATGTTCTTATAATTGTCTGTATTTCTTTGGTGTTGGTTGTGATCTCTCCTCTTTCATTCATGATTTATTGATTTGGGTCCTTTCTCTTTTCTTTTTGATAAGTCTGGCCAGGGGTTTATCAATCTTATTAATTCTTTCAGAGAACCAGCTCCTAGTTTTGTTGATCTGTTCTACTGTTCTTTTGGTTTCTATTTCATTGATTTCTGCTCTGATCTTTATTACTTCTCTTCTCCTGCTGGGTTTAGGCTTTATTTTCTGTTTTTTTCTCCAGCTTCTTTAGGTGTAGGCTTAGGTTGTGTATTTGAGACCTTTCTTGTTTCTTGAGAAAGGCTTGTATTGCTATATACTTTCCTCTTAGGACTGCCTTTGCTGCATCCCAAAGATTTTGAACAGCTTTGTTTTCATTTTCATTTGTTTCCATGAATTTTTTTAAATTTTTCTTTAATTTCCTGGTTGACCCATTCATTCTTTAGTAGGATTCTCTTTAGCCTTCATGTATTTGAGTTCTTTCTGACTTTCCTCTTGTGATTGAGTTCTAGTTTCAAAGCATTGTGGTCTGACAATATGCAGGGAATGATCCCAAACTTTTGGTACTGGTCGAGACCTGATTTTTGACCTAGGATGTGATCTAATCTGGAGAATGTTCCATGGGCACTAGAGAAGAATGTATATTCTACTGCTTTGGGATGGAATGTTCTGAATATATCTGTGAAGTCCATTTGGTCCAATGTGTCCTTTAAAGTCTTTATTTCCTTGTTGATCTCTTGCTTAGATGATCTGTCCATTTCAGTGAGGGGGGTGTTAAAGTCCTCCACTATTCTAGTATTGTTGTCAATGTGTTTCTTTGCTTTTGTTATTAATTGGCTTATATAATTGGCTTCTCCCATGTTAAGGGCATAGATACTTGCAATTGTTAGATCTTCTTGTTGGATAGACCCTTTAAGTAGGATATAGTGTCCTTCCTCATCTCTTAATACAGTCTTTGGTTTAAAATCTAATTTGTCTGATATAAGGATTGCCACCCCAGCTTTCTTTTGGTGTTCATTAGCATGGTAAATGTTTTTCCACCCCCTCACTTTCAATCTGGGGGTGTCTTTGGGTCTAAAATGAGTCTCTTGCAGACAGCATATCGATGGGTCTTGTTTTTTTATCCAATCTGATAGCCTGTGTCTTTTGATTGGGGCTTTTAGCCCATTTATATTCAGGGTAACTATTGAAAGATATGAATTTAGTGCCACTGTACTGCCTGTAAGGTGACTGTTACTGTATATTGTCTGTGTTCCTTTCTGGTCTATGTTTCTTTTAGGCTCTCTCTTTGCTTAGAGGACCCCTTTCAATATTTCTTGTAGGGCTGGTTTTGTGTTTGCAAATTCCTTTAGTTTTTGTTTGTCCTAGAAGCTTTTTATCTCTCCTTCTATTTTTAATGACAGCCTAGCTGGATATAGTATTCTTGGCTGCATATTTTTCTCATTTAGTGCTCTGAAGATATCATGCCAGTCCTTTCTGGACTGCCAGGTCTCTGTGGATAGGTCTGTTGCCAATCTAATGTTTCTACCATTGTAGGTTACATATCTCTTCTCCCGAGCTGCTTTCAGGATTTTCTCTTTGTCTCTGAGACTTGTGAGTTTTACTCTTAGATGTCAGGGTGTTGACCTATTTGTATTGATTTTGAGAGGGGTTCTCTGTGCCTCCTGGATTTTGATGCCTGATTCCTTCCCCAAATTAGGGAAGTTCTCTGCTATAATTTGCTCCAATACACCTTCTGCCCCTCTCTCTCTTTCTTCTTCTGGGATCCCAATTATTCTAATGTTGTTTCGTCTTATCGTATTGCTGATATCTCAAATTCTGCCCTCGTGATCCAGTAGTTGTCTATCTCTCTTTTTCTCAGCTTCTTTATTTTCCATCATTTGGTCTTCTATATCACTAATTCTCTCTTCTGCCTCATTTATCCTAGCATGATCACATTCTCTCCCCCTTTTTTTTAATCCTCTTCTTTCTTTTTTCAACCAACTTCTTGTCTTATCAATTCCTTTTATAAAATCTCTTATAATTTTCATAGAGCCTCCATTTTGGATTGCACCTCATTAATAGCCTTTTTGATTTCGACTTGGTTAGATTTTAGTTCTTTTATTCCTCCAGAAAGGGTTTTTTTAATATCTTCCATGCTTTTTTCAAGCCCAGCTAGTATCTTTAAAATCATGATTCCGGACTCTAGTTCTGACATCTTACTGATGTCCATATTGATGAGGTCCCTGGCAGTCAGTACTGCCTCTTTTTCTTTTTGTTGAGGTGATTTTTTTCCATCTTGTCATTTTGTCTGGGTGAGAACAGATGAATGAGAGAACAAAATGCTAACAGGGTAACAACGTCCCCAGAAAATATATTCTAAACAAATCAGAAAAGACCTGAAACCAGGAGGAAAAAAAAGGGAAAGAAAGAAAAAAGAAAAGAAAAAGAAAAAGATGAAAACAAACAAAACCAAACCAAACCAAAACAAAACAAAAAGCAGAATATGATCAAATTATCAGGCTGGTGCATTGATCAGTGCCACACACTAGATTTTGGGCGTATCTTGGTCTGTTAGGAGAAAGTGCCTCCCAAAATTTTAAAGAAAGAAAAACTTATATATGTACAATAATAAGGGTTAATATGATGAAGGGATGGAATATGACTGTAAAGATGAAAATTATAAGAGATTTTATAAAAGGAATTGATAAGATAAGAAGTTGGTTGAAAAAAGAAAGAAGAGGATTTAAAAAAAAAGAGGGAGAGAATGTGATCAGGCAGAGACTAGAACAAAGCCATACACTAGAGATTTACGGTATATTTTGATCTGTTAGAAGAAACTGTATCCCAAAATTTTAAAGAGAGAACAACTTATATATATATACCAAAAATAAGGGTAACTACTATGAAGGGATAGAATATGACTCTAAAAATGAAAATTAAAAAAATATTTTTTAAAAAAGGGATTAATAAGATGTTGGTTGAAAAAGGGAAAAAGAAAAATTCAAAAAAAAAAAAAAGACAGTTAAAAAAATTAACTTTGAAAGACTAAAGAATCATGTGAAAAAAGCCATGAATTCTATGTGCAGTATTCCCTTTTCACTGGAGTTCTGCCATTCTCATTGATTGGTAAACTTGGTCTTGGCTGGCTCTTCTTGCTGATCTTCTGGGGGAGGGGCCTGTTGCCATGGTTCCCAAATGTCTTTGCTGGAGGTGGAATTGCCCTGCCCTTGCTGGGTCCACCCTAAGTAATCTGCTCGGGTTTGCTCTCGGGAGCTTTTGTTCCCTGCAAGCTTTCCCTACAGCTTTGGAGGACAAGAGCGAAAATGGAGGCCTCCCAATCTCCGCCCTGGGAGATCCAAAAACTCATGGGCCCCACTCCTCAGTAAGCCCCCAGAGAAAAGCAGTCAATCACTCCCATCTCCCTGGGTTCTGGCTGCACTCCGTGCTCTCCCTGTCTGTGACTGAGCGTTTCTATCTCTGGCACCCAACCCCGTGTGGAGTCTCCAAACCCAGTAGATCCCTGCAGTGCACTCCCGCACCACTCCTCCTGGGGGGAGGAAGGGAGTCTCCCCAGATCTGCTGCTTTTTGGGTCCCTGCTGGAGGAGCAGTGGCCCAACTGTGCTGCAGATCACAGTTTATAGCAACCCCGAGCTGAAAGCCCACTCCTAGGCTCCATCTCTGCAGCCGGCTTCCCTGCTTCGATACCTGAGAGCTCTGCCACACTCAGGCACCCCCGTTCTTTCTGTGACCCCGAGGGTCCTGAGACCACACTCTCCCAGTGAGGGTTCTACCCCCCGCTTAGCCACTGGAGCAATGTCCCTCAGAGAAGCAGACTTCTAAGAGTTCTGATTTTGTGCTCTGCTGCTCTATCACTTGCCAGAAGTTGCCAACAGAGGCCCCCTCCCCCCCATCTATCTTCCCAAATATCACCTCAGATTCACTTCTCTGCACGTCCTACCTTCCAGAAAGTGGTTGCTTTTCTGTTCAGAGAGTTGTTGCTATTCTTTTCTTCATCTCCTTTTGAGTTCATAGGTGTTCAGAATGGTTTGATCCCTATCCAGCTGAATTCCTGGGACCAGACGAGATCCAGGTTTCCTACTCTTCCACCATCTTGCTCCTCCCTCTTCAGTTTGATTTTTAATTACTCTGTTCCTACATTGAAAATAATTTGAAAACTGAAAACTTGGAAGAACTGAATACAGAAATGCAAGGGTATAGCAGTGTTATCCTGCTTTTTGGATTTGCTAATCCTGAGCTCACCTGCATTAACTAGTTTGCATTAAAATTTATTTACTGCACCACTTTACATGGTGTCAATCATGGAACAAATTTGTATGTATAGAATATTTTCATATCTGATTGTAGTTTCTGTACCATTCATGGAATCATCTTCAAGTGTACATGAATTTCTGTGGGCAGCTAAAGTTGTTTATTTTCTCTCACAGCTAAGACTCATTACTGTGTTAAAAATGCACTAGAGAAATTTTGCATAAGAGGTTTTCATATATTTGTCAACAATTTTCTTTGGCAATACCAAATTTTACTAACATTAATTTCTTTGATGACCAAATGTCAATGGTGTCTTCAATTTGTAAGATGATTCACAAAGCCCTTTAATGCATACTAAATTGATTTTCTAATTAATAGGTAAGCAGAATAGATACCCTGTTTTACTGATGAAAAAAATTGAGATTTTTAACTATCTGACATAATGTTCTCAATGCAAATGTTGTTCCAACAAATGTCTTAAATAGCTCAGGATCAGCAAATAGGAGGTAAATAATAGTGCATGAAAGCACAACTGACAAATAGGAGAAAACACAGACAAAAACAAAGTGCAAGTAAAGAATGAGTCCTTTTTCATAAGCAATGGTGTTATGTGGTTTGTCAAACATCTAAATATCTACTAGAGTACCATGAATATAGAAAGTGCTCAGTAGACAGGGAGATAAAGGAAGTGTTATATAATAAATAGACCATAGGCCTTATAAATAATCATTTGTGGGTCCAAATCCAGCCTGTGTCATTTACTAGCTATTTGATATCACCTGGTCACATCACCTCTCTAATCCTGATTCTTCATCAGCAAAATGGGGATGATGATGATGATAATGATGATGATGATGCTTATCTTTGAAAGGGTGATTTGAAAATAAAATAAAATTTAATTAAAAGGTTAAGTGGCTGGCTTTTAATAAGTGATCAAAAATGTTAAGTCTTCTTTCCATTTGGTGAATTTAAGTAAGGAATATGCACAAAACAGAAGAATTTGTAAAGAGTAGACAGTTGTAATCAACAAAAAGGGGCTCTCGTATAAGAAGAATGGATGAATTAGTTTTCTAGGTATCCTCTAGAATTTTCATCCAAACATGATGCATTATAATGTTGTCAGAAATATTTCCTTTATTTTTTTAGAAGCATTTCTTTTAATACTGAGAAAGTAGCAGTAATATTTGAAGAAAAGATATTTCTGTTAACAAATCCTCACATGTTTTCTAATTAACCTATTCAGTTACCTTTGTAATTTTGTGTGGCTTCATTTTACCATTCATATCATGCCTTAAACAAAAGTCATTCAAATTTCTTCTTAATATGCAAACATAGTTCATTTTCCCTTATGAAACATCATGGTTTATTATCAAAAATTATTAGAACTTGTGTAATTTCAGAAAGTAATATACTTCCTCATCATGTTTAAATTCTTATCTATAAAATGTAGAATATAGTTTCTATGTTACTCTTTCTCCATGGTTTTCCCAGTCATACAGTGATGAATGGTAAAAAGAGGTCAGGATGAGAAAGTACCAGAGATTGTAACATAAAAATCTTCTCTCTGGCCCAACATTCCCTTCCATTTGTTTTAATTTGATTAATGGCCTAATTCAGTTAAATATGTTTACATTGCAGAGTCATTTGGTTAATCTTAGAAGATCAAAACTAAAATGGTGACAATAGTCAATAAAATTTGAAAGTGTGATGGTTTGAACTCCATATAAATCTGGTGATTTATGTCAAAAACTATATGGACTATAGATATATCCTATTAAATACCAATATGTCTAAAAAGCAATTTACTTACTCCCTGTATAAAAAAATAATGAACAGTCTAGCAAACAGCTTTCTTTTGTAAACAGCCTGAAGTTGATTTAGGTAAGTTGATGTGACATAGCACTTTTGTATATTATTTGGTTTTTAAAGAACCACATAATATAACTAAGATATTACTCTTCACACTCAAAAAGATTCTGACATTAGATGTATAACTTTTGAGTGCTTTTAAGGCTTTATCTGTATTAAAAAAAAAAAGTAAAGTTTAAAAAAAGTTAACTTCAACGATCTAAGCCATTTTAGTACCTGGATCGATTGATCGATTTATATTTATCTATCTATCTATCTATCTATCTATCTATCATCTATCTATCTAAAATTTTAAAGAACCACTTCATATATGCCTTGACCAGGCTTTGAGTTTTAACACAGTTGTCAGGCTGAGTAAAGAGGATCCCCCATGAACACTTGTTCTTGTTCTTCCTAACCATGAAGAAGAGAGTCCCTAATTTAATTGACCTTGACTTTCACAAGCAGCAATCTGTGCCTGCTAGACCTCAAGGTTAGATGGTCTAACATGGCTACATTGGTCTTACCATGCCAAACCTAGCCTGAAAACTGATGCATTTAGTGGAAAAACTTTGTTTCTTTATACTTTATTTTCTAAAAGCTCCAATCATTTTCCTCAGTTACCTCAGGTGGGCAGCACTTTATAGTGATTAAATAAATCACTATATCTTGCTATTCACTTCTAACTTCAGATATGTAACAATCAGAAATAAGATAAAGTAAGGGGAGCTAAAATGGAACCTTGAGCTGATAAGTAGTAACCACTTGACAATGAGTTGTGATTTATCATTTTTTTGGATACTGGCTCTTCTTACTTCCTAGACAAGTGTTAGCTTTGAAGGTAAGTGCTTTTATTCTATTTCCTTCTAACTTTATGACTGTCTATCTTTCAAGGCATCCTCTCTCTATAATGAAAGGATAAAGTTATGTTTTCTCAACTATTAAATTTTCATTGGGTCTGAAAACTGAAAAATAATCAAATCTGGGAATAGGAACTCCTGAGATTTATTTCCAGTTTCACTTCTGGTTATGAGACTTAAGACAACTCATTTACATTCTTTTATACTCTCATTTACAATGTGCTCATGCACTGCAGTCTCTGTCACCAAAGTACAGGCAACAAGAGATTTCCAGCTAAAGAAGATAAAAATTGGAAATGAATTATGTCACCAGAGACAAACATGAGTATCTCAAAGCAAAGACTAAGCTAGGTTTTTGGGTCTCCACAAAATACTTCACACAGTTTATAACAATGCTTTAACTCTCTCAACCACCAAGTTGTCTCTCCACTCTTGAGTTCATAGTAGAGATCAAGAACAAGGTAGTAACAACTAGCAATGAATATATTCTTTCCTAAAACCATCAATAAACATACTGACTCAAATATTAAAATAATAAACTATAATCTTTCCATCTGTGGTGTACTTATTTGAGTGGCATTCAAAGGTGCAGAATATTTTGCACCTTGTTTCAAGTGTCCTTTTTTCGTCATAGTGTATACATACCTTATTCTTGTATAAAGATAAGAAATCAGCCAGCCAGATAGATGCAGTGGAGGTAATAAGGAAATCCACAAATGAAAAGCAACAAATAGAGGTTATACTTTGCTGCCCACCAGGCAATCTTATTTTTTTGAAGCTTAATTATAGTTCATAAAGTTATGCCCATGAACTACATATTTGGATAAAGGAATAAAATAACTCCTAATTCAATAAGGAGGCAAGGAAACACCCTAAGTCCTTCCTACCAAATGTACAATGCTCTGTTCACCTGTCAACATATTTAGCACCTATCATTTGATAAATGCCCTGTTGAGATTATCCCACTTGATCCTCATAAAAACCCTATTGAGCAGGCAGTATTATCATTCCCATTTTACAGCTAAGGAAACTAAATCTAAGCTAATTAACTAACTTGCTCAGCATAGACCAGCTGAACTAGGGTTATTTGACTCTACACCCTGTCTTCTTAACCACACTATTACCTCCTATCCCTTCTTGGCTTTCTGGCCCCATTGCCATAGCTGAGGGATTGGCAAACCTTTTTTCTGTGAAATGCTAGATAGTAAATACTTCAGGCTTAACTACATAGTTTCTTTTGAAACTATTCAAATCTGTTGTTATAAAGTGAAATCAGCCATAGAAAATACTGAAACAAATGGGCATTCCTCTGTTCCAGTAGACTTTATTTATGGACACTGACATTCGAATTTTATACAATTTTCTATATAAAAAACATTATTTTTATTTTGACTTTTTTCAACAATTTAAAAATATAAAAACCATATTTAGCTTATGGGTCCTATAAAACCAGGCAGGGGGCTGATGTGACCCAAAGACTGTAGTTTGTTGACCCCTGACTTAGTCGATGCATAAATGGGTTCCACAATGTACACTTATAACTCTGTGTATGCCCTATCTGTTTTGAGACTTACTTTCTTAACCCTTTGCCAAGGATGCCATTTGGGTTGTCTTCCAAAGACATTTATTTCCCAAAGCTCCTTCTCTAACCAACCTCACCTTCTCTTTGACACAAAAGGCTTCAGTTTCTTAAATTAATACCCTCCCTCTCATCAAAAACATCAGGAAATAGCTAAAACTTTTGATAATGAACTTTTCAAAGGATTTTGCATGACTTTCTGTGGCAGAGTGGATAGTAACTCTATTAATTGGGTGATCAAAAGGAGAAAATCAGACCCAGTATTCCAACTTTGTGTTTCAATGTCAACATCACCATAGGCAACCTACCATCACTCTGCCATCAGTGCTCTTTGAAACCCTTCAATATCATTAGAATCACAATATATTGAGCATAAAGAACTTTATTTTCAGTTTCAAGAATGCTATATATATCCTACGAGTTGTAACTTTATTTTTATAAATGATGATTTAAGCCCAGACAATTTTCATGATAAAGGCTATAAATAAGGGACATGAATGCAACTTGGAAAGAACTGGCTGGTACTACTGTCCTCATTCCTCACTATCATGAAGATCAATGTATTTTGCCTGCTATATTTTGTTCCTTTTATTTTTCTCTTTCTTTACATCACTATTTTCTAATTTTGCCTCTATTGTTACCTGCTAGACTCAGCATGGGGTAGTGGAAGGAGTCCTAAACTCTCACTGAGAACAATGGATGTGTCAGTCAGAACATTTTCATTTCTAAGAGACAAAAACCAAATTAAAACTAGCTGAATAAAAGTGGGGGTGGGAGGGATGGAGAGAGAGAGAGTCAGAGACAGAGAGGAGAGAAATTAGAATTAATTGATTTATATAATTAATAAGTCCAGGAGTGGAAATGTTTTATGCACAGTTAAATCCAGTTTAAATAATAGAACTAAGACTGTTTCTTTTTCCTACTCTTGACTACAGCTCTGCTTGTTTCTACTTGCTTTCTTTCCCAGAAGGCTTTCTTTATGTGGCAACAAGATAGTTGCCAGTAGCCCCAAACCCATGTCATCATTACAGCTCCAAATTCCAGAAAAATGATAGTGCATTTCCTAATAGCTCTTGAAAAGTTTCAGGGTAGGTTTTTATTGGGCTGTTTTGGGTCGCATGGCTATCACTGAACTAATCACTCTGGTCAGAGTCATGAAATACAATTTTTGGCTAGGCCTGGGGACTGTTCCAACCCCAAGGCCATGTGGGAGACCAATGTGAATGGAACCACATAAATATAGCAAAATTAGAATACAATGAAGAAGAGTAGTTCTTCAAAGGAAGGTATATTGAGAAGACTAATACATGTTCATGAATGACTTCTGCTAGAATAACTGTATGACATCAAATTACTCAAGGTCCACTATAAAATGGGGAAAACTCTGTATATGCAGTGGCCATGAAATATTTATATATACGAAATATACAAGAGATTACTGCATCTTAGGCTTGCCATTGAATTCTAGGGTTACCTTAAGCATTCTTTTGTCCCTAGTGAGAATAAGGATCTAACTTTTATTGATTGCTTTCTTAGACTATCTAAGAGGTATACTATTACCATCCACAAAATTCTATCTAGATATTAACCCTCTCTTATGTTATCCTGTGAGATTATTATTACATTAGTATCTCAATTTTATAGATAAGAAATGAGACTCAGAGAGCTAAGTGGGTAGTAACACCAGGATTCAAACTTATTTTTGTTGTTGTTTTCCCTAGGTCTGTTTGATTCCAAAATCTATGTTCTTTCTTGCTACCATGCTGTCCTGTAACCCTTAGAACTAAGAGAGGATTGGTTCCTATAGATGAATTTTTTTAATTAATTAATTAATTTTAATTTTTAAAAGATTTTATTTATTTATTAGAGAAAGATAGAGCATGAGTGGGGGGGCAGAAGCAGATGTGGGGCTCTATCCCGGGATCCTGAGATTATGACCTGAGGCAAAGACAGATGCTTAACTGACTAAGCCACCCAGGTGCCCCCATACATGAATTCTTATAGTATTTACAGACATATAATATGGTGTGTTGTATAGAGAAACTCCTCAAATATGTTCATATAGTTAATTTGGACAATAATGTAGACACTTCAGTAGGACAGTGATTTGTGGTTTAAAAGTTGGAGAAATTTCGGGGTGTAGGTTTTTGTAGTCAACCAATAATCTTCCCTTTATCCTATGTAGGGAAAATTTTTTGAGAAAGTATAAATAATCAAAAAATCTCATGCAGCAACAATATTTTGCCAGATGCTTATTCTAATCAGATGAGATGTGTGTGGTAATACTCTATTTATACTATATAATAATTCTAACCTGATTTCCAGTTAACTTCAACTCAGTACTCAGAATTTTTTCTCATGGATTACCAGAGAAAACATTCCAGATAAATTAGGTTGTTGACAAAGCAGAATATCCTGAAAAGATCTTCCTTGGCTTCAGAAACTAGTAGCACTTTTAAAGGGTGCTTTTTTAGTTTAGACTTCTATAATTAGTATTCTTAAACCAACAGAAAGTTATTTTTAAGGCTTCCTCTTGCAGCCTGTTAAGAACATAATCATACTGTATTTGCAGAAAACATGATCTGGGTGGAAAATTATAAAGAATCCTCTAAAAAACAGAGCTAATAAACAAATTCAGCAAGGTTGTAGTATACAAGATCAATATACAAAAAAAAAAAAGTTGTATTTCTGTACACTAGCAAAGTCTGTAAATGAAGTTAAGAAAGCAATTCCAATTCTAATAGCATCAAAAATAACACAGTACTCCTTTTTTAAAAAAATAACAGTACTTAGGAGTAAATTGCACAAAACCTACAAGATTTTACACTGAAAACTATAAAACAATTGAAAGAAATAAAAAACCAGAATAAATTGAAACACACCACATGTTCATGGATTGGAAGACCGTATTTTAAGATAGCAATACTGCCCCTAATTGACCTACAGAGTCAACACAATCTCTATCAAAATCCCAATTGACTTTTTTTTTTTTTTGCAGAAATTGATAAGGTTAGCCTAAAATTCATATAGAAATACAAAGAACACAGAAGAGCCAAAATAATCTTGGTAAAGAAAAACAAAATTGGAGAACTCACACATCCTTATTTCAAAATTTACTACAAGGCTAAAGTAATGAAGACTGTGTGGTACTGGCATAAAAGTAGACATATAAATTGATGGAATAGAATTAACAGTCCAGATATAAGCTCTCATATTTAGGATTAATTGATTTTTTTTAAAAAGTGCCAAGACAATTCAACAGGGAAAGAATAGTTAATAAATTGTGCTGGAACAGCTGGATAACCACATGCCAAAGAATGAAGGTGGACCCTTATATCATATATAAAACTTAACTCAAAATGAATCAAAGACATAAACGTAAGAAATAAAAACCTAAAACCTTTAGAAGAAAACATAGCTGTAAATCACTGAGACCTTGAATTAAGCAATTTTTTTAAAGATATAATACCCAAAATACAAGCAATAACAACAAAAAATAAATTGGGCTTCATTAAAATTTTTTTAAAAATATGCATTAAGAAGTGAGATTACCAAAAAATTTGAGAAAATATTCATAAATCATGTATCTGATAAGGGAATTGTATCCAGATTGTAACAAGTCTTGCGACTCAATAACATAAAGATGAATAACCCAATTTTAAAATGGACAAAGAAGTTGAATAGATATTTCTTCCAAAGAAGGTATACAAATGCCCAATAAGCACATTAAAAGATACTAAACATCACTAGTCACCAGAGAAATGAAAATAAAAACCATAATGAGGATTATACTATCTGGTTTAACAAATAAATTCCAAATTTCCAAAATTTCAGTGGCTTCACACATGTATTTCTGCTCATATATAATCTAATACAATTGTTGGCCTTCCATATGATGATTCAGGCACTCTGAATCTCTTTCTTTTTGTAGCTTTAGCATCCTCTAGGGCCCCAGAATTATCTGTATCTAGCTGACAAAATGGAAGCAAGAGCAAGCAGAGAAGGAACACCTACTTCTTTACTTCCTTGGCCCTACTTAATTTCTTCCATTAGCAATAACTGATCCCAAGGCCCCACCTAGATGCCAGAGTAGCTTGGAATTACAGTCTCCAGCTGGGCAGCCACTCCCAAGTGATAACTGTATGCAATGAAAAAGTTTAATCCTGCTGAAAATAAAAAGGGAATTTACTGGCTTATATAACTAAAATTTATGAGAAAAAGTCTTGCTTCAGGCATGGATGAATCCCTGCTGCTCTAGCAATCAATATTCAGTGTCTGTCTTTTTCATCTCTGATTAACTCTGCATTAGATTCACTTTGAGATAGTGTTCACAATATGGCAAAAATGTCCTCTTGCAGCTCCTGACCTACATAGTTTTTAGTACTCACTATCTTGGAAAGCTAGAGATCCATTTTAGACACATTTTTCTATCAAAATCCATACCAATCCTTATAAAGAACTCTGATTGTTCTGGCTTGTATCACATGACCAACCGTGAATTGATCAATTTTTCTGTGGTGTTGAAGTGCTCTGATTGACGAGCTCTGACTCATGTGTCCAACCTCAAGTCAGGAAAGGAAAAGACCCCTGGACTGACAGTTATACCAGGTAAATTTTTTAAATAAATTTCTGTTCATAAAAGTAAAAGGGTTTCTTTACCAGGAAAAGGGAGGAAAGGATGGGGGGAAAAATAAATTATATCCACTTTACATAGATATTCTAAAACTATATGTGAGGCCCTTGACAAGATTAACTCAATTGAAATCTCTAAAACCCAAGTAAAATACAAAGGTATGATTTGCAAGATGTAGAGACTTACAAAGTAGACTGTGTAAAGGTTTTGAGGTTTGCAAGAGACAGATACTATCTAGACTTATTCTAAGTATATTACTAAGGTCTCTTGCTCAGAGAGAACAATCATTGGCTTTTCTATGTAACAGTGGTCTCCAAAGTGAAGTGTGAGTAGAAAAATAATTTGTTTATAATTTGCAACATGTCACTGACATAGTTAGTCTTACAAAAAACAAACCATTAAATAGTGGAATCTCTTCAACACAGATATGGTGGGTGACCCAGAAACTATTTTGTATCATTTAGAGGTTCTTTGATTATCTTGTGACAAAGTACTTAATGAGTTGTAAAAGTTAGATACATTAGACATTTTTCTTTTACTAAAAGATAAGAGTTCCAAGTGTTCCAACCTTGCTCTGATGACAAAAGGCTCTCAGTAATGTGTTACCAAGAATGTGCTTAAAAAAATAAACACTCCTTGAACACTACATCAATAACTAATGTTGTACTACATGTTGGCTAATTGAACATAATAATAAAAAAATTAAAAAAAGAAAAAATGAACACTCCATCAACAACTTCAAAGTAAAAGTGGTATTTTAACAATAATGGAAAAAAATTTCTAGCTCCATTAATGTCAGCGCAAATGGCAAGATTTCATTCTTATTTATGGCTGAATAATATTCTACTGCATATATATACTACAACTTCTCTATGCATTCATCATTCAATAGACAATGGCTGCTTCCATACCTTGACTATTGTAAGTAATGCTGTTACAAACATAGGGGTGCACGTATCTCTTTTAATTAGTGTTTTTGTATCTTATGGGTAAATACCCAGTATTTTGATTGCTGGACCATACAGTAGATCTATTTTTAACTTATTGAGGAACCTCCATACTGTTTTCCACAGTGGCTGCACCAGGCTGCATTCCCACCAACAGTGCATGAGGGTTCCTTTTTCTCTATATCCTCACAAACATCCTTTGTTTTTGATTTTAGCCATCCTGACAGGTGTGAGGTGATATCTTACTGTAGTTTTGATTTGCATTTCCCTGGTGATGAATGATGTTGAGCATCTTTTCATGCATCTATTGGCCATCTGTATGTCTTCTTTGTAGAAATGTCTATTCATGTCTTCTGCCCATTTTAATTAGATTATATGATTTTGGGGTGTTGAGTTAGTATAATGCTAAGGGAAATAAGTCAGCCAGAGAAAGATAAATAACATATGATTTTACTCATATATGGAATTTAATAAACAAAACAAATGAGCAAAGGAAAAAAGAGAGAGAGAAATTAAGAAACAGACTCTTAATTATAGAGAACAAATCGATGGTTACCAGAGGGCAGGTGGTTGGGTGGATGGGATGAATAGGTGATGAGGACTGAGGAATGCACATGTGGTGGTGAGCACTGGGTGATGTATGGAATTGTTGAATCACTATATTATGTACCTGAAACTAAGATAACACTGTGTGTTAACTAACTGCAATAAAAATTAAAAAAAGAAAAGAGAAAAGAAAAAAATATCCCATTTTCAAAAGAAATTCACACAAGAGATCACATCTTAAAAAGGAATTTTTGGAAATATCTCCAACAGTGTGTGACTTTATGACTGAAATTGTATGTCATGTATAAAAACAAATAAAATGTTTATTTGTACCCTTAAAACATTGGGTTTTGTTGTTTTTTATTGTTTTTCTTTTTATGTTTTTATTTTAATTCCATTAGTTAATATATACTGTTATATTAGTCTCAGGTGTACAATATAGTAATTTAACAGTTCCATACATAATGCTATGCTCATCACAAGTGCACTCCTTAATTGCCATCACCTATCTAACTCATCCCCCCACCTATGTCCACTCTGGTAACCATTAGATTGTTCCCTATGATTAAGAATCTGTTTCCTGCTTTGACTTCCTCTCTCATTTTTCCCCTTTAATTATTTGTTTTATTTCTTAGATTCTACATATGAATGAAAACATATGGTGTTTGTCTTTCTCTGACTGACTTATTTTGTTTAGCATTCTACTCTCTAGCTCCATCCATGACTTTGCAAATGGCAAGATTTCATTTTTTATGGCTGAATAATATTCCATTTTATATATATGCCACATCATCTTTATCTAGTCATCAGTTGATGGACACTTGGGTTGCTTCCATATCTTGGCTATTGTAAACAATGCTGCTATAAACATAGGCGTGCATGTATCCCTTTGAAATAGTGTTTCTGTATTCTTTGGGTAAATACCCAGTAGTGTGATTCCTGGATCATAGGGTAGTTCTATTTTTAACTCTTTGAGGAACCTCCATACTACTTTCCACAGTGGCTGTACCAGTTTGCATTTTTGAGGTGTTAAGTTTTATAAGTTTGTTATATATATTGGATATTAGCCCTTTATTGGATATGCCATTTTCAAATATCTTCTCCCATTCTATGAGTTACCTTTTAGTTTTGTTGATTGTTTCTGAGGCTGTGCAGAAGCTTTTTTATTTTAATGTAGTCTCAATAGTTTATTTTTGCTTTTATTTCTCTTACTTCAGGCTAATGTCAAAGAAGTTACTGCCTGTGTTCTTCTCTAGGATTTTTATGGTTTCAGGTCTCACAATGAGGTTTAAACCATTTTCAATTTATTTTTGTTTATGGTCTAAAAGTGGTCCAGTTTCATTCTTTTGCATGTGGCAGTCAGTTTCCCAGCACCATTTGTTGAACAGACTGTCTTTTTCTTATTGGATATTATTTCTTTTTTTGTCAAAGATTAACTGACCATATAATTCTAGGTTCATTTCTGGATTTTCTATTCTGTTATCTTGGTCTATGTGTCTATTTTTGTGCCAGGACCATACTGTTTTGATTACTACAATTTGTTTTTTTTTTCAAGTTTTCATTTAAATTCCACTTAGTTAACAAAGTTTAATATTAGTTTCAGATGCAGAATTTAGTGTTCAAGACTTACATACAACAGTAGGTGATCATTGAAACAAGTACACTCCTTAATCCCCATCACCTTTTTATCCCATCCAGCCACCCACCTCCCCTCTGGTAGCCATCAGTTTGTTCTCTATAGTTGAGTCTGTTTCTTGATGTTCCTCTCTTTTTGCCTTATGTTTGTTTGTTTTGTTTCTTAAATTCCACATATGAGTGAAATCATATGGTATCTGATTTTCTCTGACTTATTTCACTTAGCATCATACCCTTTACCTCAATCCATATCATTGTAAATGGCAAGATTTTATTTATTTTTATGGCTCAGTAATATATATAATGGAATAATGATACCCTCCAGTTCCATCCACCTCGATGTAAATAATAGGTATTCATCCTTTATGATGACTGAGAAATAGTCCATTGTATATATGAACCACATCTTCTTTATCCATTCATCTGTTGATGGACATCTCAGCTCTGTCCACAGTTTGGCTATTGTGGACATTGCTGCTATGAACAGTGGAGTGCAGGTGCCCTTCTTTTCACTACATCTGTATCTTTGGGGTAAATACCTAGTAGTGCAATTACTGGGTCATAAGATAGCTCTATTTTTAACTTTTTGAGGAACCTCCATACTGTTTTCCAAATTGGCTGTATCAGCTTGCATTCCCACCAACAGTGTAAGAGGGTTCCCCTTTCTCCACATTCTCACCAACATTTGTTGTTTCCTGTCTTGTTAATGTTTGCATTTTAATTAGTGTGAGGTGGTATGTCATTATGGTTTTTATTTGTATTTCCCTGATGACAAGTGATGTGGAACATTTTTTTATGTCTGTTGGCCATTTGTATGTCTTCTTTGGAGAAATGCCAGTTCATGTATTCTGCCCATTTCTTGACTGGATGGATTATTTGTTTTTTGGGTGTTGAGCTTGATAAGTTCCTTATCAAAGTTTCTTGGATAATAGCCCTTTATCTGATATGTCGTTTACAAATATCTTCTCTAATTCCGTAGGTTGCCTTTTAGTTTTGTTGACTGTTTCCTTTGCTGTGTAGAAGCGTTTTGTTTGTTTGTTTGTTTTTTTATCTTAATGAATTCCCAAAGGTTCATTTTTGCTTTTGTTTCCCTTGCCTTTAGAGATGTGTCTTGCAAGAAGTTGCTGCAGCCAAGGTCGAAGAGATTACTGCCTATGTTCTTCTCTAGGATTTTGATGGATTCCTGTATCACATTTAGGTCTTTCATCCATTTTGAGTTTATCTTTGTGTATGGTGTAAGAGTATGGTACAGTTTCATTCTACTGCATGTGGTTATCCAATTTTCCCAGCACCATTTTTTGAAGAGACTGTCTATTTTTCCATGGGGTATTCTTTCCTGCTCTGTTGAAGACCATAGAGTTGATGGTACATTTCTGGGCTCTCTATTCCGTTCCATTGATCTATATGTCTGTTTTTGTGCCAATGCCATGCTGTCTTGATGATCACAGCTTTGTAAATATAGCTTGAAGTGAGGCATTGTGATGCTCCCAGCTTTGGATTTCTTTTTCAACATTCCCCTGGCTATTTGCAGTCTTTCTGGTTCCATACAAATTTTAGGATTGTTTGTTCCAGCTCTGTGAAAAATGTCGATGGTATTTTGATAGAGATTGCATTGAATGTGTAGATTGCTCTGGGCAACATAGGCATTTTCACAAAGGTTACTCTTCCAGTCCATAAGCATGTGATGTTTTTTCCATTTCTTTGTGTCTTCCTCAATTTCTTTCATAAGTGTCCTATAATTTTCAGAGTACAGATCTTTTACCCATTTGGTTAGGTTTATTCCTAGGTATCTTATGGTTTTTGGTGTTATTGTAAATGGGATTAATTCCTTAATTTCTCTTTCCTCAGTCACGTTGTTAGTGTTTAGAAATGCAACTGATTTCAGTGCACTGATTTTGTATCCTGCCATGTTGCTGAATTGCTGTATACGTTCTAGCAATTTTGTGGTGGAGCTTTTTGGGTTTTCCACATAAAGTATCATGTCATCTGTGAAGAGTGAGAGTTTGTCTTTATCTTTGCCAATTTGAATGCCTTTTATTCCTTTTTGCTGTTTGATTGCTGAGGCTAAGACTTCTAGTACTATGTTGAATAGTAGTGGTGAGAGTGGGCATCCCTGTCATGTTCCTGACCTTAAGGGAAAAGCTCTGCTTTTCCTCATTGAAAATGATATTCATAATTAGGGGCCAAGATGGTGGCAGACAAGGGGACCTTGTCTCATCTGGTCCCTCGAATTTAGCTGGCTATCAAGCCATTCTGACACACACAAATTCAACCTGAGATTAAGAAGATTTATCTGGATTTCTGCAAGCAGAAAATGACTACTTTTTGCAAGGTAGGAGGTGAGGAACCTTGAATCTTTGGGGGAAATATCCAAAGATAAGTGGAGGGGGGAGGGAGCCTCCATAAGCCAGACACCAGAAAGTGATATAACACTAGAGCAAAAAAAATTGGGGTCCTTGGAAATCTGTTATGTGAGAGGCACCCCCTTCTGGAAAGGGAACAGGGAGTGAATAGGCCATAATTCTAGGTGATCACTGGGGTCTCAGGATCCCAAGAGACTCAGAAATAACAGGGAACCTGAACCAATAGAGTGCCTAAGCAGTGGAGCAGGGAGACTGGTTATGGTCAGCAAGCCCAGAGGGGACTTTCAGCTCTGGTCACCATAGACCACAAGCTGAGCTGGTAAGGAGACTGCCCTCTACCTGACCACCCTGAAAAGGACGAGAAGATGTGGGGTGTCTAACATCCTAGGGAAAATATAGAATGGCTTCTGCCCATGAGAGGGACGGCTCTGGCCACTGGCAGTTGTGGAGTCACAAGGCACAGAGACACTCTCAGGTCCCTGTAACTCCCTGGGGAGAAGTGCTGCCTAACTCACCTGGGAGAGGTGCAGCTGGGGGGAGCCGCGGGATGCAACAGTTTGACACACAAAAAGCCTGTGCCCATGACAGGGCAACAACTCTCAGGGTGTTGTGGCCCTCAAAGGGACACTGGGGCAGCACCCAGAGTCACCTGGGTACTGTGGAAGAGGGTTCGTGCTTGACCCAAAGGCCACTGGCAGTTTCGGAGTCACAAAGTGCAGAGACACATGTGGGTCCCTGTGACTTCCCCAGGAGAGGTGCAGTGGGCATGAATTGTGTGAGTCTGTGGAGACTGGTAAGTGCAGAAGTGGAAATGGATTAACCCAGAGGATTTGTTGAGGAGGGGGTGTCCAAAACATTGTGTCTCTGGGCCAGAGATTCCTGCACGGTCATATTTGCTCTCACCCTCTAAAGAGAAGCAGAAAGACACCAGGGAACAAAAGCCAAGCAGTCAACCTGCTCACATTAAGCCAATCCCCCTGACAAGGGGTGGGGCAACTAAACACAGGCAAAGATGCCCAAGAAGATGAGAAGTAGGCCCTTCCCCCAGAATACAGACTAGAAGAATAGGTAAATGATAAGCTTATTTGCACAGGACTGTGAAACTCCAGCACCAGGGGAAAACAATATAGGGAGCTCCAGGTATCCCCTTACAATTTGCTTATACTTCTGACTAAAATTTTACATCTCTTTTTTAGTTTCTTTTCATATTTTTTCTTTTTTTTCTAACCTTACTCCAACTTCAAATTGATTATTTCCCAACCTATGCTTTTAAGTTGCTCACAACTTTTATTTTTTCACATATATGTTTTATAGATTTTTGCCCCATACTAGCCCATTTTTCACTTTATTAAATTTTATCTTGATTATATATATATATATATATATCTATATATATATATATATCTTCATGTAGTGTGTGTGTGTGTATATATATATATATATATATATATATATATATATTCTGATTTCTTTGCAATTTTGGAATATAGTGTCTTCTAAGACACAGACCAAAAATCAAGCAAGAACAAGCAGATAACCCTGCTTTGTCCACCCTGAGAGATTATAATCTCTCTCCCTGTCTCCCCTTTTCTTTTATTTTTTTCTCTTTGTTATTGTTTTGGATCATCTTGGCTTTGGTGGCATATCTGTGGTATCTTCGACCACTTTGGATTTTTTCTAAAGAGCATTTTGCTTGGGTTGTGGTTGATATTTTAGACTCTGTCCATTCCCTCAACCATCCCTCAACAGAATGACTATGAGGAGGAACTCCCCACAAAGAAAAGGACCAGAGACAATGTCTTGTGCTACAGAACTAATGGATATGGATAGAGGCAAGAAGTCAGAGATAGACTTCAGGGTAGCAATCATGAAGTCAATAGCTAGGCTTGAAAAAAGCATTAGTGACAACATAGAATCTCTAAGGGCAGAAATGAAATCTAATCAGGCTGAACATGTTATGAACGAGATGCTGTCTAAACTGGATACTCTAATAACTAGGGTAAGTGAGGCAGAATAACAAATTAGTGATCTAGAAGATAAGCAGATAGAAATGAAGGAAGCTGAGGAAGATAGAGATAAGCAGATAGTAGACCATAATAATAGACTTAGAGAGATCAATGAGGCCTTGAAACATTACAATGTCAGAATTATTGGGATCCCCATGGGGGTGGAGAGAAAGAGAGGACTAGCAGGTATATTTGAGCAAATCATAGCTGAGAAGTTCCCTAATCTAGGGAAGGAAACACGCATTTGTGTCCAAGAGGCAAGGGGGACCCACCCCAAAATCAATAAAAATAGATCAACACACCAACATATAATAGTGAAGCTTGCAAGTCTTAGAGCCAAGGAAGCTATCTTGAGAGCAGCAAGGGGGAAGACATTTCTTATATACAAAGGGAGAATCACATCAGACCTATCCATAGAGACCTGGTAAGCCAAAAAGGGCTGGCAAGACATATTTAGGGTAGTAAATGAGAAGAACATGCAGCCAAGAATACTTTATCCAACAAGGCTGTCATTCAGAATGGATGGAGAGATAAAGAGCTTCCAGGACTGGCAGAAAATGAACAAATATGTGACCACCAAGCCAGCCATGCAAGAAATATTAAGGGGGATTCTATAAAAGAAAAAGATCCCAAGAGTAATATAGAGCAGAAATTAACAGAGAAAATCTATGGAAATAGGGACTTCACAGGCAATATGATGGCACTAAATTCATATCTTTCAATAGTTACTCAACATGAATGGGCTGAATGCATCCATGAAAAGACACAGGGTTTCAGATTGAATTAAAAAATAGGACCCATCCATACACTGTCTACAAGACACTCATTTTGAACCTAAAATCACCTCCAGAATGAAAGTGAAGGGATGGAGAATCATTTACCATGCCAGTGGATCTCAAAAGAAAGCTGGAGTAGCAATTCTCATATCAGACAAATTAGATTTTAAACCAAAGACAGCAGTAAGAGATGTAGAGGGACACTATATCATACTTAAAGGGTCTATCCAACAAGAAAATCTAATAATTGTAAATATTCCCCCAACATGGAAGCAGCCAACTACATAAACTAATAACCAAAATAAAGAATCATATTAATAATAATACATTAATAGTAGGAGACTTCAACACTCCACTCACAGCAATAAACAGATCATCTAAGTAGAAGATCAATAAAGAAACAAAAGCTTTGAAGGATACATTGGACCAGATGGACTTCGCAGATATGTAGAGAGCATTCCATCCTAAAACAACAGAATACTCATTCTTCTCGAGGGCACACAGAACTTTCTCCAGAATAGATCCCATACTGAGTCACAAAGCAGGTATCAACTGATACCAAATGATTGAGATTATTCCCTCCATATTTTCAGACCACAATGCTTTGAAACTGGAACTCAACCACAAGGAAAAATTTGGAAGGAACACAAACACTTGGAGGTTAAAAAGCATCCTGCTAAAGAATGAAAGGGTCAACCAGGAAATTAAAGAGGAACTTAAACTGTTCATGCAAACCAATGAAAATGAAAACACATCAGTTCAGAACCTATGGGATACTGTAAAGGCAGTCCTTAGAGGGAAGTACATAGACATCCAAGCCTCTCAAAAAATTAGAAAAATCACAAATTCACAAGATAACCTTACACCTAAAGGATCTTGAGAAAGAACAGCAAATAAAACCTAAACCAAGGAGGAAGAGAGAAATAATAAAGATTAGAGCAGAAATCAATGAAATAGAAACTAGAAGAACAGTAGAACAGAATAACAAAACTAGAAGCTGTTTCTTTGAAAGAATTAAGAAGATTGATAAACTTCTGCCCAGACTTACCCAAAAGAAAAGAGAAAGGATCCAAATTAATAAAATCATGAATGAAAGGGGAGAAATCACAATGATAACCACAGAAGTAGAGACAATTATTAGAACTTATTACCAGCAGTTATATGCCAACAAACTAGGCAATCTGAAAGAAATGGATGCATTTCTGGACACTTATAAACTACCAAGACTGAAACAGGAAGAAGTAGATAATCTGAACAGACCAATAACCAGCAAGGAAATTGAAACAGTAATCCAAAACCTCCCAAAAAACAAGAGTCCAGGGTCAGATGGCTTCCAGGAGAATTCTACAAAACATTTAAAGAAGAAATCAACCCTTCTCTAATGAAGCTATTCCAGAAGAAGAAGAAGAAGAAGAAGAAGAAGAAGAAGAAGAAGAAGAAGAAGAAAAAGAAAAGAAAAGAAAAGAAAAAAGAAAGAAAAGAAAAGAAAAGAAAAGAAATGGAAGGAAAACTTCCAAACTTGTTTTATGAGGCCAGCATTACCCTGATCCCAAAACCAGACAAAACTCCATTAAAAAGGGGAATTACAGACCAATAACTCTGATGAACATGGATGTTAAAATACTCAACAAGATCCTAGCCAATAGGATCCAACAATACATTAAAAGGATTATTCACCACCACCAGGTGGGTTTATTCCTGGGATGCAAGGATGGTTCAGCATTTGCGAATCAATCAGTGTGATAGATCACATTAACAAAAGAAGAGAGAAGAACCATAGGATCCTCTCAATTGATGCAGAAAAAGCATGTGATAAAATGCAGGATGCTTTCCTGATTAAAATTCTTCAAAGTGTAGGGATAGAGGGAACATATCACAAAAGGCTTCTATGAAAAGCCCACAGTGAATATCATTTTCAATGCGGAAAAACTGAGAGCTTTTCCCTTAAGGTCAGGAACATGACAGGGATGCCCACTCTCATCACTATTGTTCAACATAGTAATAGAAATTGTTGCCTCAGCAATCAGACAGCAAAAAGAAATAAAAAGGCATTTAAATTGGCAAAGATAAAGACAAACTCTCACTCTTCACAGATGACATGATACTTTATGTGGAAAACCCAAAAAACTCCACCCCAAAATTGCTAGAACTCATACAGCAATTCAGCTATGTGGCAGGATACAAAATTAATGCACAGAAATCACTTGCATCTCTATACACAAACAGTGTGACTGAAGAAAGAGAAACTAAGGAATTGATTCCATTTACAATAGCACTAAAAACCATAAGATACCTAGGAATAAACCTAACCAATGAGGTAAAGGACCTGTACTCTAGAAACTACAGAGCACTTATGAAAGAAATTGAGGAAGACACAAAAAGATGGAAAAACATTCCATGTTCATGGATTGGAAGAATACACATTGTGAAAATGTCTATACTGCCCAGAGCAATCTATACAAACAATGCAATCTCTATCAAAATACCATCAATATTTTTCACAGAGCTGGAACAAACAATCCTAAAATTTGTATGGAACCAGAAAGACTGCAAATAGCCAGGGGAATGTTGAAAAGGAAATCCAAAGCTGGGGGCATTACAATGCCTGAATTTAAGCAATATTACAAAGCTGTGATCATCAAGACAGCATGGTATTGGCACAAAAACAGACACATAGATCAATGGAACTGAATAGAGAGCCCAGGAATGGACCTTCAACTCTATGGTCAACTAATTTTTGACAAAGCAGGAAAGAATATTCAATGGAGAAAAGACAGTCTCTTCAATAAATGGTGTTGGGAAAATTGGACAGCCACATGCAGAAGAATGAAACTGTACCATACTCTTACACCATATACAAAGATAAATTCTAAATTCTAAAGGGCTGGTATTCAAGATCTATAAAGAACTTCTCACACTCAACACCCAAAAACCAAATAATCCAGTCAATAAATGAGCAGAAGATATGAACAGACACTGCTCCAAAGTAGACATACAAATGGTTTAGAGACACATGAAGAAATGTTCAACATCACTAGCCATCAGGGAAATACAAATCAAAACCACAGTGAGATACTACCTTACACTAGTTAGAATGGCAAAAATTAACAAGACTGGGGAAAAAAATGTTGGTAAGAATGTAGAGAAAGGGCAACCCTCTTACACTTTTGGTGGGAATGCAAGCTAGTAGAGCCACTCTGGAAAACAGTATGGAGGTTCCTCAAGACATTAAAAATACTGCTACCCTATGACAGACCAAATGCAGTACTAGGTATTTACCCCAAAGATACAGATGTAGTGAAATGAAGGGGTACATGCACCCCAATGTTTATAGCCACAATGTCCACACTAGCCAAACTGGAAGTAGCTGCAATGGCCTTCAACAGACAAATGGATAAAGAAGATGTGGTCCATATATGCAATGGAATATTACTCAGCCATCAGAAAAAATGACTACCCACCATTTGCATCAACATGGATGGAACTGGAGGGGATTATGCTAAGTGAAATAAGTGAAGCAGAGAAAGACAATCATCATATGGTTTCACTCATATGTGGAACATAAGGAATAAACCGGAGGACCACAGGGGAAAGGAAGGAAAACTGAATGAGAAGAAATCAGAGTGGGAGACAAACCATGAGAGACTATGGACTCCTGGAACCAAACTGAGGGTTACAGAAGGGAGGGTGTAGGGTGATGGGGTAACCGGGTGATGTGTATTAAGGAGGGCATGTGTGGTGATGAACACTGGGTGTTATATGCAACTAATGAATTGAACACTACATTAAAAACTAATGATGTATTATATGTTGGCTAGTTGAACATAATAAAAATATATATTAAAAAATAGAATGATATTCACTGTGGGCTTTTTGTAGATGACTTTTATGATATTGAGGTATGTTCCATCTATCCCTACATTTTGAAGAGTTTTAATCTAGAAAGCTTTCTGTATTTTGTCAAATGCTTTTTTTGCATCAGTTGAGATCATATGATTCTTGTCTTTTCTTTTATTAATGAGATCTATCACTTGATTGACTTGCAAATGTTGAACCACCCTTGTATCCCAAGAATAAATCCCACTTTTTTGTGGTGAATAATCCTTTTAATCTACTGTTGGATCCTATTGACTAGTATCTTGGTGAGTATTTTGGCATCCATATTCTTCAGGGATACTGGTCTGTAATTCTCATTTTTTATGGGGTCTTTGGTTTTGAGATCAAGGTAAGTGTGGCCTCATAGAATGAGTTTGGGAGTTTTCCTTCTGTTTCTACTTTTTTGAAACATCTTCAGTAGAATAGGTATTCTTTCTTCTTTAAATGTTTTGTATATGCTGTTATGTTTTTATTGATTCTGGAATGGGTCCTCTGCCTCTTGGACCTGAATGTTTGTTTCATTCCCCAGATTAGGGAAGTTCTCAGCTCTGATTTGCTCAAATATACCTTCTGGCCCTCTCTCTCTCTCTCTTCCCCCTCAGGCACCCCAATTATTCTGACATTGGTTCATTTCAGGGCATCATTAATTTCTCAACCTTTTCTTCATGGGCTCTGAGTTGTTTTTATCTCTTTTCCTCAACTTCCTTCCTTTCCACCAGCCTGTCTTCTAGATCACTTACTCAGATCTTATTCCTGTATTTAGAGATTCTCTTTTCTCTGTTATGCTTTTTTTCAATCCCAGCTATTAACTTTATAATTGCTATCCTGAATTCCATCTCTGACATCTTATTTACATCCATATCAGTTAGATCTGTGGTAGAGAACATTAGCTCTGGTTCTTTATTTTGTTGTGAATTCCTCCTTCTAGTCATTTTGCCCAGAGAAGAATGGGTGAGTGATTGAGCAGAATCCAAAATATCAACCATGACCCAAGAAAATACACACTAGGCAAATCCAAAGCAGTCAGAAAAGAAAATAGGAAAGCAAACAAGAACAAAGCAAAACAAAACAAAAAAGAAAAAGAGAAAAAGAAAAGGGGGAGGGAAGAGAGACTTTAATCTCACATAGTGGACAAAGCAGGGTGATCCACTTGATCCTGAGTGTATTTTGGTCTGTGTGTTAGAAGACATTAAATTCCAAAATTGCAAAGAAAGCAAAATTTATATATATGCCAAAATAAAATTGAATAGAGTGCAAAAAGGACAAAAATGAAGCATATGTCTATAAAATATAGATGTAAAAAATAAAAGTTAAAAAGTGACTTAAAAATAGTTGGTAAAATAAGAGACTAGTTGAAAAGGGAAAAAGAAAAAAAATGGAAAATTTTAGACTGAAAGACAAATGAATCATGAGACAAAACCTCAAGCTCAATATACTATTTTCCCTTGGCACTGGAGTGTTACAGTCTTGTGGGATCCATAAGCTGGTTGTCTACTTGTTCTTCCAATTGGTCTTCTGGGGGAAGGTCCTGCTGAGCTCCTTCTCAGGTGTCTTTGCCTGGGCAGAGTTGCACCGCCCCTTGCCAGGGGGCTGGGATCAGTGTAAGCTGGTTGTCTGTGTGGCTTTTTTTCCCTGGAGGCTTTCTATGCCTCTTTTGTGGATCACAATAAAAATGGTCGTGCCCGAAAGACTGTGGCCCCCCCTCTTCAGTAAACTCTCTGGGACAAACAGTCTTCACTTTTGTGTGTACCAGACTCCACAGACTCCTGTGGTGCATACTGTCTTCAATCTTCCCAGGGGGGATGTCTGAGGCTCTGTTATCTGTCCTTTGTATGAACTGGAGCTGAGAGTGGTCTTGGGCTCCTGAAGGTACCTGCGCTGCCACTCCTGGGGGATTGCTGAGTGCCACCTTATTTCTTTCCAGGGCTGCTGCCCTGAGAGCTGTTGCCCAGGGTGGGTGCACCCATTTCACCCCTCCTGGGGGCTGGCAGACAACCTCAGCATTCCAGTCCTTTTCAGGGTAGTCAGGCAGAGAGTAGTCACCTGACAGGCTGGCTCACAGTTTATGGCAACCCAAGCTGAGAGTCCCCTCCTGGGCTCACTGACCATAAGTAGTTCTGCTCCACTGCTTGGTTACTCTACTGGCTCAGGCAACCCCATTCCTTCTGTGACTCCTGAGATCCTGAGACCACACTGACCCACCTAGAATTCTGCCCTTTAAATCCCCTCAGCTCCTTTTAGACAGGGATGTCTCTCACTGGAGCAGTTTCTAAGAGTTCTGATTTTGCCCTCCTGGGCCATATCACTTTCCTATAGCTGGCTTATGGAGGCTCCCTTCCCCCTCCCTTTATCTTCTGATATCTCCCCTCAGATTCACATCTCTGCACATCTTACCTTGCAAAAAGCAGTCACTTTTGTACTTGTAGAGTTCCAGATATATTTTCTTACACCTTAGGCTAAATCCATGGATGTTCAGAATGATTTGATAGATATCCAGCTAAATTCAAGGGACCAGATGAAATGAGGTTGCCTACTCTTCTGCCATCTTCTCTTCCTCTATACCACAACTTCTTTATCCATTCACCAGTCAAGGGATATTTGGGCTCTTTCCATAATTTAGTGATTGTTGATAATGCTGCTATAAACACGGGGGTGCATGTATCCCTTTGAATTAGTATTTTTACATCATTTGGGTAAATACCTAGTAGTGCAATTGCTTGATCATAGGGTAGTTTTATTTTTAACTTTTTGAGGAACTTCTGTACTGTTTTCCAGTGTAGCTGCACCAGTTTGCATTCCCACCAACAGTGTATAAGGGTTCTCCTTTCTCCACATCCTCACCCACATCTCTTGTTTCCTGTGTTGTTTACCTCAGCCATCTGACAAGTGTGAGGTGATATCTCATTGTAGTTTTTTTTCTTGTAATTTTTTAAAATTTTAGTTAGTTAACATATAGTGTAATATTGATATCAGGACTCAATTTCAGTGATTCATCTCTTACGTACAACACCCAGTGCTCATAATAACAAGTGCCCTCCTTAATACCCATCTCCCATCTAGCCCATCTCCCACTCACCTCCCTCCATCAACCCTCATTTTGTTCTCTATCATTAAGAGTTTCTTATGGTTTGTTTCCCCCCTCTCTCTTTTTTTCCACCATCCCCTATGTTCATCTGTTTTATTTTCTTAAGTTCCACATGAGTGAAATCATATGGTATTTGTCTTTCTCTGACTGACTTATTCTGCTTACCATAATACATTCTAGCCCCATACACATTGTGGCAAATGGCAAGATTTCATTCTTTTTGATAGCTGAGCAATATTCCATTGTATATATATGCCACCTCTTCTTTATCTATTCATCATTCAATGGACATTTGGGCTCTTTCCATAGTTTGTCTATTGTTGATAATGCTGTCATAAACTTCAGGTGCACATGCCCCTTCAAATCTGTATTTTTGTATCCTTTGGGTAAATACCTGGTAGTTTAATTCTCAGATTGTAAGGTAGTTCTACTTGTAACTTTTTGAGGAAAATCCACACTGTTTTTCAAAATGGCTGCACCGGTTCGCATTCCCACCAACAATGCAAGAGGGTTCCCCTTTCTCCACATCCTTGCTAACACCTGTTGTTTCTTGTGTTGTTAATTTTAGCCATTCTGACAGATATGAGGTGGTATCTCAGCATGGTTTTAATTTGTATTTCCTTGATGATGAGTGATGTTGAGCATCTTTCCATGTCTGTTAGTCGTCTGGATGTCTGGATTGTCTATTTTTATCTTCTGCTCATTTCTTAACTGGATTATTTGTTTTGGGGGTGTTGAGTTTGATAAGTTCTTCGTAAATTTTTGATACTAACCCTTTATCAGATATGTCATTTGCAAATATCTTCTCCCATTCCATAGGCTGCCTTTTAGTTATGTTGATTGTTTCCTTCACTGTGCAGAAGCTTTTTATCTTGATGAAGTCCCAATAGTTTAGTTTTGCTTTCGTTTCCCTTGCCTCCAGGGACATGTTTAGTAAGAAGTTGTTCTGCCAAGGTCAAAGAGGTAGCTGCCTGTGTTCTCCTCTAGTATTTTGTTGGTTTCCTGTCTCACATTTAGGTCTTTCATCCAATTTGAATTTATTTTGTGTATGGTATAAGAAAGGGGCCCAGTTTCATTCTTGTCCATGTTGCTGTCCAGTTTTCCCAACACTATTTGTTGGAGAAACTGTCTTCTTCCCATTGGATATTATTTTCTGCTTTGTTGAAGATTAGTTGACAATAGAGTTGTGGGTCCATTTCTGGTTTTTCTATTCTGTTCCTTTGATCTATGTGTCTGTTTTTGTGTCAGTAACATCTTGTCTTGTTCACTATAGCTTTGTCATATAACTTGAAATGCCGAGTTGTGATGCCCCAAACTTTGCCTTTCTTTTTCAAGATTGCTTTGGCTATTTGGAGTCTTTTGTGGTTCCATTCAAATTTTAAGATTGTTTATTGTAACTTTGTGAAAAATATTGGTGGTATTTTGATGGGGATTGAATTAAATGTGTAGATTGCTTGGGTAATATAGACATTTCAACAATATTTGTTCTTCTAATCCATGTTCATGCGGTATTTTCCCATTTCTTTGTGTCCTCTTCAATTTCCTTCATCAGTGTTTTATGGTTTTCCTCATACAGATCTTTTACCTCTTTGGTTAGGTTTATTCCTAGGTATCTTATGGGCTTTGGTGCAACTGTAAATGGGATCGATTCCTTGATTTCTCTTTCTGCTGCTTCACGATTGGTGTACAGAAGTTCAACAGATTTCTGTACATTGATTTTGTAACCTGCGACTTTAATGAATTAGTTTATCAGTTCTCATAGTTTATTGGTAGAGTCTTCTGAGTTTTCTTATACAGTATTGTGTCATCTGCATATAGTGAAAGACTTTTTCCTTACCCATTTTGATTCCTTTTGTTTCTTTTTGTTGTCGGATTGCTGAGGCTAGGACTTCCAGTACTATATTGAATAAAAGTGGTGAATGGAAATCCTTTTATTGTTCCTGACCTTAGGGGAAAAGTTCAGTTTTTCCCATTAAGGATGATGTTAGTTGTTTTGTTTTGTTTTGTTTTTTCATAGATGGCCTTTATTCTGAGGTAAATTCCCCTTAAACATATTTTGTTGAGGGTTTTTATTATGAATGAATGTTGTACTTTGTGAGATGCTTTTTCTGCATCTATTGAAATGATCATACGTTTGCTATCCTTTCTCCTATTGATGTGATGTATCACATTGATTGATTTGCGAATATAGAATCACATTTGCAACCCAGCAATAAATCACACTTTGTCATGGTGAGTGATTTTTTAACGTATTGTTGAATTTGGTTTCCTAGTATTTTATTGAGGATTTTGCCTCTATGTTTATCAGGGATATTTGCCTATAGTTCTCTTTTTCAGTGTTGTCTTTCTCTAGTTTTACTCTCAGGGTAAAGCAGGCCTCATAGAATGAATTTGTAAGTTTTCCTTCCTTTTCTATTTTTTTGGAGTAGTTTGAGAAGAATAGATTTTAACTCTTCTTTAAATATTTTGTAGAAAATCTCCTGTCAAGCCATCTGGTCCTGGGGTTTTGTTTGTTGGGAGTTTTTTGATTACTGACTTCATTTCTTTGCTGGTTATCAGTCTGTTCATATTTTCTATTTCTTCCTGTTTCAGTTTTGGTAGTTTATATGTTTCTAAGAATTTATCCATTTGTCAGTATATAATTTTTCATAATATTCTTTTATGTTTGTTTGTATTTCTGTGGTGTTGGTTATTTCTTCTCTCTCATCTGTGTTTTCATTTATTTGGATCTTTTTTTCTTTTTTTCTTGATAAGTCTGGGTAGAGGTTTATCAACTGTATTGGTTTTTTCAAAGAAATTTCTCCTGGGTTCATTGACCTGTTCTTTCTCTCTCTCTCTCTGTTTCTGTATCATTTATTTTTGCTCTAATCTTAATTATTTCCTTCCTTCTTCCTTCTGCTTGTTTTAGGTTGTTGTTGTTGTTGTTGTTGTTGTTGTTCTTTTTCTAGATCACTTAGTTAATTTGAGATTTTTCTTGCTTCTTGAGGTAGGCCTGTGTTGCTATAAACCTCCCTCTTCGGAACTGCTTTTGCTGCATCCCAGAGGTTTTGGACCATTGTGTTCCCATTTTCATTTGTTTCCACATATTTTTTTAAAGATTTTATTTATTTATTTGAGAGAGAGATAGAGATAGGGAGAGAGTGCATGAGTGGGAAGGAGAGGGAGAAGCAGGCTTCCCACAATGTGGGGGGGATGTGGGGTTCGATCCCAGAACCCTGGGATCATGACCTGAGCTGAAAGCAGAAGCTTAACTGACTGAGCCACTCAGGTGACCCATTTCCACATACTTTCAATATTTTCCTTGATTTCCTGGTTGACCCATTCATTGTTGTTTTCTTATAGCAGTGTACTTTGTGAGATGCTTTTTCTGCATCTATTGAAATGATCATACGTTTGCTATCCTTTCTCCTATTGATGTGATGTATCACATTGATTGATTTGCGAATATAGAATCACATTTGCAACCCAGCAATAAATCACACTTTGTCATGGTGAGTGATTTTTTAACGTATTGTTGAATTTGGTTTCCTAGTATTTTATTGAGGATTTTGCCTCTATGTTTATCAGGGATATTTGCCTATAGTTCTCTTTTTCAGTGTTGTCTTTCTCTAGTTTTACTCTCAGGGTAAAGCAGGCCTCATATAATTTTTCATAATATTCTTTTATGTTTGTTTGTATTTCTGTGGTGTTGGTTATTTCTTCTCTCTCATCTGTGTTTTCATTTATTTGGATCTTTTTTTCTTTTTTTCTTGATAAGTCTGGGTGTGAGGCTGGGCATGGTCTGCAATGGTGTCTGGGGGCATGTAACTGGGCATGGTGCAGTGGTTGGGCCCCATGTGGCCACAGCTGTGAACCTGGTGGCTGGAAAAGGCACATGACAGAGGCTGGGGACAGGTGGCCTGGAGCAACATGCAAGGGTGGCTGGGGTAACAAGGCTGGGCATGATGCAGCAGATTTGTGCTGTGCATGGTGGCAACTGTGTGCCTGCCAGCTGGGCTGGGTGCCCACAAGCCTTTAACAAAATTTGTTCTGAGCCCAAGGTTGAGACCAGCAGGCTTGGAATAGGCAAATCCGCCAGATAACTTGTGGGTGTGATGCACTGTTACAGGGTTAGGTAACAAGTGTCTGTGCATAGCCTCCTCCTGCAGGTGTCTCTGCTTATGATGGGGGGCTGGGAAGGAAAACAGCAACTTCCAGCTCCCTCATTTTTGGAGAAGTCCCCCAACATGCTTAGACATCATCATGAACAGATCTACTTCCTGTTTGCTCCCAGTGTTGTGTAAACTGCTGCTTTTATGTTCCCTCTCTGCAAAGGCTGCTGTGTCTTTAAGGGTGGTATCCTGGCTATCCCTTGTCCTCCAACTCACCCAGTGCTGAGTCAGTTGACCTCCAAACCTCCAGGTTCCAAGTCCCCCTGGTTTTACAAACTCATGGAATTCAACCCCTCTGGTTTTTAAATCTAAATGTTATGGGGATGAGTCTTCCTTGTGTGAGCTCCCTGTGTGTGAGGTCCCTCTCCTCAGTGCAGCTCCCTCCTTCCTACAGGCAGCTTCCCTCTGCCTTTCTAACCTTCCTAAACTTTCAGATGCAGCTTCTTTGTATTTAGTTGTGGAGTTTGTTCTGCCAGTCTTTGGATTGCTCTCCAGTTTATTGACTTAGATATGGATGATATCTAGTTGAAAACATGGGATGGGGTGATGTCAGGGTCCTCCTACTCCACCATCTTCCCAAGCCCCGTCCCTGTACCCTTAAAACTTTGAAAACAGAAAAAAATGACAAAAGACATAAACTGTTCACAGAAAAAAAAGGTCCTCAAACTTGAAAAAATGCTCACTCGCCCATTTAATAAAGTATTAAAAATTAAAACTACAGTGTGATAGCATTTCTCATATACAGGTATGCCTTGTTTTATTACATTTTGCTTTATTGCACTTCACAGATATTGCATTTTTTACATATTAAAGGTTTGTGGCAACTGTTTCAAGGAAGTCTATCAGCACCACTTTTTCCAACAGCATTTGGTTACTTCATATCTCTGTATCACATTTTGATAATTCCTGCAATAGTTCAAGATTTTTCATTATTATTTTTGTTATGGTGAGCTGGGATCAGTGATTACAACTTGCTGATAACTCAGATGATGGTTAGAAATTTTTAGCAGTAAATTATTTTTTAATTAAAGTATAGACTACTGTATAGAGTAAACATAACTTTCTATACACTGGGAAACCAAAAAATTCATTTGACTCATTTTATTGTGATATTTGCTTTACTGCAGTGGTCTGAAATTAAACTTACAAGGTCTCTGAGGTACGCCTGTATGCTGACAACTAAATCTGTTAGCTTAGTGTGGAGAAATAGGGACTCTCTTAAATTTCTAGTGGCTGTGCAAAATATCACAACCATGATGGAGGATTATTTGGCAATATCCAACAACATTACATGTTTTTACTTTATGACCCAACAACTCAACTTCTAGGAATCCACATAGTACTCTGAACATCCTTAATTGGATATTTTCCAAAGACAAAAGGAACTGCAAAAAAAAAAAAAAGTAGTAGATTTCTTGTTGTTAGTAATATTGACCATAATTTTGAAATGAATCTAGGTATATTGTAGGATAAAGTAAGTAAGTATACATGTATGATATATATGTGGTTAGACATCAATACTTTCAGAGTAAGAAAAAGAGATGCAAAAGAAAGCTCTATATCTTAAAAAAATGAATTAAAATTTCCTATGGAAAACAGTATGGAAGTTTCTCAAAAAACTAAAAATAAAATAATCATATGATCAAGCAATTGCTTTTCTGGGTATATATCCAAAAGAATTGAAAACAAGATCTCAAAGAGATATTGCACACTCATGTTAATTGAAACATTATTCACAGTAGCCAAGAGGTGGCAGTAACCCAAATGTCCATCAACAAGTGAATGGGTAAAGAAATATGGTATATCCATACAGTGGAATATTATTTAATCTTAAAATGAAGGAAATCCTGTCACATGCTACAATATGAATGAACCTTGAAGACATCATGCTGAGTAAAATAAGCCAGACACAAAAGGAAAAATACTGTATGATTCCACTTTATGAGATATCTAAGGTAGTCAAAATCATAGAAATAAAAAGTAGAATGGTGGTTGTCAGGGGCTATGGAGAGGGGAAAATGAGAGATGCTCTTCAATAGGTATAGAATTTCAGTTTTGCAAGATGAAAAAGTTCAAAAGATCTGTTATGTAACAATGTGAATACAGTTAATACAACTGAACTGTTCACTTAAAAATGGGTAAGAGGGTAATTATTTTTTTTAATTTTATTTCTTTATTTGAGAGAGAGAGAGAGTGCATGAGAGAGAAAGCACAAGTTGAGGGTAGGGGCAGAAGGAGAGGAAGAAGCAAGTTCCCCCTGAGCAGGGAGCCCGAAGTGGGGCTTGATACCAGAACCCGGTGATCATGACCTGAGCTGAAGGCAGATGCTTAACCAACTGAGCCATCCAGGCATCCCTAAAGGTAAATTTTTTTTTTTTATCACAAATAAATATTTTTAAAAATTAACTGAAAATATCAGTATGAACTCATACATTTAAAAAGCATTTTTCATAGCTCTGACTATAGATAGTCAAAGAAGCAGTGACACCCAGAAGAATTAACACACCTAGTATACTTCTAAATTTAATTCCCAAATTAAAGAAACCAGGACTCCTTTGGGAATTAGTGATTCCACATCTGAGGCAGGGAAAGTGCAAGGTGAGACTGAGACATCTTGTGCCACAGAGAGCAAGGAGGTACTCAAAGACTAAAAGGGATATGTTACCTCACAAAGATACAGGATCCAGCATAAAGAAGCTCCCACAAGGCAAATTTGAAATAATTTCAGCATTCAAAAGAATAATAGCTCTAATTCTAAAACAATGAATAAATTAAAATCCATTAGTCCATAAGTGATACTTACTTTCCCAAAAAAGAAAAAAAAGGGAAAAAATGAAAAAGGTGGATAAAAAAAGAGCTTTCTTTAAAAAATAGAATTCCACTTAATAAATTAAATATAAAATAAAGGATAGGGGCACCTGGGTGGCTAAGACGGTTAAGCATCTGCCTTCAGCTCGGGTCATGATCCCAGGGTCCTGGGATTGAGCCCCACTTCAGGCTCCTGCTGAACAGGGAGCCTGCTTCTCCCTCTCCCTCTGCCTCTGCCTGCCACTCTCCCTGCTGTCTCTCTGTCAAATAAAAAAATAAAATAAATAAAAATAAAATAAATGATAGATTTAGAAACCACTGTTTTACAACCTCCAAAGTTATAATTGACCAAGGCAAGGTTCATTGATGAATGCTAGAGTAATTAGGTGAAAAGTCCATTGTAGAAAGGAATATCTGCCCTGTGGAAGTGCACCCAGGGGAAAGTACCTTACGATGGAGGGATCTGGAGGTCACTACTTTAAGCAAGTGATCAAGCTTAGTACCACTAGTATAGGTGCAACCAAACGTAATGTGCCTTCCAATATGATGCAATATCACCTTTGAAATATTCTGTTGAAACATTTATATTAATCCAATCAAGCTTCTAGACACCTTAATTTATAAGGAATTTATAAGGAATACATGAGATTTTTACAGTTAAACAATACCAGGAAGAAACCATCAGACAAAACCAGAATCCAAGACATTCTACAGGACAATAGTCCTGGACTCTTAAGAAAGTGAATATCATGAAAAATATACAAAGTGAAGGAGAGATATTCTTTACAAAAAAGGCTAAAGAAACACAAAAATTCCACTATATGAACCTATATTGCACACTGTTTAAAAGAAGCCATAAAAGACGTTCTTGGGACAATTGAGGAAATTTTAATATAGACTACATATTAATGATATTAGGAAAATATTGCCACTTTTCTTAGGTGTGATTTGTACAGTGATTATATAAGAAAAATGTCTTTATACTTAGTAGATACAAGCTGAATATATAAGAGCAAAACACTATGATGCCTACGATTTACTTCCAAATGATTGACAACAAAAATAAATGTATCAACCTAGTGAACCAAAAACTTTTACAAAATTGGTGGTTGGATCTCAGTATTGAGCAACAGTATTTAGTAAATGTAGCTGACAATACATTCCTTTCATTTGGCTCTATATATTTTTGTGTAGTACCTTTTTAACTATGACAATCATTAAAACCAGACTTGAAAATATACTGAATTTAGAACCAGACCATTAAATTACTGTATCATAAACTATTAAACCAAGAATTTAAAGTAATGAACTACATTCAGTGACAGCATTCTCACTAAAATATAATTAAGTATAACATTTATAACATATGAGTGAGAACAAAAAGGCTTTTTGTGTCATTAAAAATAAAATATAAAAATATAGAACATTTTCAAGTATTTTTATTTCAACTTAATCTCCTTTTTCATTTTTATTTGGAGTATGCATTAGAATGTGCATAAACTGATATTATACTAGTACATGTACATTCTTGAGAATCATTACAATAGATTTTTAATTTTTATTGAAATGATTTTTCTAATCTAATCTATCCATGATTTTTATTTTTATTAAAGGTTTTGACTAGTTTGAGTTGTGCAATATGAGTCAGTGTAAGGAAGGCTTAGTCCTTTGTGTAAACAAATATGAAACATACGAAGTTCTGAGAAAGAACTTGTATTAGTTTCCTAGGGCTGAGGTAACATAATTCCACAAATTGGGTGGCTTAATACAAGAGACATTTATTCTCTCAAAGTTCTGTAGGCCAGAAGTCCAAAATAAGGTGTCAGCAGAAATGGTTTCTTTTGAGGGCTCTGAGGGAAAAATCTTTTCCATGCCTCTCTTAACTTCTGGGGCTGGTGGACAATCTTTAGCATTTCTTGGCTTGCAGATGTATCATTCCAATCTCTGCCTCTGTCTCCACATGGCTTCTCCTTATGTGTCTGTGTCTTTTCTCCTCTTCTTATAAGGACACCAATCATATTGGATTTAAGGCCCTAAACCAGTATGATCTGAACTTAAATAATTATATCTGGAACAAATCTATTTCCAAATAAAGCCATGATCTAAAGTACTAAAGGTTAAGACTTCAATATATCTGTTTAGGGGACATAATTCAACCTGTAACAAAATCTAATTGATGGTTTCTCCATTTTGTTCTTTGTGGGATTCTGTATCTTAGTCTCTTCGATGATTTCTGCATTCACGCATTTGGTAAAGAGAGATCAGAGGACAAAGGGAGGGAAAAATATCCCAGTATATCTGAAAGACGTATTTTGTGTTGCGATTCCTTTTTCAGTGTTTGAACTAGAAATGATTGATTATTTGAGACTGCTAGAATTGCTATAATTTCTTATCATAAAATAGATTTTTTTCTTTTTTCCAAATACCAGAAATAAGGACTATAATTTCTATCTTTACAGTTTCCTAATCCATGTTATAAAACATGAATTTTTAATTAAATTTTTGTAGTATTTAAATTCTCAGCTCTACCCTTTGGCACTATTATAATTCTTGTTCTCTTCAAGTTATCCAATCTAACATGTGCTGTGTCTCTTTAAAATGACTTTTCTGAAGATTATTACCTTCAAGGTCTGATTTATCTTTCCTTTAAACTATGGATCCTACTTAGTTTAATATGATATGTTCCTACATTTCACTCTAACCAATAGATCTTAAGGCATATCAGTGTGTGACCTGTTTAGTTGATTGGATACATTTAGGCTCAAGCTAAAAGGAGGAAATGTTTAGTTTGTTGTTCTCAGTTTTTTCTAAATAAAGAAATGTGAACATTGTTTCCTATACACCAGTCTGCTTCAAGTTGTTCTGTATTGTTTAATATGGTTTCAGTTTGATGGGCAGCAGGAAAATGGTATTTAGCACACAAATGTAAAGAAGAAAAACCTCTTCTGTAAAAATCAAGCCACTATGTTGGCTTCTTAATAAATACTAAATAATAATAGCAGTACTCATGGGGGAAATTGTACAAAACAGTCTTTTATTATTATACAAAAAGAAAAAGCAATCAGTTTTTAAAGGACAAATGACTTGGAAATGCTATATTATAAGCCATTAAATAAGTATTTATCCCATTTATTGAAATTCCCCTTTAAGATATAAAGAATATTATATTTAGAAAGCTGTATTTTCTATTCTCAAGGTGAGTGTGCTGTGCTGATTCCACAACTACACGTTGAATTTCAAAGATTTCACTTCACTAGTTCAGGATGTCAGAAAATGTATGAAGTGTAGTTTGTCTTAGGGCTATTATCCTCTTTTTCTTTCCTCCTTCCTCCTTTCATGTTCTCCTGATATCTCTTTAGCCCTCAAAATCTGCCCTCAGGAAAATAATCTGATGAGCTTATTTATACTAAGCCAGTGGTTCTCAAAAGAAGTGTGATCCCCAGACCAGCAACATCAGCAATAGCTGGGAACTTGTAAGGAATGCAGATTCTCAGACCCTACCCCAGACCAAATGAATCATAAACTCTAGGGGTAGAGCCCAACAGTATGTTGTAACATCAACTCCAGGGGATTTTCATGCACCCTGATGTTTACTACACTTATCCATAATGGCTGATAGGTTTTTATGTACTAGACACATTAAGAATACTTTTTTTTCATTTTTTAAAATTTTGTTTAGATTAAATTAATTAACATATAGTATATTATTAGTTTCAGAGGTAGAGTTCAGTGATACATCAGTTGTATGCAACACCTAATGCTCATTACATCACATGCCCTCCTTAATGCCCATCACCCAGTTACTCCATTCCCCCACCCCACTCCCCTCCAGCAACCCTCAGTTTGTTTCCTATGGTTAAGAATATCTTTTGGTTTGTCTTCCTCTCTGATTTGGTCTTGTTTTATCCCCCCCCCCTTCCTCTATGATCCTCTGTTTTGTTTCTTAAATTCCATATTAGTGAGATCATATGATAATTGTCTTTCTCTGATTGACTTATTTCGCTTAGCATAATACCCTCTAGTTCCATCCATGTCATTGCAAATGGCAAGATTTCATTCTTTTTGATGGCTGAGTAATATTCCATTGTATATAAATACACATCTTCTTTATCCATTCATCTGGCGATGGACATCTTGCTCTTTCCATAGTTTGGCTATTGTGGACATTGCTGCTATAAACATTGGGGTTCAAGTGCCCCTTTGGATGACTTCATTTGTATCTTTGGGGTAAATACCTAGTAGTGAAATTGCTGGGTCATAGGGTAGCTCTATTTTCAACTTTTTGAGGAACGTCCATACTGTTTTTCCAGAGTGGCTGCACCAGCTTGCATTCCCACCAGCTGTGTAAGTGGGTTACACTTTCTCCACATCCTTGCCAACATTTGTGGTTTCCTGACTTGTTAATGTTAGCCATTCTGACTGGTGTGAGGTGGTATCTCATTGTGGTTTTGATTTGTATTTCCCTGATGCCTGGTGATGTTGAGCATTTTTTCATGTGTCTGTTGGCCATTTGTATGTCTTTGGAAAAGTGTCAGTTCATGTCGTCTGGCCAACTCTGGACTGGATTTTTGTTTTTTGGGTGTTGAGTTTGATAAGCTCTTTATAGATGTTGGATAATAGCCCTTTATCTGGTATGTCATTTGCAAATATCTTCTCCCATTCTGTCGGTTGTCTTTGGGTTTTGTCAACTGTTTCCTTTCCTGCACAAAAGCTTTTTATCTCAATGAAGTCCCAATAGCTCATTTTTGCCTTTGTTTCCCTTGCCAGAAGTTGCAGCAACCGAGGTCACAGAGGCTGCTGCTTGTGTTCCCCTCTAGGATTTTGGTGGATTCCTGTCTCATATTTAGGTCTTTCAACCATTTTGAGTTTATCTTTGTGAATGGTGTAAGAGAATGGTCCAGTTTCATTCTTCTGCTTGTGGCTGTCCAATTTCCCCAACACCATTTGCTGAAAAGACTGTGCTTTTTCCATGGGATATTCTTTCCTGCTTTGTCAAAGATTAGTTGACCATAGAGTTGAGAGTCCATTTCTGGGCTCTCTATTCTGTTCCATTGATTTATGTGTCTGTTTTCATGCCAGTACCATACTGTCTTGATGATTATAGATTTGTAATATAGCTTGAAGTCCAGAATTGTGATGCCACTAGCTTTGGTTTCCTTTTTCAACATTCCTCTGGCTATTCGGGGTCTTTTCTGGTTCCATACAAACTTTAGGATTATTTGTTACAGTTCTGTGAAAAATGTCAATGCTATTTTGATAAGGATTGCATTGAATGTGTAGATTGCTCTGGGTAGCATTGACATTTTAACAATATTTGTTCTTCCAATTCATGAGAGTGGAATGTTTTTCCATTTCTCCATGTCTTCCTCAATTTCTTTCCTGAGTGTTCTATCGTTTTCAGAGTACAGAGCCCTTAACTTTGTTGGTTAGGTTTATTCTTAGGTATCTTCTGGTATTTGTTGCAATTGTAAATAGGATCAATTCCTTAATTTCTCTTTCTTCTGTCTCATTGTTAGTGTATAGAAATGCAACTGATTTCTGTGCATGGATTTTATATCCTGCCATGTTGCTGAATTCCTGTATGAGTTCTAGCAATTTAGGAGTAGAGTCTTTTGAGTCTTCCACATAAGTTTCACGTCATCTGCAAAGAGTGAATTTTATTTCTTTGCTTATTCGTATGCCTTTTATTTCTTTTTGTTTGATTGCTGAGGCTAGGACTTCTTCTACTATGTTGAACAATAATGGTGATAGTGGACATCCCTGTCATGTTCAAGAACTTAGGGGAAAATCTCTCAGTTTTTCCCAATTGAGAATATATTTGCTGTGGGCTTTTCGTATATAGCTCTTATGATATTGTGGTATGTTTCTTCTAGTCCTACATTGTGGAGAGTTTTAATCAGGAAAGGATGCTGTACTTTGTCAAATGCTTCTTTTTTTTTTTTTTTCATCTATTGACAGGATCATATGGTTCTTGTCCTTCATTTTATTAATGTAGTGTATCACTTTGTTTGATTTGTTGATGTTGAACCACTCCTGCAATTCAGGAATAAATCCCACTTCCTGTGGTGAATAATTCTTTTAATATACTGTTGGATCCTATTGGCTAGGATCTTGCTGAGTGTTTTGGCATCCATGTTCATCAGGGATATTGGTCTGTAATTCTCCTTTTTGGTGGGATCTTTGTCTTGTTTTGGGTTCAAGGTAATGCTGGCCTTATAGAAACAGTTTGGAAGTTTAACTTGCATCTCTATTTTTTGAAACAGCATCACTGTTTCTGTATATTGTCTCTGTTCCTTTCTGGTCCATGTTACTTTTGAGCTCTCTCTTCACTTAAAAGATCCCCTTTAACATTTCTTGCAAGGCTGGGTTAGTGATCACAAATTCTTTTAGTTTCTATTTGTCCTGGAAGGTCTTTATGTCTCCTATTTTGAATGACAACCTTGCTGGTTAGTTATTCTTGGCTGCATATTTTTTTCTCATTTAACACCCTGAATATATCATGCTAGTCCTTTCTGGCCTGCCAGGTCTCTATGGATAGGTCTGCTGGCAGCCAGTTTTCTGCCTCTGTAGTTAAGGACCTCTTTTCCTGAGCTGCTTTCAGGATTTTCTTTGTCTCTGAGATTTCAAGCTTCACTATAATATGTCAAGGTGTTGATCTATTTTTATTGATTTTGATGGGGGTTCTCTGTGCATCCTGGACTTGAATGCCTGTTTCCATCCCCAGATTAGGGAAGTTCTCTGTTATAATTTGTTCCTGTATTACTTCTGCCCCCCTCTTCCTCTTCTTCTGGGATCCCAATTTTTCAAATCTTGTTTTGCTTTTAGTATCGCTGATCTCTGGAATCCTCCCCTTGTGATCCAGTGGTTATTCATCTCTCTTTTTCTCATTTTTTTATTCTCTATCATTTTATCTTCAATATCACTGATTCTCTCTTCTATCTCATTTATCCTAGCAGTTAGAGCTTCCATTTTTTAATGCATCTCAGTAATACCCTTTTTTGTTTCAACCTGATTATAGTTCTTTTATTTCTCCAGATTAGATTTTAGTTCTTTTATTTCTCCAGAAAAGGATTTTCTAGTGTCTTCTATGCTTTTTTTAAGCCCAGCTAGTGTCTTTAAAATCATTATTCTGAATTCTAGCTCCGAAATCTTAATTATATCCCTCTGGCAGTAAGTACTGCCTCTTGCTTTGTTTTTATTCTGGGGTGAGTTTTTCCATCTTCTCATTTTGTCCAGAGAAGAATAGATGAATGAGAAAACAAAATACAGAAATATCAACCATGACTCCAACTAAATACACCCTAAACAAATCAGAAAAGGTCAGAAACCAAAAAAGGAAAAAAAAAAGGGAAAAAAAAAGAGAGAATGTAATTAAAAGTGGACAGAACAGAATAATACACTAGGTCTTGTGTGTATCTTGGTCTGTTTGTTAGAAAAAACAGATACCAAAATTGTAAAGAAAGAAAAACTTATATATGTACAAAAATAAAATTGAATACAATGAAAGGAAGCCAAAAATGAAGAATATATATATATATATATATTATATATTATATATTTGTGGTCACCAGACCATGCTGCAGTTCACAGTTTATGGAAATACCAAGCTGAAAACCCACTCCTGGGCTTGCTGTTTGCAGACAGCTTCCCTGCTACAATGCTTGGGAACTCTGCAACATTCAGGCACACCCATTCTTACTGTGACCCAGGGATTCTAAGACCACAGTGTTCCACTCCATTTTCTGCCCTGCTTAGTAACTTGAGTGCCTTTCAGGCAGGGACATCACCCACTGGAGCAGATTTCTAAATGTTCAGATTTTGCACTCCACTGCTGTATCACTTTCCAACAGCCAATTTACAGAGGCTCCCTCCGCTCCCCCCACGATTTATCTTCTGGTGTATCCCCTCAGGTTCACATTTTTGCAACTCCTACCTAGCAAAAAGTGGTCCCTTTTCTATTTGTAGAATCACAGCTATTCTTTTCTTAGATATCCCATTGAGTTCACAAGTGTTCAGAATGATTTGAAAGCTATCTAGCTGAATTCCAGGGACCAGAAGAAACTAGGATCCCCTAATCCTCTGCCATCTTCCTCCTCCTTCTCCTACTTCCGTTTTTCTTTAAGAGTAATAACTGAATTCCTAATTAAACAAATTTTAGTTACTAGCTGTAATTGTTTGGGCTGATATAACAAACTACAATAGACTAAGTGACTTGTAAACAATAAAAATTTATTTCTCACAGATCTGGAGGCCAGAAGCTTGAGATCAGGGTACCAACATGGTAGGGTTTTGGTAAGGACCCTCTGAAGGCTGTAAGCAGCCAATTTTTCATTGTATCCTCCATTACAGAGAGCAGAGAGGGAAAGCAAGTTTTATTTCTCTTAAAAGAGCACTAATCTTATTCATGAGGGCTTCACCCTCATGACCACATATAATCCAAATTTCCTGCCAAAGGCCCCACCTTCTAATACACATTGTGGCATAAGTTTCAGCATATGAATTGAGGGGGAGGGGCAACACAAACATTTACCTCATTAACACCATCCAATCATTGAGAAGGGTAAAGTACTTACATCAGCAGTAATCAAGGCTAAGATGCATTGAAGCTCTATGGCAATAATACTTTGGTAACAGCTCTGCTGCTTACATGGTTACATGAGAATTACTTAACCCTAGGATTCTTGACTGGGTTTACCAGGTTCCCTGAGTCTAATGATACTGAAATAAAGTGAGATTTTATGATGCTTTTTATGGTTCATTCTGATGGGGTGGTGGGGATTATCTCAGGTAACCTAGAAGAATAATTCTCAAACTGATCAAAATTTTTTAGTATCAGTGACAGAAGTTGTCTTAAAAATACTATTTTTTTTTAGTTGGTTGCCTATGTGTTGTTGTTTTTATAATTTGTACGTATTATGCTAGAGCTACACTAATTTCTAACAGAGATAGATTTATCTTTTGTGCTATTAGAATTAATGTTTAATGTCAAGAGTAAACTTCCTGGGCTTATATACCTTTTCACCATAATAGTAAAATCAATCAGGAGCATTATCTATGCTATGTATGGCTGATTTAATCATGAGACCATGATTTTATAACATTCAAATTCTGGAGGCAACATTTGTCCTGAATGCATAATTTTTCTCCCATTTATAGACTTTTACACAAAGAGGTTTATAAGTAATATTTTATTTTTTTATTTTTTATTTTTTTTATTTTTTAAAGATTTTATTTATTTATTTGACAGCGAGAGACACAGCGAGAGAAGGAACACAAGCAGGGGGAGTGGGAGAGGGAGAAGCAGGCTTCCTGCAGAGCAAGGAGCCCGATGCGGGGCTCGATCCCAGGACCCCGGGATCATGACCTGAGCCGAAGGCAGATGCTTAACAACTGAGCCACCCAGGCGCCCCTATAAGTAATATTTTAAATGTTTTAAAGTATCTGTAATTATAAGGAAGGAAATAATAAAGAATAGAGCAGAAATAAATGATAAAGAAACTAAAAAAACAAAAACAAAAACAATAGAACAGACCAACGAAACCAGGAGCTGGTTCTTTGAAAAGATCAATAAGACTGATAAACCTCTAGCAAAACTCATTTAAAAAAAAGAGAGGGGACATAAATAAACAAAATTACTAATGAAAGAGGAGAAATAACAACCAACACCACAGAAATACATACAATTGTAACAGAATATTATGAAAACCTATATGACAACAAATTGGACTACTTAAAGAAATGGATATATTCCCAGAAATATATAACCTACCAAAGCTAAAGCAGGAAGAAATAGAAACTTGAACAGACCAATCAAAAGCAATGAAATTGAATCAGTAATAAAAAAACTCCCAACAAACCAAAGCCCAGGACCAGACAGTTTCACAGGTGAATTCTACTAAACATTTAAAGAATCGTTAATACCTATTCTTCTTAAAATATTCCAAAAAATTCAAGAGAAGGGAAAACTTCCAAATTGATTCTACGAAACCAGTGTTACCCTGATACCAAAACCAGATAAAAATATCACAAAAAAGATCTACAGGATAATATCTCTTATGAATATACATGCAAAAATCTTCAACAAAATATTAGCAAACCAAATCCAACAATATATTAAAGAAATCATATACCACGATCAAGTGGCATTTATTCCTGGGATATAAGGGTGGTTCAATGTTGACAAACCAACCAACATGATACACCCCATCACTAAGAGAAAGGATATAAACTGGATGATCATTTCAGTAGATAAAGAAAAAGCACTTGACAAAGTACTACATCCATTCATGATAAAAAATGCAGTAAACCCGCAGCAAATATCATACTCAATGATGAAAAGCTGAGAACTTTTCCCCCTAAGGTCAGGAACAAGACAAGGATGTCCAATTTTGCCACTTTTATTCAACATAATACTGAAAGTCCTAGCTGCAGCAATTAGAAAACATGAAGAAATAAAATGCATCAAAATTAGCAAAGGAGAAGTAAAACTCTCACAATTTGCAGATGACATGATTCTCTATATAGAAAATCCTAAAGACTCCACCAAAAAACTGGAACTGATAAATGAATTCAGTAAAATCACAGGATACAAAATCAATGTACAGAAATCTGTTCCATTCCTATACACTAATAATGAAGCAGCAAAAGTGAAATTAAGAAAACAATCTTATTTATAATTGCACCAAAAATACTTAAATATCTAAGAATAAACCTAACCTGAGGTGAAAGACCTGTACTTTAAAAAACTGATGAAATAAGTTCAAGATGACACAAAAAAGGGAAAGATAATTCCATGCCCCTGGATCAGAAGAACAAATATTGTTAAAATGTCTATACTACACAAAGCAATCTACACATTTAATGCAATCCTTATCAAAATACAAATCGTGGGTTGGAGTCCAAGATGGCAGAGGAATAGGAGACCTTAGTTTTGTCTGGTCCCTGGAATTCAGTTAGGTATCATTCTGAACACATGTGAACTCAACTAGTGATCTAAGAAAAGAATTGCTGCAATTTTACAAATAGAAAAGTGACCACTTTCTACAAGGTAGGAGGTGCAGAGAAGTGAATCTGAGGTGATATATCAGAAGATAAACTGTGGTAAGGAGGAAGCCTCTGTAAGCTGGCCACCAAAAAGTGATTATAGCAGCAGAGTGCAAAATCAGAACCTTTAGAAGCCTGCTCTGGTAAGGGATGTCCCTGCCTGAAAGGTGCTCAGGTGGCAAAGCAGGACAGAATCCTAGGTGGGACAGTGTCGTTCAGGAATCCTGGGGTCACAGAAAGAACGAGGGTACTTGAGTGCTGCAGAGTTCCCAGGAATCGGAGTGGGGAAGCCAGCAGCAATCAGTGAGCCCAGGAGTGGACTTTCAGCTTGGTGTTGCCATAAACTGCAAACCACAGCATGGTAGGGTGATCACTTTCTAAGCAGAGGCCCAGCAAGTGACAGAACCACAATGAGACCCTCTGCCCTCCCCTGAGAGGAGCAGTGTGGGTGCGGGTCACAAGAGTCTGCAGGGTTTGGAGACTCAAAGCAGGGTCGTGTGCCTGAGATAGAAATGCTTGGCCACAAGCTAGGTGAGCAGGAATGCAGTTGGAGATCAGGGAGACAGGAATATTGACTTGTTTTTCCTGAGGACACACTGAGGAGGGGGTGGTGCAAGTTTTGGCTCCAGGGCTGGAGAGTGGGAGGTCACCATTTTCATTCTCATCCTCTAAAGTGGCAAGGAAAGCCTTCAGGGAACAAAAGCCAGATAGATCAATCCAGAGCTCCTTACTTAGCCTGGCCCCCTGGCAAAGGCAGTGCAATTCCAGCCCGGGCAAAGACACCTGAGAATCGGCACAACGGGCCTCTCCCCAAGAAGATCAGCGAGAACATCAGGCTAAGACCAAGTTTACTAATCACACAGAACTGAAAAACTCCAGCACTAGGAGAAAATAGTATATAGAATTCATGGGATTTTTTCTCATGATTCTCTAGTCTTTCAATTTTAATCTTTTTTGTTCCTTTTCAACCAATTTCTTATTTTATCAACTCTTTTATTAAGTCTTTTAATTTTCATTTTTACAGTTACATTCTATCTTTTCAATGTATTTAATTTGATTTTGTATATATATAACTTTATTGTTCTTTACAATTTTGGAACGTAGTTTCTTCTATCAAACCAACAAAAATACACCCAAGATATAGTGTATTGCTCTGTTCTGTACACCTGTTTATATTTTCTTTTTTTTTGTCTTGTAATTCTCATTTTTAAAGATACATTCTATCTTTTCATTGTATTTAATTTCATCTTTGTAATACATAAGTTTCTCATTATTTAAAATTTTGGGATCTAGTTGTCTAACGTAGAGACCAAAATACACACAGGATCTAGTGTATTGCTCTGTTCAGTTCACCTATCTGGTTATATTCTTTCTCCCTCTTTTTTTTTTTTTTTTCCAGTTTCAGGTCTCTTCTGATTTGTTTTGTCTATATTTTTCTAGGGTCATTGTTGCCATTTTAGTATTTATTCTCTTGTTCATTTATTCTTCTCTGGACACAATGACAAGATGGAAAAAGTCACCACAAAAAAGAGAACAAGAGGCTCTACTGACTTCCAGGGACCTAATAAGTATGGATGTCAGAACTAGAGTTCAGAATAACAATTATAAAGATATTAGCTGGGATTGAAAAAAGCATAGAACACACTAGAGAAGCCCTTTCTGGAGAAATAAAGGAACTAAAATCTAATCAAGTCAAAATCAAAAGGTTATTAATTGGAGGGAGGCAAGATGGCAGAGGAGTACGGGACTCCATTTCAACTAGTCCCCTGAATTTTAGCTGGATAACCATCAAACCATTTTAAACATGCATGATATCAGCCAAAGATGTAAGAATATATATTTGGCTCTCTACAAGCAGAAAAGCGACTGCTTTTTGCAAGTAGGACATGGGGCGTCATGAATCTAGGGGGAGATATCAGAAGATAAACAGAAGGGGGAGGGAGCCTCTGTAAACTGGCTCCTGGAACATGATATAACATCAGAGCACAAAATTGGAACCTTTAGATATCTGCTCTAGTGAGAGACATCTCTCCCTGAAAGGGACTCTGGAAATGAAAAGGCAGAATTCTAGGTAGGGCATTTTGGTCTTAGGATATGAGAAGCCACAGAGCAAAGGGAGTACTTGAACCAGTAGAGTGCCCAAGCAGGGGAGCCAGGAAGCAAGTTATGGTCAGTGAGCCCAGGAAAAGACTTAGCTAAGATCGCCATAAACCATGAGCCAGGCTGGTCAATAATCACTCTTTTCCTGAGCAGCCTGAAAAAGTCTGGAACCTACGACAAACTTGGCAAAAACATGCAGGGTGGTAGCAGCCCAGAAAGGACATTAGAGCAGCACCCAGACATGATCCAGGAGCTTTGGGTGCATGTGAGAGGCTGTAGCCACTGACGGTTTTAGAATCACAAAGGGCAGTGGCACTCCCGGGCCCCTAGGACTACCTCTGAGAGAGTTGCAGTAAGCGTGCACTGCAGGAGGTTGTGGTTTTCAGGGGCACATACAGAAGTGGAGATTGTCCTGGAGGGTTTATTAAAGAGGGTAGGCTGCCATTTTTCTGTTCTGGGCCAGAGGTTTGGGTGCGGTTATTTTTGCTCTGATCCTCTGAAGAGGCATGGAAAGCCTACAGGGAACAAAAGCTACACAGAGGACTGATTTCCACTGAACCCATCCCCCTGACAGGGGGCAGGAAAATTCAGCAGAAGAAGGGTTACCTGAGAAACAGCATGGCAGGCCCCTCACCCAGAAGACAGTCTGGAAGAACAAGTGGATGACAACCCTATGGATCCCACAAGATTGTAAAATACCAATGCTGGGGAAAATAGTATATTGAGCTCCAGGTGTTGCCTCACAATTTGTTTATTTTTCAGATAAAATTCTCCTTTTCTTTTTTTTCTTTTTCTTATGCTTTTTCTCTGTTTTTACTTTTTACCTTTTTTCTCATTTCAACTAGATATATATTATACCAACTTATATTTCATAGCTGCTTTTTAACTTGTACTTTTTCACACCTATATTTTTTAATAGATCTATGCTTCATTTTAGTCCTTTTTTTCAATCTATTCATATATATATATATATATATATAAAACTATATACATATAGTTTTACTTTCCTTGCAATTTTGGGATGTAGTTTCTTCTAACACAGAGACCAAAATTCATCCAGGGAAAACTAGAACATCCTGCTTTGTCAACACTGAGAGATTATAGTTCCCCTTCCACTCCCCCCCTTTTTTTCTATTTTTAATTTTTTTACTTTTATTCTTGTGTTTCATTTTGGCTTTGTTTTTCAGTGGTGGCATCCAAGCACTCCAGATTTTGCTAGTGTGCATCTTACTTGGTCGTGGTTGATATTTTGGACTCTGAACATTTGCTCAACAATCCCTTGACAGAATGACTAGGAAGAGAAATTCTCAACAAAGGAAAAAAAAAAAAAAAAACAGAGACAATGTCTTTTACCACAGAACTAATGGATATGGATATAAACAAGATGTCAGAGATAGACTTCAGGATAGCAATCATGAATAGTCAATACCTAGGCTTAAAAAAAGCATTAGTGACAACATAGAATCTCTAAGGGCAGAAATGAGATCAAATCAGGCCGAACTTAAAAATGCTATGAATGAGATGCCATCTAAACTGGATATCAAACAGCCAGGGTAAATGAGGCAGAAGAGAGAATAAATGACCTAGAAGATAAGCTGATGGAAAGGAAAGTTGAGGAAACCAGAGATATGCAGTTAATATCACATGAAAAAAGGATTGGAGAGATTAATGATGCTATTAAATGTACCAATGATAGAATTATTGGGATCCCTGAGGGGGTGGAGAGAGAGAGAGAAGGCTAGAAGGTATATCTGAGCAAATCATAGCTGAGAACTTCCTTAACCTGGGGAAAGAAACAAGCATTTGTGTCCAAGAGGAAGAGAAGACCCCTCCCCAAATCAATAAAAGTACATCAAAACCCTGACATATAATAGTGAATCTTGCAAATTTTACAGCTAACAAAACTATCCTGAGAGTAGCTAGGGAGAGGAGGTTCCTTACATATGGAGGGAGGAATATCAAAAGAACATCAGATCTATCCACAGAGACCTGGCAAGCCAGAAAGGACTGGAAAGACATATTCAGGGTACTAAATGAGAAGAACATGCAGCCAAGGATACTTTTATCTAACAAGGTTTTCATCCAGAAGGGATGGAAAAATAAAGACCTTCCAGGGCAAACAGAAACTGAAAGAATATGTGACCACCAAGCCAGCCCTGCAAGAAATATTAAGGGGTATTCTGTAAGTGAAGACAAACCCAAGAGTCATATAGAGCAGAAAAAAAGAAAGAAAATCTACCAAAAAAAGGGACTTTGCAGGCAATACAATGGCATTAAATTCATATCTTTCAATAGTTACTATGAATGAAAATGGGCTGAATGCTCCCATGAAAAGACACGGGGTTTCAGATTGGATAGAAAAGCAGGATCCATCTATATGCTGTCTACATGACACTCATTTTGAACCTAAAAACACCTCCAGATTGAAAGTGAGGGGATGGAGAACCATTTATCATGCCAGTGGACCTCAAAAGAAAGCTGGGGTAGCAATTCTCATATCAGACAAATTAGATTTTAAACCAAAGACCACAGTAAGAGATGTAGAGAGACACTATATTATACTTAAAAGGTCTATCCAACAAGATCTAACAGTTGTAAATATGTATGCCCCCAACATGGGAGCAGATAATTATATAAACCAATTTATAAACAAAATAAAGAAACATATTGATAATAATACATTAAGAGTAGGAGACTTCAACACTCCACTCACAGCAATAAACAGATCATCTAAGCAGAAGATCAACAAAGAAACAAGAGCTTTGAAGGACACAATGGGCCAGATGGACTTTGTAGATATATACAGAACATTCCATCCTAAAACAACAGAATATTTATTCTTCTCGAATGCACATGAAACTTTCTCCAGAATAGATCCCATACTGGGTCACAAATCAGGTCTCAACAAGTACCAAAAGATAGAGATTATTCCCTGCATATTTTCAGACCACAAGGCTTTGAAACTAGAACTCAACCACATGAAGAAATTTTGAAGGAACTCAAACTTTTGGAAGCTAAATAGCATCCTACTAAAGAATGAATGGGTCAACCAGGAAATTAAGATCAACTTGAAGAGTTCATTGAAACTAATAAGAATGAAAACACATCAGTCTAAAACCTATGCAATACTGCAAAGGCAGTCCTTAGAGGGAAGTACATAGCCATCCAAGCCTCTCTCAAAAAATTAGAAAAATCACAAATGCAAAAGCTAACCTTACACCTAAAGGAGCTGGAGAAAGAATAGGAAATAAAGCCTAAACTAAGCAGGAGAAGAAAAATAATGAAGATTGGAGCAGATATAAATGAAATAGAAACCAGAAAAACAGTAGAACAGATCAATGAAACTAGAAGCGGGTTCTTTGAAAGAATTGATAAGATAGATAAACCCTTAGCTAGATTTATCCAAAAGAAAAGGGAAAGGATCCAAATTAATAAAATCATGAATAAAAGGGGAGAGATCATGACTAATACCAAGGAAATAGAAACAAAGTTTAGAAATTAATACCAGCAACAATATGCCAACAAATTAAGCAATCTGGAAGAAATGGATGTATTCCTGGAAACTTATAAACTACCAAGACTGAAACAGGAAGAAATAGACAATCTGAACAGACAAATAACCAGCAAGGAAATTGAAACAGTAATCTGAAACCCCCCAAAAAACAAGAATCCAGGGTCAGATGGCTTCTAGGGGAATTCTACCAAACATATAAAGAAAAAATCATACCTATTCTACTGAAGCTGTTTCAAAAAATAGAAATGTAAGGAAAACTTCCACCTCGCTCTATGAAGCCAGCAATACATGATCCCCAAAACAGAGAAAGACCCCATCAAAAAGGAGAATTACAGACCAATATCTCTGATGAACATGGATGCAAAAATACTCAACAAGTTCTTAGCCAATAGGATCCACAGTATATTAAAAGGATTATTCACCATGGAAAGGTGGTATTGATTCCTGGGATGCAAGAGTGGTTCAACATTTGGAAATCAGTGTGATAGAGCTCATTAATAAAAGAAAAGACAAGAACTATATGATCCTCTCAATTGATGCAGAAAAAGCATTTGACAAAATACAGCATCCTTTCCTGATTAAAACTCTTCAAAGTATAGGGATAGAGGGAACATAACTCAATATCATAAAATCCATCTATGAAAAGCCCACAGTGAGTATCATTGTCAATGGGGAAAAGCTGCTATTCCCTTAGGGTCAGGAACACGACAAGGATGCACACTCTCATCACTATTGTCTAACATATTACTAGAAGTCCTAGCAACAGCAATCAGACAACAAAAAGAAATAAAACATATTCAAATTGGCAAAGAAGTCAAACTCTCTTTCTTCATAGATGACATGATACGTTATGTGGAAAACCCAAAAGACTCCACCCCCAAATTACTAGAAATCATACAGCAATTCAGTAATGTGGCAGGATACAAAATCAATGCACAAAAATCAGTTGCTTTTCTATACACTAAAAATATAACTGTAGAAAGAGAAATTAGAGAAATGATTCCATTTACAATAGCACCAAAACCCATAAGATACCTAGGAATAATCCTAACCAAAGAGGTAAAGGATCTGTATTCTAGGAACTACAGAACATTTATGAATGAAATTGAGGAAGACATAAAGAGATGGGAAAACATTCCATGCTCATGGATTGGAAGATTGTGAAATATCCATACTGCCCAGAGCAATCTACACTTTCAATGCAATCCCTACCAAAATATCATTGACATTTTTCACAGAGCTGGAACAAACAATCCTAAAATTTGTATGGAACCAGAAAAGACCCTGAATCGCCAAGGGAATGTTGAGAAAGAAATCCAAACCTGGGGGCATCACAATGCCTGACTTCAAGCAATATTACAAAGTTGTGATCATCAAGATAGCATGGTATGGGCACAAAAACAGACACATAGACCAATGAAACAGAATAGAGACTCTAGAAATGGACCCTCACCTCTATGGTCAGCTAATTTTTGACAAAGAAGGAAAGAATATCCAATGGAAAAAATAAAAACAGTCAAAATTGGACAGCCACATGCAGAAGAATGAAACTGTACCATACTCTTACACCATACACAAAGATAAATTCAAAATGATGAAAGATCTCAATGTGAGACAGGAATCCATCAAAATCCTTGAGGAGAATATAGGCAGTAACCTCTTCAACATCGGCCACAGCAACTTCTTTCAAGACATGTCTCTAAAGGTAAGGGAAACAAAAACAAAAATGAACTTTTTGGACTTCATCAAGATAAAAAGCTTTTGAACAGCAGAGGAAACAGTCAACAAAACTAAGAGACAACCCACGGAATGGGAGAAGATATTTGCAAATGACATTACTGATAAAGGGCTGGTATTCAAGATCTATAAGGAACTTATCAAACTCAATACCCAAAAAACAAATAATCAAGTCAAGAAATGGGCAGAAGACATGAACCAACATTTCTCCAAAGAAGACATACAAATGGCCAACAGACACATGAAAAAATGCTCAACATCACTGGGCATCAGGGAAATACAAATCAAAACCACAATGACATGCCACCTTACACCAGTTATAAAGGCAAAAATTAACAAAACAAGAAACAGCAAATGTTGGAGAGGATGTGGAGAAAGGGGAACCCTCTTACACTGTTGGTGGGAATGCAAACTTGTACAGCCACTCTAGAAAACAGTATAGAGGTTCCTCAAGATGTTAAAAATAGAGCTATTCTATGACCCAGGCTTTGCACTACTGGGTATTTACCCCAAGATACAGATGTCATGAAAAGAAGGGGCACATGCATCCCAAAGTTCATAGCAGCAAGATCCACACTAGTCAAACTGTGGAAAGAGCTGAGATTCATGAAAGGATAAAGAAGATACGGTTTGTATATACAATGGAATATTACTCAGCCATCAGAAAGAATGAATACCCATCATTTGCATTGACATGGATTGAACTGGAGGGGATTATGCTAAGTGAAATAAATCAATCTGAGAAAGACAATTATCATATGGCTTCACTCATATGTGGAACATAAGGAGTAACATGGAGGACCACAGGGGACATGAAGGAAAACTGAATGGGAAGAAATCAGAGTGTGAGATAAACCATGAGAGACTCTGGACTCTGGGAAACAAACTTAAGGTTACAGAAGGGAGAGGGGTGCTTGGATGGTGCAACCACATGATGGGTATTAAGGAGGGCATGTACTGTGATGGGCACTTTGTGTTATATGCAACTAATTAATCATTGAACATTACATCAGAAACTAATGATGTACTATATATAGGCTAATTGAACATAATAATAAAAATAAGGTTATTACTCAATCAAAATGGAGGCTCTAACTGCTAGGATATATGAGGCAGAACAGAAAATTAGTGATATGGAAGACAAAATGATGAAGAATAAACAAGTTGAGAAAACGAGAGATGTACAACTAATGGATCATTGGGTGAGATTTTGAGACATAAATGATACCATAAAGTGAAACAAGATTAGGATAATTGGGATCCCAGAGGAAGAGGAATGAGAAAGAGAAGGGCAGAAAGTATATTGGAACAAATTATGGCTTAGAATTTCCCTAATCTGGGGATGGAAATAGGCATTCAAGTCCAGGAGTCACAGAGAACTCCCCTCAAAATCAAGAAAAATAGTTCAACACCTAGACAGATTATAGTGAAGCTTGCAAATCTCAGAAACATGAGAAAATCCTGAAAGCAGTTCAATAAAAGAGGTCCTCAACCTACAGTGGTAGAAATCCTGAAAGCAGCTCAGGACAAAAGGTCCTCAATCTACAAAGATAGAAACATTAGTCTGGCAGGAGATCTAACCAGCTATATCTGGCTGGGCAGAAAGGACTGACATGACATATTCAGTGTGCAAATTGAAAAAAATTATGCAGCCAAGAATACTTCATCCAGCAAGGCTGTCATTCAAAATAGAAGGAAAGATAAAAAGATTCCAGGACAAACAGAAACTAAAAGAATATGTGATCACTAAATCAACCCTGCAAGAAACATTAAAAGGGATCCTTTAAGTGAATAGAGAGCTCAAAAGTAACATACACCATAAAGGAACATATACAATATACAGAAAGAGTGACTTTACAGGTAATGCAGTGGCATTAAATTCATATCTTTTAATAGTTACTCTGATGTCAATGGGCTAAATGCCCCAATCAAAAGACACAGGGTATCACAATGGATTAAAAAAAAGTAAGACACATCCATATGCTGTCCTCTAGAGATTCATTTTAGACCCAAAGACACCTCCAGATTGAAAGTGAGGGAGTGAAAAATTATTTATCATGCTAATGGATATCAAAAGAAAGCTGGGATAGCAATCCTTATATCAGACAAATTAGATTTTAAACCAAAGACTGTACTAAGAGATGAAAAAGGACACTACATCATAATTAAATTGTCTATCCAACAAGAAGATCTAACAATTGTAAATATTTTCCCCTTAATATGGGAGCAGCCAATTTTATAAAATAATTAATAGCAAAATTAATGAAACACAATGATAATAGTACAATAATAGTAGGGGACTTTAACACACCACTCAAAGCAGTGGACAGATCATCTAAGCAGATGATCAACAAGGAAACAAGGACTTTGAATGACACACTGGACCAGATGGCCTTCACAGATATATTCAGAGAATTCCATCCTAAACCAACAGAATACACATTCTTCTCGAGTGCACATGTGACATTCTCCAGAACAGATCACATACTGGGTCACAAATCAGGTCTCAACCAGTACCAAAAGATCTGGAACATTCCCTGCATATTTTCAGATCACAATGCTTTGAAACATGAACTCAATCACAATAGGAATTTTAGAAAGGACTCAAATATGTGGAGGTTAAAGAGCATCTCACCAAACAATGCATGAGTAAATCAGGAAATTAAAGAAGAACTATAAACATCCATGGAAACAAATGAAAATGACAACACAACTGTTCAAAACATTTGGGATTCAAGAAAGACAGTCCTAAGAGGGAAGTATATAGCAATACAAGCCTTTCTCAAGAAACAAGAATGGTTCCAAATACACAACCTAAGATTACACCTAAAAGAGTTGGAGAAACAAGAGCCAGTAAAACCTAAACCTAGCAGTAGAAGAGAAATAATAAAGAGCAGAAATCAGTGAAATAGGGCATCTGGTTGGCTCAGTAGTTTAAGCGTATACCTTCTGCTCAGGTCATGATCTCAGGGTCCTGGGATTGATCCCCACATTGGGATCCCTACTCAGTGGGCAGTCGGCTTCTCCCTTCCCTTCTGCTCTTCCCCTCCTGCTCCTGCTCTCCCTCTCCCACTCTCTCTCTCTCAAATTAATAAATACAATCTTTAAAAAAAAGAGAAATCAATGAAATAGAAACCAAAAGAATAGAACACATCAACAAAACTAAGAGCTGGTTCTTTGAAAGAATTAGTGAGATTGATAACCCTTGGTCAGACTTATCAAAAAGAAAAGTGAAAGGACCCAAATAAGTAAAATCATGAAGGAAGGAGGGGAGGTCACAACCAACACCAAAGAAATACAAACAATTACAAGAACATATGGTGAGCAACTATATGCCAACAAATTAGGCAATCTGGAATAAATGGATGCATTCCTAGAGACTTATATACTACCAAAACTGAAACAGGAAGAAATAGAAAATCTGAACAGACCCATAACAAGCAAGGAAATAGAAGCAATAATCAAAAATTTCCCAAAAACAAGATTCCAGGGCCAGATGACTTCCCAGGGGAATTCTACCAAACATTTTAAGAATTATTACCTATTCTTCTGAAGCTGTTTCAAAAAATATAAATGGAAGGAACTTTTCCAAACTCCTTCTATGAGGCCAGCATTACCTTGATCCCAAAGCCAGACAAAGGCCCCACCAAAAAGTAGAATTACAGACCAATATCTCTGATGAACATGGATGCCAAAATACTTCACAAGATCCTAGGCAATAGGATCCAACAGTACATTAAAAGGATTGCTCACGACGATGAAGTGGGCAAGACTGCAAGTGTGGTTCAACATTGACAAATCAATCAATGTTATAGACTACATTAGTGAAAGAAAAGACAAGAACCATATGATCATCTCAAAAGATTCAGAAAAAAACATTTGAAAAAGTACAGCATCCTTTCTTGAATAAAACTCTTCACAGTGTAGTGATTGGGGGAATATACCTCAATATCATAAAAGCCATATAATAAAAGGCCACAGCCAGTATCATTCTCAACAGGGAAAAATTGAGAGCTTTTCCTCCAAGGTCAGGAATGTCCATTCTTACCACTGTTGTTCAATACCGTATTGGAAGTCTTAGCCTCAGCAATCAGACAACAACAACAAAAAGGCATCCAAATTGGCAAAGAATTCAAACTCTCACTCTTCACAGATGACAGGATACTCTATGTGGAAAACCCAAAAGACTCCACCCCAAAATTGCTAGTACTCATACAGGAATTCAGCAACGTGGCAGGATATAAAATTAGTGCACACAAATCAGTTGCATTTCTATACACTAACAATGAGGCAGAACAAAGATAAATTAAGGAATCGATCTCATTTACAACTGAACCAAAAACTCATAAGATACCTAGGGATAAACCTAACTAAAGAGGTAAAAGATCTGTACTCTGAAAACTATAGAATTCTTATAAAAGAAATTGAGGAAGACACAAAGAGATGGAAAAACATTCCATGCTCATGTATTGGAAGAAAAAATACTCTTAAAATGTCTGTGCTACCCAAAGCAATCTACATATTCAGTGCAATCCTTATCAAAATACCATCAACATTTTTCACAGAGCTAGAACAAACAATCCTAAAATTTGTATGGAAGCAGAAAAGACCCCAAATATCCAGGGGAATGTTGAAAAAGAAAACTAAAGCTTGAGTTATCACGTGTCTGGACCTCAAGCTCTATTACAAAGCTGTAATCATCAAGACAGCATGGTATTAGCACAAAAACAGACACAAATCAATGGAACAGAATAAAGAACCCAGAAATGGACCCTCAACTCTATGGTCAACTAATCTTTGACAAATCAGTAAAGAATATCCCATGGAAAATACACAGTCTTTTCAGCAAATGGTGTTGGGAAAATTGGACAGCCCTCATGAAAAATGAAAGCGGACCATTTCCTTACACCACACACAAAAATAGACTCAAAATGGATGAAAGACCTATATGTGAGGCAGGAATCCATCAAAATCCTAGAGATGAACACAAGCAGCAACCTCTGTGACCTCTGTTACGGCAACTTCTTGCTGTACATGTCTCCAAAGTTGAGAGATATAAAGGCAAAAAGAACTATTGGGACTTCATCAAGATAAAAAGCTTTTGCCTGGCAAAGGTAGCAATTGACAAACCCAAGAGGCAACCAACAGAATGGGAGAAGATATTTGCAAATATCTTATCAGATAAAGGGCTATTATCCAAAATCTATAAAGAACTTATCAAGCTCAACACTGAAAAACAAATAATCCAGTCAAGAAATGGGCAGAAGTCATGAACAGACATTTCTTCAAAGAAGGCATCCATATGGCTAACAGACACATGAAAAAATGTTCAACATCACCAGGCATCAGTGAAATACAAATAGAAACCTCAGTGAGCTACCACCTTATTCCTGTCAGAATGGCTAAAATTAACAAGTCAGGAAATGACAGATGTTGGCGAGGATGCGGAGATTACACTGTTGGTGGGAATGCAAGCTGGTGTAGCCACTCTGGAAAACAGCATGGAGGTTCCTCAAAAAGTTGAAAATAGAGCTACCTACAACCCAGCAATTGCACTACTAAGTATTTAGCCCAAAGGTACAAATGTAGTGACCTGAAGAGGTACCTGCACCCCAATGTTTACAGCAGCAATGTCGACAATAACCAAACTATGAAAAGAGCCCAGATGTCCATTGACAGGTGAATGGATAAAGAAGATGTGTGTGTGTGTGTGTGTGTGTGTGTGTGTGTGTGTGTGTGTGTAATGGAATATTACTCACCCATCAAAAAGAATTAAATCTTGCCATTTGCAATGATGTGGATGGAACTAGAATGTATTATGCTAAGCGAAATATGTCAATCAGAGAAAGACAATTATCATATGATCTCACTCATGTGGAATTTAAGTAACAAAACAGAGGATCATAGAGGAAGGGAGGGAAAAATAAAACAAGATGAAATCAGAGAGGGAGAGAAACCATAAGAGACTCTCAATCATTGGAAACAAACTGTGTGTTACTGGAGGGGAGGGTCATGAGGTGATGGGCAACTGGGTGATGGACATTAAGGACAGTATGTGATGTAATAAGCACTGGGTGGTATATAAGACTGATGAATCACTAAACTCTACTTCTGAAACTAATAATACACTATATGTTAATAAATTGAATTTAAATAAAAAAATAAAAAACATATCAATAGCATTTTTCACAGAAGGAGAACAAAAAATATTAACATTTGTATGGAACCACAAAAGATCCTGAAGAGCCAAATCAATCTTGAAAAAGAAAAACAAAACTGGAGGCATCACAAGTCCAGACTTCAAGTTATATTACAAAGTGGTAGTAATAAAACAGATGGTAATGGCATAAAAATAGACACATAGATCAATGAAATAGAACAGAAAATCCAAAAATAAGCCCTCAGTTATATGGTCAATCTTCTACAAGAAGGAATGAATAGACAATGGGAAAAAGACAGTCTCTTCAACAAATGCTGTTGGGAAAACTCGACAATCACACGCAAAAGAATGAAAGTGGGCCACTTTCTTTCACCATACACTAAAATAAAGTCAAAATGGATTAAAGACTTAAATGTGCATCCTGAAACCATAAAAATCCTTGAAGAGAATACACAGGCATTAATTCCTTTAAAATCGACCATAGCAACATTTTTCTAGATATGTCTCCTGAGGCAAGGGAAATAAAAGCAAAAATAAACTCTTGGGACTACATCAAAATAAAAAATTTCTGCACAGTTAAGGAAACAATCAACAAAACTAGAAGGCAAACTTCAGAAAAGGAGAAGATATTTGCAAATGACATATCCAATACAGGGTTAGTATCCTAAATATATAAAGAACTGATACAGCTCAATACCCAAAAAACAAAGAATTCAATTAAACCTGGGCAGAAAACGTGAACAGATATTTCTCCAAAGAAAACATCCACATGGTCAACAGACACATGACAAGATGCTAACATCACTCATCATCAGGGAAAGGCAAATCAAAACTTCAATGAGATATCACCTCACACCTGTTAGGACAGCTAAAATAAAAAAGACAAAATCAAGTGTTGGTGAGGATATGGAGAAAAAGGAACTGTCTTGCACTGTTGGTAGGAATGCAAGCTTGTGCAGCCACTCTAGAAAACAGTATGGTGGTTCCTCTAAAAAAAAAAAGAAAAAAAAAATATATATATATATATAACTACCCTAGTATCCAGGAATCACACTACTAGGTATTTGCCCAAAGAATACAAAAACACCAAATCAAAGTGATGCATGCACTCCAATGTTTATTGCAATATTATTTACAATAGCCAAGATATGGAAACAGCCCAGTGTCCATCAGTGCATGACTGAATAAAGAAGTCATATATATGCACAATGGAATATGATTCAGCCTTAAAAAAAGAATGAAATCTTGCCATCTGCAACAACATGAGAGTATAATGTTAAGCCAAATAAGTCAGTCAGAGAAAGGCAAATACCATAAGATTTCACTCATGTGGAATTTAAAAAAACAAAACAAATTAGCAAAGAAAAAAAAAAAAGAGTGAGAGAGACAAACCAAGAAACAGATTCCTAACTATAGAGAACAAACTGATGGTTACCAGAGCAGAGATGGGTGGGGGGATGGGGGAAACTGTGGATGGAGATTAAAGAGTACACTTATCATGATGAAATAAAAAAATAAAATGATTTTAAAAAGTAAGTTATTATCACTTTTTTTGTATATATATATATTTTTAATTTTATTATGTTATGTTAGTCACCATAAAATACATCATTAGTTTTTGATGTAGTGATCCACGATCCATTGTTTTTGTATAACACCCAGTGCTCCATGCAGTACGTGCCCTCCTTAATACCCATCACTGGGCTAACCAATCCCCCCATCCCCCTCCCCTCTAAAACCCTGTTTGTTTCTCAGAGGCCATAGTCTCTCATGGTTCATCTCTCCCTCCGATTCCCCCGCCTTTTATTTTTCCCTTCCTTCTCCTAATGTCCTCCATGCTATTCCTTATGTTCCACAAATAAGTGAAACCATATGATAATTGACTTTCTCTGCTTGACTTATTTCACTTAGCATAATCTCCTCCAGTCCCATCCATGTTGATGTAAAAGTTGGGTATTCATCTTTTCTGATGGCTGAGTAATATTCCATTGTATATATGGACCACATCTTCTATATCCATTCATCTGTTGAAGGGCATCTCGGCTCTTTCCACAGTTGGCTATTGAAGACATTGCTGCTATGAACATTTGGGTGCATGTGGCCCTTCTTTTCACTACATCTGTGTCTTTGGGGTAAATACCCAGGAGTGCAATTGCTGGGTCATAGGGCAGCTCTATTTTTAATTTTTTTAGGAACCTCCACACTGTTTTCCAAAGTGGCTGTACCAAATTGCATTCCCAACAACAGTGCAAGAGAGTTCCCCTTTCTCCACAACCTCTCCAACATTTGTTGTTTCTTTCCCTGTCCATTTTGGCCATTCTAACTGGTGTAAGGTGGTATCTCAATGTGGATTTGATTAGAATTTCCCTGATGGCTAATGATGATGAACATTTTTTCATTTGTCACTTAGCCATTTGTATGTCTTCTTCAGAGAAGTGTCTTTTCATATCTTCTGCCCATTTTTTGACTTGATTATTGTTTTTTGGGTGTTGAGTTTGAGAAGTTCTTTATAGATCTTGGATACCAGCCCTTTATCTGTAGTGTCATTTGCAAATATCTTCTCCCATTCTGTGGGTTGCCTCTTTGTTTTGTTGACTGTTTCCTTTGCTGTGCAAAAGATTTTTATCTTGATGAAGTCCCAATAGTTCATTTTTGCTTTTGTTTCACTAGCTTTTGGAGATGTATCTTGAATGAAGTTGCTGTGGGTGATGTCAGAGAGGTTACTGCCTATGTTCTCCTCTAGGATTTGGATGGATTCCGGTCTCATATTGAGGTCTTTCATCCATTTTGAGTTTATCTATGTGTATGGTGTTAGAGAATGGTCGAGTTTCATTCTTCTGCATGTGGCTGTCCAATTTTCCCAGCACCATTTATTGAAGAGACTGTATTTTTTCCATTGCATGTTTTTTCCTGCTTTGTCAAAGATTATTTGACCATAGAGTTGAGGGTCCATATCTGGGTTCTCTATTCTGTTCCATTGGTCTATATATCTGTTTTTGTGCCAGTACCATGCTGTCTTGGTGATCACAGCTTTGTAATATAGCTTGAAATTGGGCAACGTGATGCCCCCAGCTTTGTTTTTCTTTTTCAACATTTCCTTGGCGATTCGGGGTCTTTTCTGATTCCATACAAATTTTAGGATTGTTTGTTCCAGTACTTTGAAAAATGTCATTGGAATTTTGATTGGGATGGCATTGAAGGTATAGATTGCTCTGGGTAGCATAGACATTTTAACAATGTTTATTCTTCCGATCCAGGAGCATGGAATATTTTTCCATCTTTTTGTGTCTTCTTCAATTTCTTTCATGAGTGTTCTGTAGTTCCTAGAGTATAGATTCTTTACCTCTTTGGTTAGGTTTATTCCAAGGTATCTTATGGTTTTGGTGCTATTGTAAATGGAATCCTTTCTCTAATTTCTCTTTCTACAGTTGTGTTGTTAGTGTATAAGAAAGCAACTGATTTCTGTGCATTGATTTTGTATCCTGCCACATTACTGAATTGTTGTATGAGTTCTAGTAATTTGGGGGTGGAGTCTTTTGGGCTTTCCACATAAAGTATCATGTCATCTGCAAAAAGAGAGAGTTTGACTTCTTCCTTGCCAATTTGAATATGTTTTATTTCTTTTTGTTGTCTGATTGCTGTTGCTAGGACTTCTAGTACTATGTTGAACAATAGTGGCGAGAGTGGGCATCCTTGATATGTTCCTGATCTTAAGGGAAAGGCTCTCAGCTTTTCCCCATTGAGGATGATATTCGCTGTGGGTTTTTCATAGATGGATTTTTTGAACTTGAGGAATGTTCCCTCTATCCCTATACTCTGAAGAGTTGTAATCAGGAAAGGATATTGTATTTTATCAAATGCTTTTTCTGCATCAAATGAAAGGACCATATGGTTCTCACCCTCTTCTTATTAATGTGTTCTATCGTATTGATTGATTTGCAAATGTTGAACCACCCTTGCGTGCCGGGGATCAATCCCACTTGGTCATGGTGGATGATCCTTTTAATGTATTGTTGGATCCTATTAGCTAGGATTTTGTTGAGGATTTTGGAATCCATAATCAGATATCGGTCTGAAATTTTCCTTTTTGATGGGGTCTTTGCCTGGTTTGGGGATCAAGGTACTGCTGGCCTCATAGAATGAGTTTGGAAGTTTTCTTTCTGTTTCTATTTTTTGAAACAGCTGCAGTAGAATAGGTATTATTTCTTCTTTGAATGTTTGGTAGAATTCCCCAGGGAATCCATCAGGTCCTGGACTCTTGTTTTTTGGGAGGTTATTGATCACTGCTTCAATCTCATTACTGGTTATTGGCCTATTCACGTTGTCAATTTCTTCCTGTTTCAGTCTTGGCAGCTTATAGGTTTCCAGGAAGGCCTCCATTTCATCCAGATTGCTCAGTTTATTGACATATATTTGTTGATAACAATTTCTAATAATTATTTCTATTTCCTTGGTGTTAGTCATGATCTCTCCCCTTTCACTCATCATTTTATTAATTTGGGTCCTTACTCTTTTCTTTCAGATAAATATGGCCAGTGTTATTGATCTTATTAATTCTTGCAAAGAACCAACTTCTAGTTTCGTTGATCTGATCTACTGTGTTTCTGGTTTCTAATTCATTGATCTCTGCTCTAATTTTAATTATTTCTCTTCTAATGTGTGTCTTAGGCATCGTTTGTTTCTTTTTCTCTAGTTCCTTAAGGTGTAGAGTTAGTTGGTGAATCTGGGATTTTTCTATTTTTTTGAGTGAGGCTTGGATGGCTATGTATTTCCCCCTCAGGACCACCTTTGCAGTATCCCATAGGTTTTGGACCGATGTGTTTTCGTTCTCATTGATTTCCATGAATTTTTTAAGTTCTTCTTTGATTTCCTGGTTGACCCATACATTCTTGAGCAAAGTGGTCTGTAGCTTCCAAGTGTTTGAATTTCTGCCAAATTTTGTCTTGTGATTGAGTTCCAGTTTTAAAGCATTGTGGTCTGAGAATATGCAAGGAATAATGTCAATCTTTTGGTATCGGTTGAGACCTGATTTGTGACGCAGTATGTGGTCTATTCTGGAGAAAGTTCCATGTGCGCTCGAGAAGAAGGAGTGTTCTGTTGTTTTATGGTGGAACGTTCTGTATATATCTATGAGATCCATCTGGTCCAGTATATCATTCAAAGCTCTTGTTTCCTTGTTGATTTTCTCCTTAGATGATCTGTCCATTGCTGAGAGTGGAGTATTGAGGTCTCCTACAATTAACGTATTGTTATCAATATGACTCTTTATTTTGGTTAACAGTTGGCTTATGTAAATGGTTGCTCCCATGTTAGGGGCATAGATATTTACAATTGTTTGATCTTCTTGTTGGATAGACCCTTTAAGAATGATATAGTGTCCTTCTGTGTCCCTTACAGACTTTAGTTTAAAATTGAATTTGTCTGATATAAGAATTGCTACCCTAGCTTTCTTTTGAGGTCCGTTGGCATGGAAGATGGATCTCCATCCCTTCACTTTCAGTCTGGATGTATCTTTAGGTTCAAAATGAGTCTCTTGTAGGCAGCATATGGATGGGTCCTGTCTTTTTATCCAATCTGCAACCCTGTGCCGTTTTATGGGAGCATTTAGGCCATTCACATTGAGAGTGATTATTGAAAGATATGAATTAATTGTCATCATGTTGCCTGTGAAGACATTGTTTTTATAGATTGTCCCTGTAAATTTCTGTTGTATATCACTCTTGGGGTCTTTCTCCTTTTATAGAACCCCCCTTAATATTTCTTGCAGGGCTGGCTTAGTGGTCACATATTCTTTCAGTTTCTGCTGGTCTTGGAAGTTCTGCATCTCTCCATCCATTCTAAATGAAACCTTGCCAGATAAAGTATTCTTGGCTGCATGTTCTTCTCATTTAGTACCCTGACTATGTCTTGCCAGGCCTTTCTAGCTTGCCAGGTCTCTGTGGATAGGTCTGACGTTATTCTGATATTCCTCCCTCTGTACATAAGGAATCTCTTCCCCCTAACTGCCCTTAAGATGGTTTCCTTGGTTCTAAGATTTGCAAGTTTTACTATTACATGCTGGGGTGTTGGCCTGTTTTCCTTGATCTTGGGAGGGTTCCTCTCTGCCTCTAGGATGTGAATGTTTGTTTCATTCCCCAGATTAGGGAAGTTCTCAGCTACGATTTGCTCAAATACATCTTCTAGTCCTCTCTCTCTCTCCACTCCCTCCGGGATTCCAATTATTCTGACATTGGAACGCTTCATGGTGTCACTTATTTCTCTGATTCTATTTTCATGGATTCTGAGTTGTTTTTCCCTGGCCCCCTCTTTCCCCTTTTTATCTATTATATTGTCTTCCAGGTCCCTTATTCGTTCTTCTGTCTCCCTTACCCTAGCTGTTAGATTATCTAGATTGGATTGGATCTCATTGATAGCATTTTTAAGTTCTGCCAATTCAGCTTTCATTTCTGCCCTTAGAGACTCTATGTTGTCATTAATTGATTTCTCCATTCTAGTTATTATCTTCACAATTGCTAGCCTGAATTCCATCTCTGATGACTTGGTTATATCTGCATCCATTAGTAAATCTGCAGCATAAGTCATAATCTCTGAGTTTTTTCTATTTTGGGGGTCTGTCCTCCTAGTCATTCTGTTGATGGGTGTTTGAGGGAATGTATAGAGTCCAAATTATTGACCAGAACCCAAGCTAGATGCACTTGTTTTCTAGGGACCTTAGGGTTGCTGGCCTCTTGTTTTCCCAGCCTGTCTTCTGGGTGAAGGGCCTGCCGTGCTGTTACTCAGGCAACCCTGTTTGGGCGGAGTTACCCTGCCCCCCTGTGGCAGGGGATGGGCTCAGTGGGAATCAGTTTTGGGGGCTTTTGTTCTCTGGTGGCTTTCCCTGGTAGCTTTCCACATCTCTTTCAAGAGTCAGAGCAGAAGAGATCGTTTCCAATCCTCTGCCTCAGAGCAGAGAGACCGCAGTCTGTTCTTCAGTGAGCTCTCCAGGCCACACCGTCTCCGTTTCTGTCCATGCTGCTATAAACTGCAGTGTCTTGGGTTGTGCGCCCCTCCGCACCACTCCTAGTCCTGCCTCCAGGTCGGGGCACATCTCTGCCCTTTGTGCTTCTAAAACTGCCAGCCACCCCCAGTTTGCACGTGTGACCCCACCGATCTGGGTTTCCACCCCGGGGTTTGCCCTAAAGTCCTTTCCCTGCCAATAGGGGTCTGTGAGTCTGTGCCCTGCCCCCAGCATGTGAGGCTGTCGCTCACGGGTGGTGTAGGATCCCCATGGCCAGGCACCCTCCTGCTGCCATTTATCCTCTGATATCTGCCCGCAGAATCATGGCTCCCTACTTCATACCCCGAAACCAACTGCCTGCAATATTCTGTTTGTAGAGATCCAGATCTTCTTACATCTCAGGTTGATTTCGTGGGTGCTCAGAGTGGTCTGGTAGATATCCAGCTCAATTCTGGGGACCAGTTGAAATAGGGTCCCCTACTCCTCCGCCATCTTTCCTCTCTCTCCTGTTATTATCACTTTCATTTAAGTTATGGTCTTAAGCTTCCTTGTAGATTACAAATATTAAATGCATCCCACAGAACTTTGTAGTCATTCTGAGGTACTTTTAAATATAAACACAGGGTTTTCTTTTTTTTAAATTTTATTTATTTATTTATTTATTTTAGTTATTTTTTTTTTTGCTTAATGACCTATTCATTTCAATAGAGACCAGTAAATACATCAATTATAACTAACCTTCATTCAACAATATTTGAGGTCTAACTATGTGTTCTTTTTGTATTCCATATTCTATGAATGCAAGCATCATCTCTCTTTTGTTTGCTACTGAAGAATAAATAAAAGACTGAATGAAGGAACAAATATGAGCTATGGGAATATAAATATAAATACCAAGTGGTCCCTGTCCTCAAGAAGCGTATAGTCTTATTATGAAGTATATAAAATACAACTCATTAACAGCAAAGTAATAATTGATATGTACCATAAGCGGGAAACAGATCGGGCACCTGGGTGGCTCAGTTGGTTGAGTGATTGCCTTCGGCTTGGGTCATGATCCCGGAGTCCTGGGATTGAGTCCTGCATCTGGCTCCCTGCTCAGCGGGGAGTCTGCTTCTCACTCTGACCTTTCCCACTCTTGTGCTCTCTCTCTCTCAAATAAATAAAATAAAATCTTAAAAAAAGAGGAAAACAGATAATTTCTGTTGTATTTCTGAGGAGTTAGAGATTGCATTAGGTTAAGGAATCAGAAAAATCTTCATGGATGAGATGAGTTTGCATTTGGACTTGAGTAATTTGAATATGTAGAAGTGGGGGGGGGGTTAAGAGTAGAAGGAACAGTTTAGACAGGAAAAGCAGGACATATATGGAATGTAGGGTATTGAAAAGGGGAAAGTGAGAACTAAGATGGAAAGGGGTGATTGCAGCCAAGCAAAATACTTTAGAATGCTTTCAATCATCAGCAGGTGAAGTTATCTGGCCAGAAAATGGGGACTCTTACAATAACCTGATGAGATATAATGGCCCAGACTAGAATGAAAATGGAAAAGGAAAACAAAAAGACTGACTATATTAATCTTTCTCTGATAAAGATTTTGCAAGGTCCTCAGTCCCCTGAATTTTCATCTAGTTTTCTACTGGAGCCAGTTTCCTGAGGATTAAATGTACAAAGAACACTCCAACCAAATACATGTATATCTCCTAGTCAGAGTTTTGACTCTAAAACTCCTTCTCTGGTGTTAGGAATGAAGTGTATGTGAATCCTTAAAAGGCTTGATTTTGCCTCTAAGAGTCTATCTGATCTTAGTCCTCTAGATCTTACCACATCACCTGTGGGAAATACAAAAATGCCAAAAAAAAAAAAAATCCCTCTTTTCTATAATCTGAGGGAGAACTACCTACTTCCTACTCTCCTACTCCTGGTCCCCACCCAAACTGGACTCAGCCCATTGTCCCATGGAAAAAGTAGCCAAGTTCCAAGGAAAATTAGAAAGTGGGCTTTCTAAGTTGGTCAGTTCTGGGAGAAGGTTATCTGTCAAGGAGAGAAAGAGAGAACAGAGCCCAGGAAAGACAGCTTTTACTATGCCCTTCAGTCATCCTAGGAAAAACACCATCCCCTACTATTTCTACTAAAGAGAGTTTGGAGAAATGGCAAAAATTATGGGACATGGGACACTGATGTCAGCCTGACTGGCTTCAAATCCCGTTTCTGACACTTATGTGTGACTTTGGACAAAATATTTAAAACTCCCTCTGCCTTCATTTTTCCATCTTAAAAAATGGGGACTATAACAGTACACCAAACTTAGTGTCACCATTACCATTAAACAGGGCAATGTTGATAATGTGCTTAGAATGGTACTTTGTCCTTTCTGTGCTTACTTGATCTGAGCTGTTGTTTTTCTAATTGTGAGGCTTTAACCCATGTCAGGACCTACTACTTCTTAGAAAGGGATAGTGGCAAGAGACCTGAGTAAAATTTAAAATCAGAATATATGCCTTTAGGGGCACCTGGGTGCCTCAGTTGGTTGAGCTGCTGCCTTCAGCTCAGGTCATGATCTCAAGGTCCTGGGATTGAGCTCTGCATCAGGCAGGCTCCTTACTCCATGGTCAGTCTGCTTCTCCCTCTCCCTGCTTGTGCTTGTACTCTCCCCCCTGCTTGTGCTTGTACTCTCTCTTTCTCTCAAATAAATAAATAAAATCTTTAAAACAAACAAACAAAAGAACATATGCTTTTAAAAAGTTCATTGGTGCAGGAAAATCTGGGTGGCTGAGTGAGTTAAGCTTCTGCCTTCAGCTTAGATCATGATCTCAGGGTCCTGGGACTGATCCCTGCATCGGGCTTTCTGCTCAGCAGAAAGTCTGCTTCTCCCTCTCCCTCTGTTATCTCTCTCCCTTTAGCTGTCTCTCAAATAAATAAATAAAATCTTTAAAAAATGTTATTGGTACAGAATTATAATTAATAAAGGAATAGTGAGTAGACACAGGGCAGAAAGAAAAAAAATTACATCAAAATTTCACACCTGGATGAAGAAAGTGACAAGAGTTGTACATCAAGAGAAGGAGCAGGTAATATGGCATGCATGGGGTTCACTTTTAGGTTCATGCCACACGAAGTACCATTGACAAATTACAGATAATAAGCACAGCTACCAAGTATATCAGTCAGTTTAGGTCACTTCATGTTGCAGTAACAAAGATCATAAAATCTCACCAGCTTAAAACAATGAAGACTTATTTTCTCATTTGAACTAAGGTCTACTGATGGTCAGCTACAGCTATGGTCCATAATATATTTGTTCTGGGACTGAGATTAGTACTTCAGCACCTTTCTGGGACAGTTTTGATTTCATGGTAGAGAGAGAAGGTGAGAATAGAACAGTACATGTTGACTCCTAAAGCATCTGCTTGGAAGACACTTATATTTTATTGGCCAAAGCAAATCACATGGTCAATCCTAGTATCAGTGGAGCAGGGGACTCCTTCATGGAGGGTTCCCACAGATTAGGCCAACATATTTTTGATGGATATACAATTTACCACACCAGGACTTTAGTCTATGATCAAAGAAAGAATAGATGAATCCCTTCTATTCTGGTACATGGATGATGGCCTCTATGAGACAGGAATCAGCAATAAAATTTTCTAAAATGATTAAAACTTAGAAATAAGGTTAGATACACTACAGGAAATAAAAATAAGCAAACAATTGGTGAATAAGAAGTTACATGGACAGAACTGAAGATGAGAAGCAATGAATTGATGTAGATCTCAAAAGTTGTATTATGCAACCAGGATTGAGTGGGAAATGAGAGGTTAAGGTCTTTGTTAATATAATGTTGATAAAAGTTAAAAAAGAGATTAAAGATTTTTTTTAATTTAAATTCAATTAGCCAACATACAGTACCTCATTAGTTCCAGATGTAGTGTTCAATAATTCATCAGTTGCGTATTACAGCCAGTGCTCATTAGTTAACATATAGTATATTATTAGTTTCAGGGGTAGAGTTCAGGGATACATCAGTTGTATACAACACCTAGTGCTCATTATATCACATGCCCTCCTAAATGCTCATCACCCAATTACCCCATCCCCCAGTCACCTCCCCTTCAACAACCCTCAGTTTGTTTCCCAGAGTTAAGAGTCTCTCATGGTTTGTCTCCCTCTCTGATTTCTTCCCATTCAGTTTTCCCTTCCTTCCCTTATGATCCTCTGTGCTATTTATTATATTCCACATATGACTGAAACCATATGATAATTGTCTTTCTCTGATTAAATTATTTCACTTACCATAATACCCTTCAGTTCTATCCATGTCAATGTAAATGGTAGGTATTCATCCTTTCTGATGGCTGAGTAATATTCCATTGTATATATATACCAAATCTTTTTTTTAAAGATATTATTTATTTATTTGACAGAGAGAAAGAGAGTGAGAGAGCATAAGCAGGGGGAGTGGCAGAGGGAGAAGGAGAAGCAGGCTCCCTGATGAGCAGGGAGCCCACGCAGGGCTTGATCCCAGGACCCTGAGATCTTGACCTGAGTTGAAGGCAGATGCTTAACCAACTGAGCCACCCAGGTGCCCCCACATATTCTTTATCCATTCATCTGTTGAAGGACATCTTGGTTCCTTCCACAGTTTGACTGTTGTGGACATTGCTGCTATGAACATTGGGGTGCAGGTGCCCCTTTGTTTCACTACTTCTGTATCTTTGGGGTAAATACCCAGCAGTGCAATTGTAGGGTCATAGGGTAGCTCTTGAGAAGTTATGATAGTTAGATGTCCAAAAAATAAGTAAGTTGTTCTGAAGGGGAACTAAAAAGAAAACACAGGTTGAAAGTGGTTTGTGGGTGTGTGTGTCTGTGTGTGTGTGTGTGTGTGAGAGAGAGAGAGAGAGAGGGAGGGAGGGAGGGAGGGAGAGGGAGACGCAGAGGGAAAGAGATGAAATAGTAGCATTTGTCGACAATTCAGTTAGCAAGGGAAACAAAAACAGTAGAGTCAAAAATCACAGGGAATTTACAAGATTGAAGATAAAATAAATTGTTATTATTATAGACAGTACATTTGGCATTATTGACTACCTTTGCCATATGAGGAAGATGGGGAGGTATCCCAGTTAAGTTTTCTTGAGATGGAGCTTTAGAGCAAGCCTGTGGAACAGAAGCTTAAGTTGGAGAATGCTCTTAAAGACTAAATTCTTATTTACCTAATGCCTGCACCTTCCATTTACACTTAATCACCTGTCCCTTAAAATGTTAATATATTATTTTTTATAAATGTATTTAACTTACATATACTGTTTCTTTGCAGAAACAGTAATTTTATACAAGTATTGTTGGGGTTAATGTAGAGCATGAAATCAGCCATAATACCTGGCTTGCTAAAATGTAACACGGAGGCCACTGAGGGCAGGGAAAGTTTCGGAGAAGGGTGTAGGTCTTTGGAATGCCAAAGCCTGCCCGTGTGACCACTCTGCCATTGAAATGCCGTGAGGAGTTGCCTTCCCTGAAGCTTTCTTAGCCCAAACAGCTCCCTGTGATCTAAGAGATGTATGCATTGTCCCTTAGGCTATGTTTAGCAGAACTTGTACAACACACAGATTAGTATATTGTATCTTTCCCATAAACAGAGGTTCCCAGTTCCAGTAACATCCCTTGTCATACATCACGTGCTTGAGAAACAGTGATAAGGGTTTGTGTTTATCCTGAAGGACCAATAAAAGTGGGAACAAAGAAGGCAAGGGGGTCAGGTATGATAAGACATATCTGTTTGTGACACCCTAAGAAAACTTGAGGAAATCATTATCAGAGTTTTAAGAACTAAGAATGTGTTCTGCTTCCTTGCATCATCCACAATTACCATAGTGCTTCACCCATAGTAAGCAATCAATTGATAACTGTTGAGTAAATAAAAGAATAATAATTTTATCCCTGTGTTTATGTTTGGTTTGTTTTGTTTTTATTGCAGAATAGTCATTTGAATGACCAGTGAATCCAGCAATTATATCTTTTTGAGCCTTAACCTTTTAAAATGTTAAATGTAAAGTGGACTATCCAGGATCATTTTTACAGCACTGTTGAGAAATAAGAATCACAAATGTCAAATAATTTGTATCCATAACACTCAACAACTTGTTTGGAAATAAGCTAAAGGTGAAACTACTTTTAGGTGAAACTACTATGTTTTTCAAATCTTAGTGGTTACTATTTAAATAAAGATCTAAAGTAGAATCTTTTTAGAGTCATGCTAGATGTATTTGACACCACACACCCCAATGAAAACTGAAAATACTGAGTAATATCTAGATTTTTTTATGTACTCAGGAAACCATTCCCATATACACAAAATAACTCGATGTAATCATGGAAAGTCTGACTTCTAAGTGCATGTTCTGAAACTAACAGGTGTGATGTAAAAGAAGTACCTGAACTTGGCAGAATGTTCCAGTTTTCATGTAGGGCCTTGACATAAAAAATTTTAACCATAGAAAGCAAAGGTGACCACTATAGAGTCTCTAGAAGATTATTTCCTCATGACCTTGCAAATATCATTTCCTGTATTCAAATAATGTGTTTGTTTCTTCATACCAGGAAAAATCAAAAACACCAAAGCAATTCTGTATTTTTTAAACTGCAATTTAATTCATGTATAGTAATGCATAACTATTTCTGACAGTTTCATAAGTTTTGAAAGCATCATTTTCAAACAAAGCTCTAAGAAATGAGAAAATGTTTTTGGTTTTAGACTTTTGTTTCTGTAATTGTTGTCGCTTATCCAAATCACTGCAGTTAACTGATAACAACATTTAACAAAGTCCCTAGCACACTTAAATATATGCTTTTAGAATATCAAACCACTCATACATACTGATGGAAAGTAACAACTAGGCTAAGAGGAGTTGTGGTGAAGGGATGCAGTTAAAATTAGATTCTCCACTTACATTAAAATTGTTAATTTTACCACAACATAATTTCCTGTCTATCAGAAGATTAATTGACTTTGTTTTAAAAATATTCTTTAAATTATGTATGCATCACTAAAAATAGTAGTGATGGTTCAAGATATTTGGGAAATTAGCATCTAACATGAATAAATCTGATGTTTAATGGATAGGAAGATGTCTTCACTTATTGAACTATTAAATCAGAGACAGCTAAATAGGATACTTTCTTGGACCCTTTAAATCATTTAAATTCAAGTGTTTTTCCTCATTTTTCTCAATAACTAGATCTTAATATGCATAGCTTATGGTAGGTACTAATATATTTAAAATGTTTTAGGCACTGAATATACTATATCACAAAATCATTTTCTCCAAATTAATAATACAATGCTTTCAACTTTGTTTAATTTGGCATGTAGACAAAAATACTGAGAGATAGCATAAGACACTCTGACTCCACCCTTCAGGCCAAGCAAACTTGCAAACCTTTCTGAGGCTCTTAGAACTAATTGTTAAGAAGCATTGATAACACTTAATTAGAGGAAACTAGGAGAAGTCAGTAATCTAAAAACCACAATTTGATTGGAAATAGGAACATCATAATGGACACAATTCCCTTTCTGTACATTACTAAGACATGGTAAAGCAAAGGAAGAGCAAGTGCTTCTGAAACAGAAATCTCTGTGATTGCTTTGAGAAAGAAAGCCAACATAATATGAGTTTTATCAAGGTTGGAAGCATTTCATTCCTTTCTACTTTAAGGAGTATGTTAGTTGCATAATCATGATCTTTCTCTTGCCCATCCTTTATGATGCATATGAAGAAGTCTCCTGTGTGTCTGTTCTTGCTGTTTTTCAGTGTTCTTTTAAAATATTGTTCAGTAATAAAGAACAAGCAATTTTGTTTGCCTAGAGGCCTGACTTTCTATCCCTATCAGCTCTGGCTTTTTACTTTCTTCCTGCAGTATCTCCTGATAATGTGCTTGAAAGAAACCTCCAAATACCAGTGGTACCAGAGTGCCTGTCTTGTCTAGCCAGAGGTATGTGGTTTTTCAAGACAAACTATAACATAACAACATTGTCACATTTAAATCTCAGGTTGTGTAGTCTAGGGGTAAAAGCTTATCAAATTTCTACATTGTAGAAGATGTTGGCAGTGTATAAGATGCTATCTTGCATCCATCAGGGAAGCAGTGCACAGGCTGGTGAAACTTGGGATGAATAACCAAATGATGATTGGGTATACATGGTGAATGGGTGTACAGAATCAACACAATCCATGAACAGAGCTTTGCTCTAATCGATGGATGTCTGTATTAGTGTTTCAATGCATGTTGGTTAAGAACACTGTCAAGACTGATTCTCTAGAGACACATTCTTGCAAAGTGGTGTTTACTAATAAATGTGTGTCTCCCAAGTTCTACAATTTATCATGGTTTTTGATAGCACAAGAAATGTTTACAGATAAAAAAAAAGAAACATCCTGGGGAGTGGGTAGAAAACCCACAGGTGAAAGGAATGCCTTTATTCCTGTTGCTACCTAAGTTGATTATGAATACATTATCAGAAAAATGGAAAAGCTCATTTTCTCACCTTCAAAATGACACCCATTATAAAGCAGCCATATTAGAGATCAGATGACAGGACAAGAATGGGGGCAGAAGCTAAAGATAAAGGAAAAAAATGATACCATCAAAAGAGGAAAGAAGTAAAAGAAATGAAGAATAGCTAAATAAAAACCCTGTTTTCATTTGCCTTGGAAAAACATGTGAGATGGTGGTGAGCCTGTAATTTAGTTTAAAGGCACAGGACTGGAACAGACTGACAAGTGAGTCTGAGACTGGAAGAATGGCAAGCTGAGAATTGCTGTGGATGTTCAGCTTATTCCTTCAGAGAAGCTCTATGAAGTATTTCTCAGAGGGACCCACACAATAGCTACATGCAAAGTAGCTAAGAGCTGGAAACCTATACTGGTTTCTTTCATCATCCTTCTTGACAATAGAAGAAAAGGAGTATTCTTGGTGGTATGTTTAACCTGCATTTCCCCAGCTTAGGGGTCTCTAAGGGGGGATGTGAGTTACAATGACAGTAATTTCTGATTCTGAGCTTAGTAAAAATTGCCAGAATCCCAGCCTTCGAGTCCTTCCCTTGCCACCTAGCAAAGTCCCTGGGTGGCTTACACCTTCTCAGAGATCAGCACTATAATTGTCCTGAGCAGCTGCTAGTGCTCATTTATCTGCTTTATCCCAAAGCAGCCTCTGCTCCAATGATGTCAGTTGACCTTGGTATATTCTGGTCATTCGTTATTGCCTCATTTTAATGACTCCTCCCATAATTATATGGCTTTTGTTACTACTAATTGGGGTCACTATACATCCTGGTTAGTTCAAGACCATCTCAAATGAATTCTGTTGAGCCAGCATAATTCTTTATAGTGCTCCCTTTCAGTCTCAAAAATGTTACTTCTTTTTGGAGATGAACTGTCTTCCATTAGTTTATAATTGTTGTTTAACGAGGCTCCCAAATAGATCAGTCTAACTCAGTTTCTTACTTTTAGGATACTTTTAGAATTCTTTTGTTTGTCTTGCTCATTCAGATTCTTCCACCTTGTGATATAGCAGAAAGAGCTTAAATTTGGGAACCCAATTAATTTGTGTTCAAATCTCAGCTCTGGTACTTACTAGCTGAGTAGAACAAGGGAAAATCTGTTTTCTCATCATAAAAGTGGGGAAAATAATATGATTTAGCACATATGATTGATATGAGGATGAATCAAACATAATATGAGAATAAAACCTAGCAGAGCATCTAACATATTGTAGAGGAGTAATAAATGTTAATGACCCCTTTCACTCCCTCCCTCTGCAGCTGGGAATGTAAAATAGCTTCTCCAGAGTTTAGGTCAGAAAACATTTCAACTCATTTAAAATTAACAACTTATTAACAATTTATTCAAAATTCTATCTTTTTTTTAAAGATTTTATTTATTTGTCAGAGAGAGAGAGAAAGAGAGAGAGCATAAGCAGGGGGAGCGGCAGGCAGAGGGAGAAGCAGAGTCCCCTCAAAATTCTATCTTCTTAATGGACAATTTCTCTTACCTATGGTGAATAAATTCCTCATCCACTGAATCATTCCCTGAATGGTTAGATGTGACCCCTATTGTTCTCTTCCTGTCTATACTTCAATTCCTAGTCTTAGATAGAACCATAAATTTCAATGAGCCTTTTACCACCGCCCTAGGAGCTCAGTAGGAAGAAGCTTAAACAAAAAGAACTCTTGATAGTCACCCATTTTAGTTAAACCAGAGGTCAGCAAACTTTTTCTGTAAAGAGACAAATTGCAAATATTTTAGCCTTTGTAAGCCATGCAATCTCTGTCATAACTATGCAACTCTGCCACTATAGCACAAAAGCAGACATAGATGATTAATAAATGAATCACTAATTACTAATCACTGAGTTTGACTATTTTGGTTGTAAATAGCAGGAAACCAAGCTCAAACCAACTTAATTAAAAAGGAATTTATTGGTTCACCTAATCAAAATTCCAGGAACATAGGCTTCAGTTACAGCTTGATCCAGAAGTTCCAAACAATGTCACTAGACTGTCTTTCAATTTCTCAATCTTCTTCTCCCTCATGTTGACTTCATTCTTATGTTCTGATTGTGTTGACTATACATATTTCCAGAGCTTTTTTCTTTTATGTTCAAATCCAGCAGTAAAAAAGAAAAAGTGAGTATTTTTGTTTCTAAAAATGTTAACATAAAGTATTGAGACTAATAATCAGTACTTTGAACTGGATCATGTATCTGTCACTATGATCAGGGGCATGGGATGTCCTGATTGGCTTATACCAATAACATATCCCTGTCCCTGGGGCTTCTGTGTGGTCAACTCTAACCAAACTATAGTGAAGATGAATGATTCTCCAAGACTATTTTAAGACAGCTTTAGCAAAGAATAGGAAAGGGGTAAGGGTAGTGTTGTGATAGGTGACAAAATGTAACAAATCTGTACTATGTACCATGGAACATGCCTGACTTGCAAGGGCATTCAAATTTGGCACTCCCTAATTCTCTAAAACACAAAAACAAAAACAAAAACTTAAAATACTTTGGAAATAAAAGTAGTTCAGTGTCATAAGGTTGAACTTCAAGAGATATAAATATGTATGTAAATGATGAGTAAATAGGCCTCATTTTCCCCCTATAACACAAAGAGGTTAACTTAGACTGTAGCAAACTTTTTCTGTAAAGGACCGAATAGAAAGTATGTTAGGCATTGTGGACCACATACTTAGTCACATATTTTTTTTTCTTTTTTTCTTCTTTAACAACACTTTTAAAATGTAAAACCATTCTTAGCTGAAAGGCCATATAAAAATATAGGCCAGATTTGCCCTGCAGGCATAATTTGCCTACCTTTCAACTAGATGATCACTAGGACCCCATCCAACTATGCTAATCTATGGTTCTAGGTTTAGGTTTTAGCAGCTGATTCCTTGATTCCTACTGCTTCTGCCCAGAAAATTCTCATCGTTCACAGAAGTCTTCAAATACCAATGCCACCATTATCTCCTGCCCCAGGAAATGTGATATGCTCACCTGCCTCTTTTTTGGCCCTTGAATTCCCTGGTAGTTGTATTTTCACTGTTTCCACAAGATACTCTCTTCTTGTGGTTTTCTTTCTTGTGGGAAAGAGCTTCTGCCAGGCCAGAGGCATGAAGTGGCAGCTAAAGATTACCTTTCTAAAATGGAAATATGGTAATATCACTCCATTGTTTAAAAGCCCTTCATGATATATCCTGATAAAATGCAGTTGATAATATCCTTATGTTATTTAAAAAACAAAACAAAACAAAACAAAAAACAATAAAAGCCCTTCATGACAGCCACCACCTATAGGGCAGAGGCTATACTTTTTAAGCATGGCATTCAAGGACCATCATAGTCTAACTCTACCTAGCTTTTCAGCCTTACCTCTCATAACTCCCCTCAAATATTTTATTCACTACCTACCTTGGTCTACTTACATTCTTTAAACTTCTCATGTATTTCATGCTGCATATTTTTATATAGTAGGAGACTACTCACTTTGCCTATGATGGGGTTCATAACATGCTACCCCGAAATATGGCACCTTGGCATATTGAATATTTTAAGTTGAAAGAATTTGAAAAATGGCAGGTATAAGGATTTTGACCTCCCCTGAAGCAGGTAATAGGACTCTCATGCGAGAAGTTCCCTCCCTATACCTAGAGGAAAAAAACATCCTTATCTCTGAAGATAGAGGGACTCTGAGAGGATACTGAACAAACAGGCCTTGCCATCATGTTTTTCCATGACTTTTTACTCTACATCAAGTTTAATATAAAACTGCTCAGAGTTAACTGTTTCTTTGGGTCTTCATTTCTTTATAAAGGCTCTTATGTCACATAATACTTAAATAATGTGTATGCTTTTCTCCTGTTAATATGTCTTTGTCAGTTTAATTTTCAGGTCCGGCTAGGGACCCTAAGAAGGCAAAGGAAGTTTTCTCCCTGAAACCTATAATATGCTTTATTTTTATCAAGCTCTTGGGATGTTTCTTTCATAGGCCACATCTTCTTTGAAGTCTTTATTGCCCCTTAGTTATACAGTGAAATCATACCTTACATGGGAAATGAGGTTCTAAAAATACAAGGAAAAAAACCTCACATAGATTCAAATTAACACTGAAAATGCAGTTCTTCAGAGGTTATTCCTTAGACTGAATAGTTAGGTAAGACAGTTGCCTTGCATGTAGGGACCAAGTTGTATAAAAAAATATAAACCTTAAACTTGAGAATCACAGGCAGCACAGGGAGATGTTCAGCTATGAGAAGTAAGTGGGAACTGAGAACTGCAGTTTCCTATCTTCCATTATCACACCAATGGTAGGGCCTTGCCACTAAATGGATTAGTGGACAAGCCAATTCTCTCTCTCTCTCTCTCTCCTTATCCAGTTAAATATGCATACTTTAAATATGCACTCTGTAATCTGCTTTCTCCTTCCAATTTGAGATTATAAGATTCTCATGGGAGGGGGCACCTGGGTGTGGCTCAGTCATTTAAGCGACTGACTGGTGGTATCAGCTCAGGTCATCATCTCAGGTTTGGCTCTGTGCTCAGCAGAGAGTCTGAGATTCTCTCCCTCTCCCTCTGCGTCTCTCCCCACTCGTGTTCTCTCTTTCTCAAATAAATAAGTAAATCTTTAAAAAAAGATTCTCATAGGCAGGAATTATGTCTTTTTCATTTTGAATCCTTGATGCTTATCTACTATGGTGTCTCATTGGTGCTCATGGGTGAAGCATTGTAGGTGTTCATTAAATGTGAAATTGGATTGAATTTCATGTTCCTCCAGGATTTTCTTCTTATTTCTTTTAATGCTTAACAAATTAATTGAAAATAATTTGCTGATGAGGTGGTGGACAATCTGGAGTAGAAAAAAGGAAACTTTGGGAAGTAGGCCTTTGCAAAGTTCAGTTCTGCAAAATGTGAATGACATAATGCTGCTTTCCTTCCAACCATGGACCACATCAAATAATAAGATAACGAATTAGATGAGACCAAAGTGGATCCATTTTAATTTGTCAATAAGTTCTTCTTACCCCTTTCATGATAGCAATCAAGCACTAAACCTGCTGAATATCCTTATTCTTCCTGACAGTCCAATAACACAGTTTTCTAATGTTTTAAGCCCCAAATAATTTTAATTCATCCAGTCCTTCCTATTATTCTTCATATGAAATTAGCCTCAAATATGTAAAAACTTTTCATAGTTTCTATATACCTTCCCAAATAGCAAAGGAACTTTGATTACTTTTAGTTCCAGTACCAAAATGAAGGACTTTCTGATATAGAGTCATTACTAAACTTCTCAGGGAATGAATTACATGTTGATATTTTTAAGTAGGGCAAAGTACTCCATCCTCCTACCTGTTTTAAGTGCTTTGACTTCAAAAACACCACAAAGGATTTAGGAGATGGAGTTTCTATGGTATTTCTATGATGCTCTGATTCTCAAACAGCTGGTTATACTTGAGAGTATATTTTGGCTGCCAAAGAATATTCTTCATAAACAATATTCAAAAACAGTTTAATAATTAAAGCACTAAATATTAAATAAATATATGAATATGTATGAAAGATATAAATTTATAAACATGACTTAATAATTAATTCCTAGTATTTTCAGTTGGTTTTTCCCTACTGTAGTTCAGTCAGAGGGAAGGGATATGTCTGAATCAAAGCACATATAACAAACTAATGGACTACTTTCATGCATAGCCTAGAAATTACCTTAGTTCTGTCTATATCCCCACTCTCCTACCTTTAATCCTGTTGGACTAGTAGACTGTATGACAAAACATGAGTCAGTTAATGTTTGTTCCATGAAGTGTTGTGTAACTCCAGGTATTATGGTTTTCTCATTCTAGGGTCATTCAGCATGTGGATAGAAGAGAGGGATGCAAGCCAAATTTCCTCTGATTACAAAGCCTGAGCTCTTAGATGCTCTATACTGACTTCCCATGTAGCCTGTCTCCTTTTGTTTCCTGGTTCTCTAAAGTAGACTTAAGGTAGGATAGAACACTTGATGATTCTAATCTGCCACAATATATAAAGATAATCATACAAGTTACTCTTTTGGCTCCTGCCCATTTGGGAACTAAGTTAATGAGTAACAGCAAATTGGATGATAAACGGTCTTTCACATTTTACTAGACTGCATATGCTAGGCAATGTGAACAATAAAAAAATGATGTTAAAGCATGTTTTTGTATCCCCATCATTAAGGATATGATAGACTAGCATCCAAATAGCCATAATCCAAAGCAAAAGCATGGGTGGTTAAGTGCCTAAGGAATATAAAATCATAATTCTGGAGTGCTTATTGTACAATTCAAAGGTGAAGACATGTTCAAAGTGTTTGTAGTGAGAATTATCATCTAATAAAGCATTAGGAAAATGAAGTGTTTCCCTTGGGTGTTTCTGGGTTTGATGATAAGAAAAGCTGAGGGACAAGTTACCATGAGTATCCCTTTCTATGATGGGAAGCACAAACTGCCATTCCAAGAATAACAAGAAGTGGATCATATTTTGCCAGTGCTTCAGAGGTCTACCTAGATCTATTATTTAACCCAGTGGTTAGAGAATCTGGCTCATTGTTATTGAAGTCCATTTCCTACAAAGCTACTCTATAGAAAAATGGGTTGACCAAATGCAAACATTGTTTTCCTTTTCTGTAATCATGTTGTAGAATTTTATTAACTATCAGAGGAAGCAAAATGACTATGCTGACTGTGCTATAGTTTTCAGACATAAACATAGTAGTCTGATCTGCAGATCCTAATGATTCTTATTCCAAGATGCTACAAAAATTGGGTCAAAGTTATTGTGGGGCAATACCAGGGTATATTTGTATATTTTCCCCAAGAGGAAAGAGATGATACTGGAAATGAAAGCCATCTAAGCTAACTTCTTTACAGATATAGATCGATAATATTTTAAAACTTTTCCCTATGTGTAGGGAAACTGAATGAAAAAATAGATGAACTAACATCCATAATGACTTGATGAAAACCAAATTTTATTAGAATAAACTTACTTTGTGCAGCAGACCTAGTAGACTAAAGTAGGGGCTTTTTTGAGTCTTTCAATTCCACCCTGCTAACACAGTTAGTGAAATGGAAAAATGTGGTATGAATCACATAACTATTAAGCTGAACCACAGTTGGCTGGATCATCATATTTAGAAAGTATCATCAACGCAGGTAATATAATAGTTAGGGATTCAGAGCTTCCAGTCCTGGATTTTTAGAAAAAGACTCTTCTGAGATTTATAACACCATTGCTACAAGTTGGGCAAGAAATCAAAGATTATACCTATACTTCCTAATAAGTCAGAACTTTGACATGCAAACAAAAATTATCAAAGAATAATAGGAATGACAAGAAAAACAAATGGACTTTCAGATTTTGTGCCTTGTACTTAACAGGAATTCAATAAACATTTGCTGATAGATTTGATTCATGTGTTTTGGTGTCATATTTGTTAATCACTCATTCATTCCACATACATTTGGAGAGGGCTTACTATATGCCAAGCACTATTCTAGGTGATAGGAATCCAGAGTTATCTAGTAGGCAGTGGAATTTGTCTACATTAGCTTTTTTGTCTGATGTTAGATGTAGTAGGAATTCGTTGATATCTTTGTGTAACATGATTTCTTGTCTGTAATTCAAGCAGTAAAAACCCAGAACACAGACAAAAATCATTTGTTTCTAGTATTCAGCCCTAAGATAGCCACTGAGCTTATTAATTCACATCAATATCTCTGAAGATGTTAAAAAATATTTTGAACTAAATAATCCTTAATACTTTTAGCAGCCAGTACTATAACTTCAGCCCTATGATAAACTCATATCAAATCAAATGTGTACAAAGATGTCAAAGATTCTTTCCAACTCTGTTGCCACTTCTCCATGATGTAAAAATTTTCCAAGTGTACTAAATTGTTTGACACCAAATCATGGTCTTCTCTTGCTCCTTTTCATTTGTCTCCTGAACAAGTCAGAGGCTGAGCAAGAAGTAATCATTCAACATCTCAAATACAGATAATGCATTTTATTGAATATAACCTGGTCTTAAACATATCCATGAATCCGTAGAAACATCCCTAAAAGATGTGTCCCTGCTCAGAGACAGAAAAGATATCTTCAGATCTAGAGTGACCAACCATACCACATTGTTCAAGACTGTCCCAAGTTTTAGCATTAACAATCTGACTTGGAAAACTTTTTAATCCCAGACACATTAAACTTCATTTAGCCTTATTTTGCCAAAAATTTTTGTCAGAGTATGATATAGGATTCCATACATTAGGACCACTTTTTTCCCCATTAATGTGTTAGTTGGATTTACTGCAATGGCAGGAAGGAAGCAGGCAATCTACTTCTGATAATTTTTTTTTCTAACAGCTCTAATCACTTTATCAATTTATTTAACTGTCTTCTAGTGTACACATACCATGTTATAGTCATTGTGAACTCCTTTTTTAATTCCTATATGTAAGCCAGTTCACAATATATTCACAGATGATTTTTTTTTTTTTTGGCAAGCTCTGTTTTGCGATCAAGAATCTGATTTCTGTCCTTTTCCCCCATGTTCATTTATTTTGTTTCTTAAATTCGCATATGAGTGAAATCATATGGTATTTGTCTTTCTCTACTTATTTCTTTTTTTAATTTTTTAATTGAAATTCAATTTAATTAACATATGCTGTATTATTAGTTTCAGAGACAGAATTTGGTGATTAATCAGGTTCATACAACCCCAGTGCTCAAGTACCATCCTTGTTCATCAGGTTCATACAACCCCGGTGCTTCAAGTACCATCCTTAATGCCCATTACCCAATTACCCCCACCCACCTATCCTCAAACAACCCTTAGTTTCTTTCTTATAGTTAAACATCTCTATGGTTTGCCTCCTTCTCTGTTTTTGTCTTATTTTATTTTCCTTCTCTTTCCTTATGTTAGTGTGTTTTGTTTCTTAAAATCCACATATGAGGAGGGGGGGAAGATGGCAGAGGAGTAGGGGACCCTATTTCAGCTGGTCCCCGGAATTGAGCTGGATATCTACCAGACCACTCTGAGCACACATGAAACCAGGCTGAGATGTAAGAAGATCTGGATCTCTACAAACAGAATATCGCAGGCAGTTGGTTTTGAGGTACGAAGCGGAGAGCTGTGATTCTGTGGGCAGATATCGGAGGTTAAACGAGAGCGGGAGGGTGCCTGATAGTGGGGATCCTACACCGCCAGTGAGTGACAGCCTCGCGCGCTGCGGACAGGGAACAGACTCGCAGACCAGTAGCATTCGGAAAGGACTTTAGGGCAGCCCCTGGGGTAGAAAACCAGAGCGGCGGGGTCGCGCGCACACAAATTGCAGCCCCCCGGACAGAAACTCGGAGCGACGGAGTTGCGTGCACGCAAACTGCAGCCCCCAGGATGGAAACCTGGAATGGTGGAGTTGCCCACACGTGAACTGGGATCGGCTGGCGGTTTTAGGAGCACAAAGGGCAGAGACGTGCCCCGACCTGGAGGCAGGACTGGGAGCGCTGCGGAGGGGCGCACAACCCAGGACACTGCAGTTTATAGCAGCACGGACAGATACGGAGACAGTGTGTCCTGGAGAGCTCACTGAAGAACAGACTGCGGTCTCACTGCTCTGAGGCAGAGGGTTGGAAACGGTCTCTTTTGCTCTGACTCGTGGAAGAGACGCGGAAAGCCACCAGGGAAAGGCGCCAGAGAACAAAAGCCCCAAAGATTGATTCCCACTGAGCCCATCCCCCACCACAGGGGCGCAGGGCAACTCTGCCCAAACAGGGTTGCCTGAGTAACAGTGCACCAGGCCCCTCCAGCAGAAGACAGGAAGGGAAAACAAGAGGCCAGCAACCCTAAGGTCCCAAGAAAACAGGTGCATCTTGCTTGGGTTGTGGTCAATAATTTGGACTCTATACATTCCCTCAAACACCCATCCACAGAATGACTAGGAGGAGGAGCCCCCAAAATAGAAAAGACTCAGAGATTATGACTTATTCTGCAGATTTAAAAATGGATGCAGATATAACCAAGATGTCGGAGATGGAATTCAGGCTAGCAATTGTGAAGACAATGGCTAGAATGGAGAAATCAATTAATGGCAACATAGAGTCTCTAAGGGCAGAAATAAAAGGGGAATTGGCAGAAATTAAAAATGCTATCAATGAGATCCAATCCAATCTAGATAATCTAACAGCTAGGGTAACTGAGACAGAAGAGAGAATAAGCGACCTGGAAGACAATATAATAGATAAAAAGGGAAAAGAGGAGGCCAGGGAAAAACAACTCAGAATCCATGAAAATAGAATCAGAGAAATAAGTGACATCATGAAGCGTTCCAACATCAGAATAATTGGAATCCCGGAGGAAGTGGAGAGAGAGAGAGAACAAGAAGATGTATTTGAGCAAATCGTAGCTGAGAACTTCCCTAATCTGGGGAATAAAACAAACATTTGAGTCCTAGAGGCAGAGAGGACCCCTCTTAAGATCAAGGAAAATAGGCCAACACCCCGACATGTAATAGTAAAACTTGCAAATCTTAGAACCAAGGAAACCATCTTAAGGGCAGTTAGGGGAAGAGATTCCTTACGTACAGAGGGAGGAACATCAGAATAACGTCAGACCTATCCACAGAGACCTGGCAAGCCAGAAAGGCCTGGCAAGACATATTCAGGGTACTAAATGAGAAGAACATGCAGCCAAGAATACTTTATCCGGCAAGGCTTTCATTTAGAATGGATGGAGAGATGCAGAGCTTCCACGACCGGCAGAAGCTGAAAGAGTATGTGACCACTAAGCCGGCCCTTCAAGAAATATTAAGGGGGGTTCTATAAAAGGAGAAAGACCCCAAGAGTGATATACAACAGAAATTTACAGGGACAATCTATAAAAACAATGTCTTCACAGGCAACATGATGACAATTAATTCATATCTTTCAATAATCACTCTCAACGTGAATGGCCTAAATGCTCCCATAAAATGGCACAGGGTTGCAGATTGGATAAAAAGACAGGACCAATCCATATGCTGCCTACAAGAGACTCATTTTGAACCTAAAGATACATCCAGACTGAAAGTGAAGGGATGGAGATCCATCTTCCATGCCAGCGGACCTCAAAAGAAAGCTGGAGTAGCAATTCTTATATCAAACAAATTAGATTTTAAACTAAAGTCTCTAATAAGAGACACAGAAGGACACTATATCATTCTTAAAGGGTCTATCCAACAAGAAGATCCAACAATTGTAAATATCTATGCCCCTAACATGGGAGCAGCCATCTACATAAGCCAACTGTTAACCAAAATAAAGAGTCATATTGATAACAATACGTTAATTGTAGGAGATCTCAATACTCCACTCTCAGCAATGGACAGATCATCTGAGCAGAAAATCAACAAAGAAACAAGAGCTTTGAATGATACATTGGACCAGATGGACCTCACAGATATTTACAGAACATTCCACCCTAAAACAACAGAATACTCCTTCTTCTCGAGCACATGGAACTTTCTCCAGAATAGACCACATACTGCATCACAAATCAGGTCTCAACTGATACCAAAAGATTGAGATTATTCCCTGCATATTCTCAGACCACAATGTTCTAAAACTGGAACTCAATCACAAGAAAAAATTTGGCAGAAATTCAAACACTTGGAAGCTAAAGACCACTCTGCTCAAGAATGTTTGGGTCAACCAGGAAATCAAAGAAGAACTTAAACAATTCATGGAAATCAATGAGAACAAAAACACATCGGTCCAAAACCTATGGGATACTGCAAAGGCGGTCCTCAGGGGGAAATACATGGCCATCCAAGCCTCACTCAAAAAAATAGAAAAATCCCGAATTCACCAACTAACTCTACACCTTAAAGAACTAGAGAAAAAGCAACAAATGATGCCTAAGCCATGCATTAGAAGAGAAATAATTAAAATTAGAGCAGAAATCAATGAATTAGAAACCAGAAACACAGTAGATCAGATCAATGAAACTAGAAGTTGGTTCTTTGAAAGAATTAATAAGATTGATAAACCACTGGCCAGACTTATCCAAAAGAGAAAAGGGCCCAAATTAATAAAATGATGAATGAAATGGGAGAGATCACAACTAACACCAAGGAAATAGAAACAATTATTAGAAATTATTATCAACAACTATATGCCAATAAACTGAGCAATCTGGATGAAATAGAGGCCTTCCTGGAAACCCATAAGCTGCCAAAACTGAAACAGGAAGAAATTGACAACGTGAATAGGCCAATAACCAGTAACAAGATTGAAGCAGTGATCAAAAACCTCCCAAAAAACAAGAGTCCAGGGCCTGATGGATTCCCTGGGGAATTCTACCAAACATTCAAAGAAGAAAAATAATACCTATTCTACTGAAGCTGTTTCAAAAAATAGAAACAGAAGGAAAACTTCCAAACTCATTCTATGAGGCCAGCATTACCTTGATCCCCAAACCAGGGAAAGACCCCATCAAAAAGGAGAATTTCAGACCAATATCCCTGATGAATATGGATTCCAAAATCCTCAACAAAATCCTAGCTAATAGGATCCAACAATACATTAAAAGGATCATCCACCATGACCAAGTGGGATTTATCCCCGGGATGCAAGGGTGGTTCAACATTTGCAAATCAATCAATGTGATAGAACACATTAATAAGAGGAGGGAGAAGAACCATATGGTCCTCTCAATTGATGCAGAAAAAGCATTTGACAAAATACAGCATCCTTTCCTGAGTAAAACTCTTCAGAGTATAGGGATAGAGGGAACATTCCTCAAGCTCATAAAATCCATCTATGAAAAACCCACAGTGAATATCATCCTCAATAGGGAAAAGCTGAGAGCCTTTCCCTTAAGATCAGGAACACGTCAAGGGTGTCCACTCTCAGCACTGTTGTTCAACATAGTACTAGAAGTCCTAGCAACAGCAATCAGACAACAAAAAGAAATAAAAGTAATTCGAATTGGCAAAGAAGAAGTCAAACTCTCTCTTTTCGCAGACAACATGATACTTTATGTGGAAAACCGAAAAGACTCCACCCCCAAATTACTAGAATTCATCCAGCAATTCAGTAATGTGGCAGGATACAAAATCAATGCACAGAAATCTGTTGCTTTCTTATACACTAACAACGTAACTGTAGAAAGAGAAATAGAGAAACAATTCCATTAACAATTGCACCAAAAACCATAAGATACCTCGGAATAAACCTAACCAAAGAGGTAAAGGATCTATACTCTAGGAACTACAAAACACTCATGAAAGAAATTGAAGAAGACACAAAAAGATGGAAAAATATTCCATGCTCATGGATCGGAAGAATAAACATTGTTCAAATGTCTATGCTACCCAGAGCAATCTATACCTTCAATGCCATCCCAATCAAAATTCCAATGACATTTTTCAAAGTGCTGGAACAAACAATCCTAAAATTTGTATGGAATCAGAAAAGACCCCGAATCGCCAAGGAAATGTTGAAAAAGAAAAATAAAGCTGGGGGCATCACGTTGCCCGATTTCAAGCTATATTACAAAGCTGTGATCACCAAGACAGCATGGTACTGGCACAAAAACAGACATACAGACCAATGGAACAGAATAGAGAACCCAGATATGGACCCTCAACTCTATGGTCAAATAATCTTTGACAAAGCAGGAAAAAACATGCAATGGAAAAAAGACAGTCTCTTCAATAAATGGTGCTAGGAAAATTGGACAGCCACATGCAGAAGAATGAAACTCGACCATTCTCTAACACCATTCACAAAGATAAACTCAAAGTGGATGAAAGACCTCAATGTGAGACAGGAATCCATCCAAATCCTAGAGGAGAACATAGGCAGTAACCTCTTTGACATCGGCCACAGCAACTTCTTTGAAGACACATCTCCAAAAGCCAGTGAAACAAAAGCAAAAATGAACTTTTGGGACTTCATCAAGAGAAAAAGCTTCTGCACAGCAAAGAAAACAGTCAACAAAACAAAGAGGCAACCCACAGATTGGGAGAAGATATTTGCAAATGACACTACAGATAAAGGGCTGGTATCCAAAATCTATAAAGAACTTCTCAAACTCAACACCCAAAAAACAATAATCAAGTCAAAAAGTGGGCAGAAGTTATGAAAAGACACTTCTCTGAAGAAGACATACAAATGGCTAACAGACACATGAAAAAATGTTCATCATCATTAGCCATCAGGGAAATCCAAATCAAAACCACACTGAGATACCACCTTACACCAGTTAGAATGGCCAAAATGGACAGGGAAAGAAACAACAAATGTTGGAGAGGTTGTGGAGAAAGGGGAAGCCTCTTACACTGTTGGTGGGAATGCAAGTTGGTACAGCCACTTTGGAAAACAGTGTGGAGTTTCCTCAAAAATTTAAAAATAGAGTTACCCTATGACCCAGCAATTGCACTCCTGGGTATTTACCCCAAGGGCACAGATGTAGTGAAAAGAAGGGCCATACATACCCCAGTGTTCATAGCAGCAATGTCCGCAATAGCCAAACTGTGAAAAGAGCCAAGATGCCCTTCAACAGATGAATGGATCAAGAAGATGTGGTCCATATATACAATGGACTATTACTCAGCCATCAGAAAAGATGAATACCCAACTTTTACATCAACATGGATGGGACTGGAGGAGATTATGCTAAGTGAAATAAGTCAAGCAGAGAAAGTCAATTATCATATGGTTTCACTTATTTGTGGAACATAAGGAATAACATGGAGGACATTAGGAAAAGGAAGGGAAAAATTGGGGGGGCGGAATTGGAGGGAGAGATGAACCATGAGAGACTATGGCCTCTGAGAAACAAACAGGGTTTTAGAGGGGAGGGGGAGGGGGGATTGGTTAGCCCGGTTTTGGGTATTAAGGAGGGCACGTACTGCATGGAGCACTGGGTGTGATACGAAAACAATGGATCGTGGATCACTACATCAAAAACTAATGATGTATTGTATGTTGACTAACATAACATAATAAAATTTTTAAAAAAAGAGAAAAAGAAAAAAAAAATCCACATATGAGTGGAATCATATGGTATTTGTCTTTCTTGGACTGACTTACTACACTTACTTCACTTAGCATAATACATTGCAGTCCAGGAATAAATCCCACCTGGTCGTGGTAAATAATACTTTTAATGTAGTGTTGGATCCTATTAGCTAATATCTTGGTGAAAATTTTTGCATCTATGCTCATCAGGGATATTGGTCTTTAATTCTCCTTTTCGGTGAGGTCTTTGGTTTTGTAATCAAGGTAATGCTGGCCTTATAGAACTAATTTGGAAGTTTTCCTTCCATTTCTATTTTTTGAAACAGCTTCAGAAGAATATGCATTAATTCTTCCTTAAATGGTTGGTAGAATTCCCCTGGGAAGCCATCTGGCCCTGGACTCTTGTTTGTTGAGAGATTTTTGATTACTGCTTCAATTTCTTTGCTGGTTATGGGTCTGTTCAGGTTTTCCACTTATTCCTGTTTAAGTTTTAGTAGTTATGTGTTTCTAGGAATGCATCCATTTCTTTCTAATTGCCTAATTTGTTGGCATATAATTGCTCATAATATTCTGTTATAACTGTATTTCTTCTGTGTTAGTTGTGATCTCTCCTCTTTCATTCATAATTTTATTTATTTGGGTCTTTTTTCTTTTTGAAAAGTCTGGCTAGGGTTTTATCAATCTTACTAATTGTTTCAAAAATCCAGCGCCTATTTTCATTGATCTGTTCTACTTTTTTTTATTTCTATATCATTGATTTCTGCTCTAATCTTTATTATTTCTCATCTCCTGCTGGATTTAGGCTTTATTTGCTGTTCTTTTCGCAGCTCCTTCAGGTGTAAGTTTAGGTTGTGTATTTTAATTTTTTTTTTTTTTTCTTGAGGAAGACCTGTATTGCCATATACTTCCCTCTAGGACTGCCTTTGCTGCATCCCAAAGGTTCTGAGCTGCCATGTTTTCATTTTAATTTGATTCCATGTATTTTTTAAACTCTTTAATTTCCTGGTTGACCCATTCATTCTTTAGTAGGATGTTCCCCTAAACCTCCATGTATTTGTGGTCTTTCCAAATTTTTTCTTGTAGTTGACTTCAACTTGTAAAGCATTGTGTTCTGAAAATATGCATGGAATTATCTCAATCTTTTGGTACCAGTTGAGACCTAATTTGTTACCCAGTATGTGATCTATTCTGGAAAATGTTCCCTGTGCACTTGAGAGGAATGTGTATTTTGCTGCTTTAGGATGAAATGCTCTGAATATATCTGTTAAGTCCATGTGGTCTAATGTGTCATTCAAAGCCCTTGTTGTCTTCTTGTTTGTCTACTTAGATGATCTGTCCATTGTTGTGAGTGGGGAGTTAAAGTCCCCTACTATTATTGTATTACTATCAATGATTTTCTTTAATTTTGTTATTAATTGGTTTATACATTTGTATAAACCCAAGTTAGGAGCATAAATATTTACAATTATCAGATCTTCTTGTTGGATAGACCCTTTTATTATGATATAGTGTTCTTCTTCATCTCTTATTACAGTCTTTGTTTTAAAGTCTAGTTTGTCTGATATAAAGATGACTACTCCAGCTTTCTTTTGATGTCCATTGGCATGTTATATGGTTCTCCACCCCCTCACCTTCAATCTGGAGGTGTTTTTGTGTCCAGAATTAGTCTCTTTTAAGCAGCATATCAATGGGTCTCATTTTTTATGCATTCTGATAACCTATGTCTTCGGATTAGAGCATTTAGTCCATTTACTAAGAGTAATTTTTTTACTCAGAGTAATTATGAAATATATGAATTTTGTGCCATTGTATTACCTATGATGTCATAATTCCTGTAGATTGTCTCTGTTCCTTCCTGGTCTTTGTTACTTTTGGGCTTTCTCTCTGACCAAAGGATTCCCCTTTGGTATTTCTTACAGGATAGGTTTAGTGATCACAAATTCCTTTAGTTTTTGTTTGTCCCGGAAACTCTTTATCTCTCCTTCTATTCTGAATGACAGCTTTGCTGGGTAAAGTATTCTGCATATTTTTCCCATTTATCACATTGAACATATCATGCCAGTCCTTTCTGATCTGCCAGGTATCTATGGACTGATCTGATGCCAGCCTTATGTGTCTACCCTTCTAGGTTGAGGACCTCTTGTCCCAAGCAGCTTTCAGGCTTTTCTCTTTATCTTTGAAATTTGCAAGTTTCACTCTTATATGTCAAGTTGTTGACCTATTTTTATTGATTTTGAAGGGGGATTCTCTGTGCCTCCTGGACTTGAATGCCTATTTCCTTCCCCAGATAGGGAAGTTCTTAGCTATAATTTATTCAAATAAACTTTCTGTCCCTCTCTCTTACTCTTCATCTTCTGGGACCCCTATTATCCCGATATTATTTCACTTTATGGAATCGCAGAGTTCTCAAAGTCTCCCTTTGTGATCCAGTAGTTTTCTTTCTCTCTTCTTTTCAACTTCTTTATTTTCCATTATTTTATCTTGTATGCCACTAACTCTGTCTTCTGCCTCATTCATCCTCATTGTTAAAGCCTCCATTTGGGATGGCATCTCAGTAATAGCATTTTCAATTTTGGCCTAACTAGATATTCATTCTTTTTTTTTTTTTTTTTTTACACTAAAGGATTCTGTAGTGTCTTCTATGCTTTTTGCAAGCCCAGCTAGTATCTTTATAATTGTTGTTTTAAATTCTAGTTCAGACATCTTATTTATATCTGTATTTATTAAATCCTTGGCACTGAGTACTATGTCCTGTTCTTTCTTTTGGGGGTAAGTTTCTCTATCTTATCATTTTGTCCAGAAAAGAACAGAGGAAAGAAAAGAAAAAAAAATAACAACAACAAAAACTTCAGGAAGTGTTTCTGTTATATGCTCTGTACACTCTCCTGTTGTGTTTTGGCTGCTCTTTCCTAGTTGTAATTCCTCTACAGAGTTCTTCCTTGCTTGTAGTGGGGATTGTTTAGAACTTAAGTAGGTATGTTTGATTTGTTTGTCAAGATAAACCTGTAAAAGAAAAAAAAAAAGAAAAGATGAAAAAAGGAAAACAAAAAACAGAAAGACTGATCCAATACAGGAGAGAAGGAAAAGGAACAAAAATGCAAACGAACAAGCAATAAGCTATAAGCCAGATTCTAAAAAATAAGAAAGAAAGAAGGAACAAATAATAGGGAAAGAAAAAAAAAAAGTAAGCCTGATCTGAAAAATAAGAGATGGAAAGAAACAAACCAACAAATCAACAAAAAATTATAAGCCTGATATAAAAAAAAAAAAGAACAAGAAAAGAAGAAAAAAGTATATATAATAAAAGATAACAAAAAATAAGAAATAAAAAAATTAAAAATTTTTGAAAATTTAAACATTAAGAAAAGGAAAAAAAGAACAAGACAGCCTGGTCCTATTTCCACAGGAAGTTGATGTTTTGGAGCTTTCTTTAATCAGTTGACTTGCTTGATGCAGGGGCCTGTGTTGGTCTTCTGAGGGAGAGGCCAGCTGGGCTGGCTCACAGCTGACTTGCCCTTGTAAACATGCCCTTGCCAAGGACAGGGGGGAGGGATTTAGTGTAGGGGACTCCAGTCTCCACTGGAGGCGCTGTGTTTCTCTCTGAATTCAGACTGTGCTGGTAGGTGGGAGGAGGGAGAGGTGGTGGAGGAGGAAGAATATTATGTCACCCAGGCCTCTTGTCTTGGGAGAGGGGAACTCTTGGTCACCGCTGTTCAGGAGGTGAACAGTCTCCTTTGTCCTGGGCTTTCATCAGTTCCCTGCCCTTAACCTGTCTGTTCCCAGGTTGTTGGCACATCCAGAGCCACAGGTCTCCTGTATTTTATCTCTGGCCAGTGGATGGGATTCAAAACTCCAAGTTTTAAATGGCCTGGTAAGGTACAGGCCCACTCTTGTCCCCTGGAGGAAAGACTTGGTGCATGCCCAGCACCATCCTGTCCCGTGAAAAAGCAGTTGCACAGTGCATGTGCAGAGGCTAGAGTTTATTGTAATGCTCAGCAAAACACTGGAACCAGGTTATTGGCCGTGTGCACTCAACTCAGTCCCCTACTCTGTTCTGTCCCAAAAAATCATTTGCAGATGCTTGAATCTATTGTGGCAGACAGGGAAAAGAGGTGGCCAGGTAATTTGCAATCTGCACCTGTTTCTGCTTTCTGCTCAGTTCTGCAGCAGAAAAGCAGCTGTTCTGTGTGCACGCAGATTTAAGCCTATTGTGACTCACAGTGAAAAGTTGTTAAAATGTTTTCTGCCCTCTGCATGCACCTCTGACCCTGCTGTTGGGCACCTTTCAATGGATCCCGGCTGGACTTTTGTCCTTGGAGAGGCAAAATACACTCTTCCAAATGCACTCTGAGAAGGGGAGTGATCTCTCCCAATGCGACCCACTGTGCTCTCCCACTTTCCCCCTCTCCTTGACTTTGCTCTGCGAAAAGGGTTCCCTCTCCCCCAATTCATAGCTCCAAACCCCGGGTCTGCCTCATTCTCTCCCTCCAACTGTGCAGATTGTTTTCTTAATCTTCAGATCATCTTCCTAGTTGTTCAAAATAATTGAATGCTGGGGCACCTAGGTGGCTCAGTCAGTTAAGCATCTGCCTTCAGCTCAGATCATGATCTTGGGGTCCTGGGATCAGCCCCACATTGGGCTCCCTGCTCAGTGGGGAGTCAGCTACTTCTCCCTCTGCCCTTCCCCCCCACTTGTGCTCTCTCTCTCTCTCAAATAAATAAGTAAAATATTTTTTAAAAAAATAGTTGAATGTTGATCTAGCTGTATTGAAAGGACAAGGAAAGTTTATTTTCTCCCTACTACTCTTCCATCTTCTGATTGACATTTAGCTTAGCATAATACTCTCTAGCCCCATCCACATTGTTGGAAATGGCAAGATTTCACTCTTTTTTATTGCTGAATAATATTCCATTGTATATGTTTGTGTGTGTGTGTGTATATATATATATATATATATCTCACATCTTCTTTGTCCATTCATCAGTTGATGGACATTTGGACTCTTTCCATAATTTGGCTATTGTGGAAAATGCTACTACAATCATCAGAGTGCATGTATCCCTTCACATCTGTATTTTTGTATCCTTTGGGTAAATACCTAGCAGTGCAATTGCTAGATCATAGGGTAGTTCTACTTTTAACTTTTTGAGGAATCTCCATACTATTTTCCAGAGTGTTTGCACTAGTTTGCATTCCCACCAACAGTGTAAGAGGTCTCCCTTTTCTCCCCATCTTTGCCAACACCTGTTGTTTCCTATGCTGTTTATTTTAGCCATTCTGACAGGTGTGAGGTGATAACTCACTGTAGTTTTGATTTGCATTTCCCTGATGATGAGTGATGTTGAGCATCTTTTCATGTGTTTGTTGTCAATCTGTGTATCTTCTTTGGAAAAATGTCTATTCATGACTTCTGCCCATTTTTTAACTGGATTATATGTTTTTTGGGTGTTGAGCTTTTAAGTTCTTAATATATTTTGGACCCTAACCCTTTATCAGATATATCATTTGCAAATTTCTTCTCCTATTCCTTAGGTTGCCTTTTAGTTTTGTTGATTGTTTCCTTTTTATTTTGATGAAGTCCCAATAGTTTATTTTTGCTTTTGTTTCCCTTGCCTCGGGAGACATATCTAATAAAACTTGAAAATATTTTTTAAAAAGGATCTGATTTCTGAAATTTAGAGTCTATTTAAGTTCTTCATAAATCACACACATGTAACTATAGTATATTTATATATATATACACATATATACAATATTATATACATATACATATATATACAATAATATATATGAGCTAGGCTTCATGTATATATCTCATATATGTATGCATCTATAGTATCAATCAACTATTCCTTAAATTTTCACCTGCTTTATTCATGGGGTAAAAGAAAATATGAGAAGCTGTCCACTAGATCAAATAGAAGACTAAATGATAACTGGAAGTTTGGTATATACCTGAACATTTGCAGCAGGGCATTTCCAGATCAAATGTGTCTGCTTCTAAGTAAACAAGACCCAGGCTTTACCTCAGCATTAACAGGAGGAGTTAGAAACCGAATGGATTTTTGTTACAATGTAACTGTAAGAGTAAACGTTTTTGAGTGTTTTGGTGGCAGAATGCCATGTTAAGAAACCTGGGTGTCCTAAAAACCCTATTAAGTGATAATTGATTTTTCAAAGTTATGAGCCACTCTGAAAGTCCTTCAATCCACTATTTCCCAGCAACTGGTAGAGTTGAAGATCCAACAAGCAGAGAAGATTCCTGCGTTTAATATTATAGCATAATTGCAGAGACAGATTAACTCTGCTGGTACTTACAACTGTGACCTTCAGAGTGATCATAGAAAATAGAAGAAAACTAGGTTTTATTTAGAAAAATGTCTTAATACTTTATCATGTTCTCAGTTTGCTTTAACCTTTAGGACATAGCAAAGAAATAAAAATATAACCAATATTCAAGACTCAAATATCCTTGACTTACCCTCAGAAAAAAATGTTTGGTAAAAGTGTAAGAGATTACAAAGAATTTATTTTGCCTTTATTATAAATTCTTTCTATTCACTTTAGGTAATTTTAATAAGCTTAGACTTAAAAGTCAACATCAGTATAAAGAAATGTGAAAGAAATTTTAAGCAAAATTGTGAAGCAGTTTGGATGCCAAGAAAACCAAAGTCAAGTCTGTTTTACTCCAGGAGTTTTACAAAGTGTGATTTGTTGATTTGGGATGCATGCAAACAATTCCATTGTTACTTTGAATTATAGATGCAAAGAAATCCTGAGGGCTGGGGGTGGGAGGAGGTAGGCAATGCTGGGGGAAGTATTGCAGAAATTATAGCATGTATCTATTATATATACCCCCATAATCCCAACATGGGTTACTGACTGCTTTGGAATTTATAAAAATTTATTTTACTTTTTGTCCAAAATTTAAGTAGAAGCCAGACTGAATGCATAAGTTAAAAAAAAAAAAAAAACCTGCTAATTTAAATAGCATCTACCTTCAAGTTTTATGCAGATGACCCTGGGCAATTTATCAGTACATTTACTAACCACCATAAATTAACCAGAATACAAGTACCAGAACAAATTAAAAGGGACAGCTTTAATAACTTAATGATGCATTCATATGTCTAATTTTGATGACACATTATTATACAGAAGTAAAATTGAGCTGCTTCATTTCAGATTGCTTTTATACCTCTAAAATTTGTAAGCATTACCTTCAGTTTCCACACTGAAATCATTAAGAGTTCTAAAAACCAATGAGACAATTTGATTTGTATATCAACCTATACTGTAGTAGTAGAAGAAAGATATTAATATTCAGTAATATCAAAATTATTTAAATCCATTGATTTAAAAGTATTCAAACTATATCTTAGCCACCTGTGGTTGGGGTTTCAAGAATTTTTATCAGACTGAAAAACTTCAGTTTGCACTTCCACTGTTGCCCATTTTTGCTTTAACATGGGCCATCTCAAAGATTTCTTATCTTCCATAAGAAATCATGAGTTTATCATCCACAATTTATTAAAACTCTTCTTGAACCTATTTATGTTTTGGAGTTATCATTCTTACTACTTTCATGGATTTACTACCTGCTTCATGAAAAGATCTTCATTTGCTTTTAAATCAGCCTTCTTGAACTGCAATATTGCCCCCTGGCTCTAATTTTTTATGGGACTTGTTTAAACAAACCTAAATTCACCAACCTATATATTTCATGATTTTAAAAATTGTGATCATGTCCCTATATTCAGAAGTTTTCACTTTGGTAAATATAACCTAATTGTAGTATAATTTTTAGACTGTCTGGTCTTTCTTTCTTTCCTGAGAGAGAGAGGAGGGGGAAGGACAGAGGAAGAGGGAGAGAGAGAATCTCAAGCAAGCTCCATGCCCAGCATGAAGCCTTAAGTGGGGCTCGATCTCACAACCCTGAGATCATGATATTCGCCGAAGTCGAGAGTTGGATGCCTAACCCACTGAGCCACCCAGGTATCCCAATGTCTGATTTTTCTTCAGCCAAGAGTAATATGATGGTTATTTGTGTTTATCAATGTCTCCTCACATTAGGATGGGAAAAGTGAGGTATGGAGAAGTGAAGTAGTATTACAGCATGGACATCAAATCAGTTTTGTTGGCAGGATCTGAGCTTAGATGTTCAATCTAAAGCAGAGAGATTCCCAAGCATGGGTCATTCTGGCTGTGTCAGAATCATTGGGGATTGAGGGTGCTGGAGAAAATACAGATTCTGTGCACATAACACCAAAGATTCTGATTCAATAACTCTGGGGTGAAGTCCAAAAATCCTTATTTTTAAGGAGCTCCCATATTAATTCTGATGAGCATCCAAGTATGTGAAACCACTGATACAGTATATCGTTGGTGTCAAGTAAAAGACATTAAGGGGGGTGGTGCTGTCCTATTTTCCACTACCCCACCCCAACTGTATTGTCTTCAATATGTCCAACTCATGACATGTAGAACCATTCTCTGAGAGATTAAAAAATAATTGAATAGAATTATTGTGCTTTTACTGATCTTTCATATAATGATTTAAGATATGTAGTGTATGGCATGAGTTATATCTAGCCTCTCAAAAACTGGATCCCATTTTTCACAGAAGATTAATCTTTTGCATTGGAAGCTGCCTTGTAATACATATCCCAGTGTTTTATTTTCATGAAATGTCTGTGTCAACTGAAGATATGTAAATCATGTAAATCAGTACATACTGTGCTCTAGCACAGCTGAATTATAAACACATTAAGGGCTGGAATTATGAAAATGATGACCTAAACTTCAGTGTAGCTCAACCATTCCATACCTCTAACCTGTTGTGTATTCAAGCTACAACAGGAACATTTGCATACAACCTTTTTTTTTTTTTTTAAGAGAGAAAATAACATTTATTTTTTAAGCTCTATTTTACTTTCAATAAGTAAAATCTTGGGACAGCTTACAAAAAGCTTACAAAAGCTTTGACCCAAATAATTTAGTTTAATTTTCATTAATTGTATAGGGTGTGCATGTGTGTGTGTGTGTGTGTGTGTGTTAAGGGAGAGTGAGGTAGAAAAAGAGAGAGGAAGAGAGACTGAGAATGGAGCACTGTAAAATTTTCTTCAGGCCGACATTCTGAATAATGATGAATGAAGAACAGCATAATTCATTGATGAGTCAATTTTTATTTAATTCAGTTAGGCACACATAACCCATGATTTTGAATTTTTGTTTGTTTTTAAAAGATTTTGATTGTCAATGCATTGATTTTTAATTGATAATATCAGAAAAAAAATTGTGTTATAGAATTGATGATCTTGTTAATGAAAACCTCCCCTGACAACCTAAACTAAAAGGGTGTGATGCCAGGTCAGTGCATTCTGTTGTTGTTACAAAGGAGAAAATTGTTCTTTCAGCTATATAATAGTGCTTAACAGCAACTGCTTCCTGTGAAATTGTTCCAAGCACATTTCCATAAAGAAGGGTTCTATTCTACTCACACCCTGCTTATAGTCCAACTCAATCTACATTCTACTCCAGGCTTTGGTGTGTTTCTCCCCCCAACAATTTGGCTATTTAATGCTTGTACAGGACTATAATTGTGCTAATGTCATCTAGCCAATCAATCATAGAACTATTCATTAGGATATCTGTAATCAGAGCAGTGTCAAAGTGAACCACACTCATTTTGCTACTAAATATCAAATGATGGCAAACTCTTATTGTAATGATAGGATTAAAGTGAATGGTGTGCAATTATACTTTATTTTTCTCACGTCATGTTATTTTTACTAGAGAAGATAGTAAACATGAGTTTTATTGATTTTAAGACTGGAGCATAGCTGAAAGAAAGATGACAGGGGGATTTGTATTTACATGTGAAAAGTCCCTTATATTGCATTGATGAAAAATAAGTCACTAAACACTATATTTTAGCAAAATAAAAATGCATGAGCATATTTTCTATATATATATAGTGCAGTCTATGACCATGTGTTAGCACTAAAAATAGATGAATGTAGGTGCACTGAGTACTCTAACAGCAACACAAATCCCACAGAAACAAATTGCTAGTTATAACCAAAGAAAAATAATTCACATGCTTACATATTTTCTTCCTGAAAAAATGTGCTCTTTTCAAATTAAGGTTAATATAATATTTTATAATTGAAAAAGTACACCATAACCTCTCATAAATTTACCTTATATAAAAGGTCATTAGTGGAAAGTGGAAAATTGAATACCATTGATAAGAATAATTATTTAGTGTTTTCTCCTGTGTTTCAAATACCTAAAAGTCAAATGTTAATTAAAATAGTTAAAGAAATAAAAGAAAGTAAGTTAAATTTATCCTTTGTAGCTGCCCTTGCTTTGAATTGCTTCAAGATATATTAAGAGCTCTCATATTAAAATCATTAAGGACAGTTTAAAACAATTTTCACAGCAAGAAGTATTAACATTTTAGTAAAATTTTATTGGAGAATTTTCACGTAAGGCAGAACTGAAGAGAAAGAATGTTTTAAGATGAAATTTCAATTAACCAACAATTTTCTGCTGTTCTGATGTTTCTATTTCAGTAATATTCCTTTCCTTCTAGAATCTGCAATATGGTCAAAATAACTTTTTACTTATCTTTTCTCTTTCTCTCAGTGTCCCAGTTTCTGAACATGATTTCACTATAGAATAGAATAGAAGATCAGTTAGATCATGAATGATATTTTATTTATCAAAATACATTTGGACAAGAACCAAATTCATAAGGATAACTATAAAAATTCTTGGCACTAAAAAAAGACTTTTAAATATAATCTGAAACATTTTCCAGTATTTCACACTATGGCAGTGTTTCTTTAGTTCTGAAAATAATTTTATAAAATAAACACAACTTAAGAATGCAGTTAAGAATATCACAGATTTAAGTATTAGGTACAGGGCGCCTGGGTGGCTCAGTCGTTAAGCGTCTGCCTTCAGCTCAGGTCATGATCCCAGGGTCCTGGGATCCGAGCCCACATCGGGCTCCCTGCTTGGCTGGAAGCCTGCTTCTCCTTCCCCCACCCCCCCTGCTTGTGTTCCCTCTCTCACTGTCTCTCTCTTTCTCTCTCTGGTCAAATAAATAAATAAAATCTTTAAAAAATAATAACTATTAGGTACATATATGGCCAGTAATGAATTAAATCCAAATTTTCTCAAAAATGAGAAATAAAATTTTGTAATTCAATAAAGGTAAATATCTTCTCAATATGTTTTTTTCCAATCATACTCAAATGCAAAATACATTATTAATTCTAAAATACTCATTAAGTTGAACAACTGAAATATATTATAAGCCAAGGATCTGAATTATAAATAACAAAAATCCCTTTTGTCTAAATAAAACTATTTCTATTAAAAGATAATAAAAATAAAAATATATTATTTGTTCAGTATCACTGGAAAGATGTGAAAAAAATTGCCTTTAATCGCACCACAGAGTTGGTTGAATGAAGAATCAGCAAAAGGGACCAGATAGCATAGCATGTACCGTTGATGGAGGCACTGGGATTTTACTCTTAGAAGGATTTATTGCTTCTAGGCCTCTAGAGACTGGCCTAGCTGTCATTGCCGCTTCTGTCCCTGCCAAAATAATTTCTACTCCGTTCCTTTTTTGTATCACTTGTTTCCTATTCAAATACTAGAGGAAGGGTTATTTGATTAGCAAAGTCTATGTGCTCAAGTCATAACTACACTAAGGCTGAGAAAATAAGTACCTGGATTTTTCAGCTTCTCTCTCTAGCTGGAAAGTTCCCTTCACCTCTTTTGGTGAAAGATTCCCCAAACATAGGAAAAGAAGTTTAGATCCTGAGTGACAAAACACAATGACAAATGACCACCATGGTTTACTTCTTCACCTATGTAACCTCAGCATACGATGTTCTTTCTATAACTTATTTTATCCAGCATTGTATAGCTCTTACTTTGTGTTAGGCATTTTTTTCTAAGCATTGCATATATATTTAGTCATTTAATCCTCACTAAACCCTATGAAGTGAGTACTATATGCTTCCCATATAAGGGTAAAGAAAGGTAAAGAAAACAAAGGTAAAGAAAAATTAAATAAATTTCTCAAGGTCCCAACCCCCTGCATAATACCACATTATTGTGTGATACAATGCAATTGTTCCTTATACAACCAAAACTGCACTATCTCTACAAAAGGTATACAATGGACTGAAATTTATATATTGAAATCCTAACCTCCAAGGTGATGGTATTAGGCTTTTGGGAGGTGATTAGGTCATAAAAGCAGAGCCATTATAAAAGGGACCCTAGAGAGTGCTCTAGTCCCTTCTACCATGTGAGGATACAGTGAGAAAATAGGCATCTCTGAGGAAGCTGACTTTTAGCAGACAACAAATTTGCCATGCCTCAATATTAGATTTCCCAGCCTCGAGAACTGTGAGAATGTTTTGTTGTTTACAAACTACTCAGGTTTTTAGAAGATTTACTTGAGAGAGAGAGAGTGCACAAGCATGAGGGGCAGAAGGAGAGGGAGAGAGATTCACAGACTCTATGCTGAGTGCAGAGCCTGACGCAGGCCTTGATTTTATGACACTGAGATCACGACCTGAGCTAAAACCAAGAGTCAGATGTTTAACTGACTGTGCCACCCAGGAGCCCCTAAACTACTCAGTTGAATGGTGTTTTTTAATATCTGCCCAAACAGACTAAAACAAGGTATCAACCAAAAGCTCTTGTCATTTGTTTTACCCAACTCCAAATCCATGATGTCTTCATAATGGTTTATCATTCCTCTTTTTGCCTCACAACCCTCTCTCAGTATTCTAATTTGGTAAATTTAATGATAAACAAGACACCCCATAATTTTAATGATTATCAATACACCTAAAATATACTTGGGAAGGTAGGAAAAATTAGTTAAAATATGCAATGCATATAACACAATAAGGAAAATTATATGGAACAATGCTATTGTCCTTTTTTCTGCATCTAATCACAAGGCCACAATGAGTATTAATGACTTCCTTCCTCTACTACCTATTGATTTTCCCTTTTCTCTTAGCTCTATCACTTCAACTTCCTAGCGTTTTTTACCAGGTCAGGTGAAAGATCTGAGTTTTAGTAGTTTTACCTGATTAAGGTTCCTATATTCCCCTTTACTACTGGCCACTGGACATAGAAGTACTAGAAGCACCCCCAGGGATGTTATTTCTCTCTACATCAATTGTGTAACTCCAACCTTAATTGAGTTAATAATGTAACCACATTTTTTGCCTGTTACCCAATGTAAATGAGGCATCTGAAATGGCCAGTTGATATTTTGCTTTTCAATTTAGTATAACCATTATTGTACTCCTGGTGCAAACTTTCCTCCTCTAAGTAGTAAGACCTTTCAATCGACTAACCCTAGAGTTACCTTTATTAGGTGGAATAGTGAGAAAGAGGTATCATGCCCACTTTCTCCCATTGGTTCCCAGATTTATGTAATTTGACTGTGGGAGAAGCTTTACAATATGCATTGATCACTGGTTCAGATAAAATACTTCTATGCATCCCATAGAAGAGTACCTGAACCTCACATGAATACCTCTCAGTTGGCAGTGACTGTGCCTTTAATAAGGCATACTGTACCATAAATCAGTCTACTTCTGGGTGATGGAATTCATGGTAAAATCAGTGAAAATGAATGGAAATCAGCCAATTCATTTTCTTGCTTCTTTTGCTAAAAGATGAGTTCTGTGGTTGAAGGTAATATTGTCTGGTATACTATGACTATGTATATGGCATTTAATATGTACTAGCAGAAGCATGCTGAGTGAAGGAAGCATATCAAAATATTTTATCCCAGTAAGGAAAAATTCTGCCTTCTTCATGACAGAATCCACTATAATCATCTGTCATTAGGTGGCTGACTGTACTGGGGCTCAGGGTCAGGTGTTTCTGTAGGTAAACTGGCCACTCAGAAAGGCCAATCTTGGTGAGAGAGATTTCATATTGATGCCAGGGAGAAATTCCATTCCTGCCACCATGGCCATCACTTTATAATAACCCACTGAGCAAGCACTAGGAAGATTGGGGAAAGAACCCCTACTATTATTATAGAGGAAATTTTTTTTTTTCCTCTAATTTTTGAAAACCTACTGTGCCAATGATGACTTTTGGCAAATGTTAAGATGTGATACATTCTCTTGCTTTGTACCCATTCTGAGAGATCCATGAAGAAACCTCTTACTCAAACTTCTTTATTACCAGTCCTCCAATCTTATTCTTCAGATTCTCTAATCACCCAGCCAAACCTTTAGCCACTACCCATGAATAAATAATGATCCACACCTCAGGCCATATATCCTTCCAGGCAAAGTGGACAATGAGATATATGGCTTGAGTTTCAGTCAATTGGAAGGAATTCCCTTCACCAATATTTTTCAGGGTAACCTCTAAGTGAGCCTATAGTACTGCAGTAGTCCACTTTTTGCTGTTGTTAGCACATCATTCAGAACCATCTATAAACCAAGCTCAAGTGTTTTTCTTTAGTTAGCCGGTCATCAGGAAATATCCAGGAAGTGAAATGTGTCAATTTTAAGAAGGATGACAGTGCAACTAAAATAGGCAAATTGGAAGTGTGAATTATCTGTTCATACAAATTACTTGTGCCTACAGGACCTGTCCAAATCCAATCTTGTGTACACTACTTCCTCTGAACGATGGAATGCTGTGGATGTTGACGTTTATGACTTAGCAGATCAAATAACACCTATATCATAATGGGTAGTTCAGGTCACATAGGTACTTGATATCCATGGTCAGGTTTTCAGTCTCTATCAGAGCCCAGATCAGCAAGCTAGGAGCTGTTTCTCAAAAGGAGAGAGGGGATTTGCCAAAGAAAATTTTATTTCTAAAACCCTTTAGGTCTGCATCATGTTTCCCCTTACTGTGGGAAGTTTACTCCAGTATTTATCCTGCACCCCAACTTGCCATGGGTACATTTTATACACAGGGATCTACTGGGTCATACATTCTAAGTGATAGAGTAATTTACCTTGTAGCCTTCATTTGCTCTGGATCCCTTTATAGTATTTTTTCCTCTCAGTCCTACAACTCTGTCCTCTGCTCATATAAAGGTCTTAAAACCCAATGGAGGAATAATTCTACCATTGGACCCAACAATGGATCCCATCTCTTAATACTATCTGGACTTTCACTGCCTTCAGTTGCAACCAAACCAGAAATCAAGTCCAGATTTCCCAGATTTCCTAAAAGATATGTTGTTTCAACTAATTATTGCTGGAATAATTCTAATGTCTATATCAGTTAGCATTCTTAGATGCAAGCAACAGAAACCAACTTTGGCTAATTAAGCATCAAGAGTTTATTCCAGGATATGAGAGGTTCTCAGAGTCCCCAAAAGGGTCAGAGAATCTGGCATGAAGAATATGTAGCCAAAAAAAAAAAAAAAAGCACTAAAATTGCACCACAGAATTGGTGTAGTGATGAACCCACTACTACGATCAATGCTACTGCCTCTGCCACTGGAAACAAACACAGCAATTTACACACCCTGGACACTAGATTATGCCACTAGAGTCACTGACATTGTTGTCTCTCGAAATCAAATTCCTTAATGCCATGAATATGTAATAAGTGCCTACCATAAGCCAGGAAATGTTCTCAGTGCTAAAAACATAGCAGTGTAAAAAAGAGAAAAAAATACCTGCATTTATGGACATTGCAGTGAAGGGAGAGAAACAATAAGCAGATTAATAAAATATACAATATATTAGATGTATTGCCAGGTAGAAAAATTAAGCAGAGGGGGCTCCTGGGTGGCTCAGTCGTTAAGCATCTGCTTTTGGCTCAGGTCGTGATCCCAGGGTCCTGGCATCGAGCCCCACATCGGGCTCCCTGCTCGGTGGGGAGTCTGCCTCTCCCTCTGACCCTCCCCCCTCTCATGTGCTCTCTCTCTCTCAAATAAATAAATAAAACCTAAAAAAAAAAAGAAAAATTAAGCAGAGGAATAGTAATTGCTAGGTAGAAAAATTAAGCAGACGAATAGTCAAAATTAGAGAGAAAGTGCAGTTTTAAATGAGATGAACAGAAAAATTCTTCCTTCAAAGGTTACAACTGAGTAAAATCCCGAAGAAGGTGAGGCAGCAGCAAGGCATCCAACTGTGGGCAAGTGCATTTTAGGGAGAGATAACATCAAGCCCAAAGGCTTTGAGTTCAGACCAGATCTGAGATGTTCAAAGAACAGCAAATAGGCCAGTGTAACTAAAACAATGTTAGCAAGGAAAATGAGATTGGATTGGCTAGGGCCCTGTAGACTAATAAGACTTTGCTTTCACTCTGAGTAAGATGGAAAATCATTGGAGCATTTTGAGCAGAGGAGTGACCTCACGTATTCTAACAGGGCAACACTGGCTGCTCTGTAGGCAACCCAAAAGAATGACAAATGCATGTATTAATTTATTTAACAAATATTTACTGAATACTTAATATTCCAGACATATTTTTTAGGTGCTAGAATACAATAGTAAAGATAAAAATCCTTGCACTCCTGGAGCTTATAAGAGGAGAAAACAGAATGCACACAAATAATAAAACTATAATAAATAAGTGGTGCTCTAAAGAAATCTAAGGCAGAATTAAGGAAATATTGCATAGCATGTATAAGAAATACCATTTTAGCTAAGGTGGTCAGGCAATTTCTCTCTGATATGGAGACATTTGACCAGAGATGTGAACGAGGTAACAGAGGAAGCCATGCAAGTACCAGGTGAAAGAATGTTCTGGGAAAATTGTACAGTGAGTCCAAATACCCTGATATGGGATCATAATTAGTATATGTAAAGAACAGCAAGAGACCCGTGTGACTAGAACAGAATGAGAGAGGAGAGTGGTTTCAAATGAGGGCAGAGATGTATGAAAGTGCAAGATCATATTGGGTCTTGTAAGTCATTGTAGTGACTTTGGGTTTTAAGTGACATGGGAAGCCATCGAAAGGTTTTGAGCAGAGAAGTGGTATAATTTGACATACTGTCAGGGAGTTTCTTTAGCAGCTATGTGGAAACAGACTAGTAAAGCTTGTGGTCAGGTGCTGTGTCTCTATCACAGCCCAGTACCTTACAGCCCAGTACATAACCTGAGAAAATATTTTGAAAGGTGTGTAGCATCCCAAAATGCCCATCATAACCTGGGTTCTCTCACATCAACCAAGTCTTAAGGTCAAGCAGGACCAAAATCAGTCTATCATTATTTGGAGGCAGTACATCCAGGATCAAATGCTACCAGAGCCAGAAATCACATGTAAGCTTCATGAGCAGGTAGTCCATATCCCCAAACCATTCACCACTGTTACACCTGTCCATCGCCCTAAGTTTTGTCTGTGGTCAGATGGAGTAGGTAGCTTATGATCAGCTGATCAAGAAAGAAAATGCTGAGTTTAGTTCATGGCTGGATCAGCTTGGTATATGGGTGGAAGCTTAAATGAACTCTGGCTACATTAGGGTCCTACACAGGGGTGGCTCTGAAGGACAACCATGAAGGAAAATTCTCTCAGTGTCCAGAATTTCATATAGTATACCAGATTACCCACTTCATGAGACAAGAGAGGTGGTCAGAGGTTTGACTACATAGGGACTCATGGGCAGTGGAAAAATGGCTTGGTTGATCAGTCAAGGGTATATAAGTAAAAAGACTGAAATCAAAGATAAGAAGGTCTGTGAAAGAAACATAGTGGATGGGGTCTCCTGGATGGCTCAGTTGGTTAAGCATCTGCCTTAGGCTCAGGTCATGTTCTCAGGGTCCTGGGATGGAGCCCCATGTTGGGCTCCCTTCTCAGCTGGGTGTCTGCTTCTCTCTGACCCTCCCCCCACTTGTGCTCTCTCTCTTGCTCTCTCTCTCTCTCTCAAATAAATAAATAAAATATTAAAAAAAATAAACATAGTGGGTGGATCTATGGAAGTTGGCATGTAACATGAAGATACTTATTTTGTATTTTAACACCTGTCAGAGCACATCCTACGTGGAAGAGGTACTACATAACAAAAGAAAAAGCAATTAGGCTACTCTAGTCTGGTACAATGGGTACATGAATGGAGAACCCCTGGTTTGCAAGTATGGAGGCTAAGAATGCGCTAAATATCATGAAGTTTCACTAACCCAAGCTGATCTAGTTATTGGTGCTGCCAAATGTATAACCACCTAGGAACAGAAACCAAATTTGAGTCACTAATATGGCACCTTCCCTCAAGGAAACCAATCAGCCACTAGATGACAAGGGGATTACATTGGATATCCTCCACCCTGGATAAAATTGACATGTATTTTAGGAATGGGCCTGCCTTTCTTGCTTTAGCCAGCATGACTGCCTAAGAACTTATAATATTTGCTGTACCAGTAGGAAACTACATAATGCAGCAAATCAAGGAATCAACCTTACAAAAAAGGTTTAGTAGTGGATCCACATACATATAGTATCCACTGAACCTATAACATAATGCACAGTCTAAATGCTGCTGGCCTATAGGATGATGGAACAGCTCTTAATGAATCAATTGAGAAACCAGCTTAAGCTGCAGATGGGATATCATCCTCTAAGATATGTTATATAACCTAAATCAATGATCATTTTATGGTAGTATGTCCCTGATAGATATAAAATATGTCTCTAAGAACCAAGGAGTGATAGTAAGAATTGACCTGTTTACCATCACCCTCAGTGACCCACTGGGCAATGTGTGTTTCCTATTCCCATTACTTCAAACTCTGTGGAAACATTTTCTATTGATGCTATAAAAATTACCACAAACATGGCAGCTTAAAACAACATAAATTATTATCTCATAGTTTTGTGGCTTTCTCTGCCCAGGATTTTACAAAGCTGAAATCAAGGTGTTGGCCAATCTGGGGTCTTATCTGGAAGTTCTAGGGTAGAATCCACCACCAAGATTTTCAGATCATTGACAGAATTTAGTTCTTTATGGTTGTAGGGTTGAGGTCCCCATTTCATTGCTGGATATCAGCTGGAAACCTCTTTCTACTCCTTAAGGCTACCTGCATTCCTAGTTGTGTTTCTCCCTTCATCTTAAAACCAGCAACAGTACATTGAGTTCTTCTTTTGTTTCAAATCTCTCTGACTCCTGCCACATTTCTTCTGACTTCCTCTTCTTCCTCCATCTAGAGAACATTTTCCCACTTCTAAGGTCTTATGTGATTAGTTTATGCCCACCTGGATATTCAGGATAATTTCCCTATTTTAAAAGTAATTAATTAGTAACCTTACTTCCATCTGCAAAATCCCATTTGTCTTGTTATGTAACATAGTCACAGGTACTAGGGATTAGGGCATGGACATCAGCTGCCCTTCTGTTACTTTAGGCTCCCTGTACCAGAGACCAGGAGGCAAGAAAATTAGTTACTGTTAGGTACTGGCAGGGGAATTCAATCTTGATTATCTGGAGGAGGTAAGGTTGCTGTTACTAATGGAACAGTGAAGAATACATTGAGCACCCTGTTGATCCACTGCTTCATTGTAGTCTCCTGATAATTTTGGTAGTAAATGGACAAAGGCAGAAGCCATGGCCTGAGAAAGGCACAGTAGCATGGAACCCCTTGGGGACAAGGTTGTATTAGTCTACTCAAGCTGCCATAACAAAATATCACAGGCGGGGGGCTTAAACAACAGTGATTTATTTTTCATAGTTCTGGAAGTTAGAAGTCCCAGATCAAGTTCTGACAGGGTTTAGTGTCTGGCTAAAACTCTCTTCTTGGCTTACAGATAGCCACATTGTCCTCATATGGCTTTCACTTGGTGCATGCACATGGAGAACTTTCTCAAACTCTCTTTTTCTCTTTCTCATCCTCTTTTTATAAGGCCTTCAATCCTACCAGATCAGGACCCCACTCTATAACCTCATTTAATTTTAATTACCTCCTAAAGGCCCTAATATCCAAATATAGTCACATTGGGAGTAAGGGGTTTAACATGAATTTTGGGGGAATAAATTCAGTCCATATCAGCAGTTATGAGTCATCTCACCAATTATGGCCCCTGGACCAGAAGGGGAACTAGTTAAGGGTGAGAGGGCTCTAGTAAAAATAGAGAAGAGAGATATAAGGAATATCAGTTGTGGTATCAAAATAGCTACAGCATCAAGAACTCATACCACCAATTTTCCTCTTTTAAGTTTTTTGAGGAAAAGAGATTTTGGTGGCATTTTCTTTGATACTACTTCTGACACCAAATATGTATTTGTTTGTTTGTTTTCCAACACCAACAACCAATTCTCTGACAACCACTGGGTTATCTACCAATTCAATTCAATTCTGACACTAGCAATGGAAGGTAGCACAGATCCCCACAGGTTAAGGGCCCAGTCCCATAAGACTGCTCCCACTTCAGACACCATTCATAAGTCCCAGGGGCCACCCATACTTTTAACCAACTGACTATAAATTTGAGGGTTTCCATGACCCCCCTCTAAGGTTCAGTAATCACCACACCAACTCGCAGAACTCAGGGAAACACTTTCCTAATGTTTACCAGCTTATTATAAAGGGTGCAACTTGGGAACAGCCAAATGGGAGAAATGCATAGGGCAAGGACACAGTAGGGCTGTAGAGGACACAGAGCTTCCATGCCTTCTCCATGCATGCCACTCCCTGAGCATTTCACTGTGTTCCAAATTTTCTCTTAATATCATTGTTCAAGAACTTTTATAGAACTTAATCTGTAGCCTCCTTTCCACTTTCCAGATGTCAGAGAATGTGGCTAAATGTTCCAACCCTTCAATTCTATATTTCGTCTTTCTGACCAGTCCCCATCTTGAAGCAATATACCCCCCCCAGTCACTTTATTAGCATAAATTCAGGTGTGGTCTGTGGTTAAAAAGTGTTCCTTAGGAACAACAAAAGATAACCCTATCACTCAGGAAGTTCTAAGGGTTTTAGAAAGTCTGCAGCAGGAACTGGGGACAAAGACCAAATGTATATTATATTATACCAGGGAAACCAACTGGAATCCTGGAGGAGCTTTTCCCAGATAGGCAAACATCATATGAAACAAGTGAATTCAAGCTGCACAAGGGATAAACTGTAGTGGATTTTATAATGAGCCGCTGGACCTTTTCCCACTGATCCTCCTAGCTGCCAGAAATGTTGCTACAAATGGCCTACTGCTGAGTCCTTCTCTAAGCATTGCCCTCTGCCAAGAAGAGCTATAGTCTTTTTTTTTTAAAGATTTTATTTATTTATTTGAGAGAGAGAATGAAATAGAGAGAGAGAGAGCATGAGAGGGGGGAGGGTCAGAGAGAGAAGCAGACTCCCTGCTGAGCAGGGAGCCCGACGTGGGACTCGATCCCGGGACTCCAGGATCATGACCTGAGCCGAAGGCAGTCGCTTAACCAACTGAGCCACCCAGGCACCCAGAAGAGCTATAGTCTTTACCTAGGGGCAACCTGCATACAATGAGCAGTCCAAAACTGACCTCTTTGTCTCTGTTAGAGACAACTCTAGAGAACATCCTAGTTATAGAGCTCCCCAATAGAATCAGCTCATACCTATAGGGAATCTGCATTGTAGCTCTCTTTCTTTGCCCAATTCTCTTCCTTTCACAGCCTTACAGGTATTATTCCTGAGCACCCCCAAGAAATCTCCTGTGCACACATCTCTGTCTCACAGTTGGTTTACTAAGGAACCCAATCCAAAACAAGATATGATCACAGGAAGTACCAGTTGAAAGGTGGAGAAATGAGACAGAGAAGAAAAGAAAGCCAATACAAGCTACATTAATTATCAGGTTACTTCTTTGTGTAATTGAGGCACAATCCAGCTAAAGGAGAATTCTGAGAAACCATAGAACATGCTTTAATGCTGTCCTGTCCAAGAAGTGAGGAAGCTAAGGGTCTTTATCCACTAATTCCTATCAGTTGTTGGTTAAAGGCTGCTCCAGGGGGTGCTAACTTGTAAGAACAGCCTGATGAATTTATAGGTGAAACACTGCTGTGGCCAGAGAAAGTCTTCTAGCAGAATGTCACATACCTTACCATAAGGAGACATAGGGAAGAAATTCTAAAACTGAGCCCCAGGGCACTCTAACTCTTAAGATACCTGGAGGGTAAGGATGATAAAGCAAAGTATGCCAAGAAGGGGCAGCTAATAAAATAAGGAAACGTAAAGAAGGAAAAATAATTTTTCCTTCTACCCTTTTAGGCTTTTGGTTGGGTCTCTGTAACAAGAAACAGATTAACATGAGAAAAAGAAACAGAAGTTTATTAACATATATATATGATATATGGGAGAAACTCAGGGATGAGTAATTTAAGGGAGTGACTAGAGCTTGAGTTTTATAGCATCTTAACAAAGGAACAATATGTTTTGAGAGAAATAAGGAGACAAAGGAAAAGACCTTGAATCCCTGGGGAAGGCAAATTGTGGGAAAAAAATATATGGGAAACTAATGGTAAATAAAGGCTACTTAGTGAAGTTTGCTACATAGATTCCTCTGGTGCCTTCTCTAGGCTCGGGATCTAAAAGTGATTAACTTTTGTTCTACTGATAGATAGGAGAAGAGGGAAATCTTTGTAAATTTATGTCCTCCTTTTAGGCAAATAGGGGGAGGGCAGAGAGCTTTTCCTATATCTGCTTATTCTCAGTTACCTTCAGCTCAAAATAATCTTTATGCCAAAGAAACATATTTGGGGGTGGCAAATTCTGCTACCATTTAGAGACAACAAAGAGAAAATTTTCCCAGAAGCTGAGGAGGAAGTGATTAAATTATGACAAATTCAGCACTTAGGTAAGTTATATGCAGATTGAGAATTGAGTGTAGGATTTAGGAATATGGAGATCATTGGTAAACTTTTCAAGAGCTACTTCAGTGGAGTGGTAGGGATAAAAATCTGACTGGAGAGAGTTCAAGAGAGAATGGAATGTGTTGAAGTACAGTCAGTGAGGACTGACAATTTTAAGGTAGTTTTGCTAAAGGGGGAGCAAAGCAAGGTAATAGAATGAAGGGAATAGCATCAAGAGAGTGTGTCAAGTTAGGAAATATTGCCACTATGTGCGTACTGATGGGAATGATCGAGTAGTATTGGAAAAACAGATAAAACAAAGGAGAAAAGGAACACCTGCACCGTCTTTGAGCTGATAAGGAGGAATGAAAATGTGTGTGCAAGTGAAGGGGCTGCCCATTCACATCTCTTTCATGAAATACCAGACAATGAAATCCAACAAATTTTAGCAACTTTTACTTGACTTTACTCTGAATTCTTGATGAGTGTTTATTTCCTGGTTCTAATGTGAGACTTGGCTTTGTCCCACATTTTTTTGGCCTTAATTTCCCCACAACCACACAAATTGACCCCTATAGCCTATAGTAGGGGGGCAATGCTGTCCTTAATCATGAGGTAGTGAAGGTTCTTGGCCCATAACTCAGCTTGAGTGATATTCCTGCTAGTTTGGGCTAAACCTGATGCCTGTGTTCCGAAAACGGGCTTCTACTGTTTACTTGATTTCCTGTCTTGTTAATATCCCTAATACTTATATCTCTATAAGGTTGGGACCTTCTTTTTCTTACCAGTAATGCCCATCCCTGGGATTTGTCTGCTGCCCCTGAACCCTAGCTTGGTAGCTAGAACCCTTCTACATTGTGGCAAATTTCCTAGAATGCTGCCCACCTCCTAGCTTCTTTGATCTTCCAATACAACACACATCAGTGTGCTTTGATCATCTGTTGGTGTATCCTATTATTTCATATTGGAACCTCCTCCCTATTCTCATTCTCTCTCTGTCTTTCTGTCTCTCTCTTCCATTACTGATTCCTTCTCTGGGCAGACAATATTGTATTCCGTAGTTCTGTATTCTATAGTTACCACTGCTTAGAGGACTGGCAGAACCTGAAGCTAGCTCAGTCACCTGAAGGTCTAGACATCCCCAAATCTATCCTAAGCCACTATAGTTACCTGAGACATGCTTGGCTCTGACGTGAAAAATGACACTGAAATTATTGTAATATACTAATAAAATATATTCACTGTCACATTTTGGTAAGAAATCTAAGTCTGAAACTACCACTCAAATCTTTTTCATTTTCTTCTGCCCAGTTAAATCTAGTTCAAACTATTCCTTTCTCATGAACCTGTTGGCTTTGTTCTGTGCATATAAAATATATCCATTAATCCCTCTCATCTTATTCAGGTGGAAATAAACACTGGTTGAGTAACTGTACTAGAAATTAGGTAAACAGTCCCAGCTGTGATTATAAATACAGTGTGGGGCTTCCTGTGACTCTCTTTTCCCCCTGCTCTTTAATTGGGCTATATTTAAATTCGCCATGTTTACTAGGAATCCAATTTTAAAAAGTGAACACTACGCTTCTTGCACTTGACCATTACATTGAATAATTTTAGCTCCTATTTGTACTGTGAAATCACAAAGTAGTGTCATTACACTTGCTTGTGAATCTTTTACATTATTTCAGTTTTGACTACCTTCAAAATAGGAATGTTTTTCTTTTTCTCCAAATTGAGATATTCCTTTTCTGTTCAGCAACAATGCTTTCATTTAACAATTAAAGTGTGAATGAACTGAGACTATGAAAAATTGAGGAAAGTTGCTGCTATGTTCAAGATATTTTAAAAGTTTACAGACAGCAGTAAAGGTCTTCACAATGAAAAAGGTATGCAAATGTGATTAGCTCTCTTAAAAGGAGCTGAAAGCCAGAATGTCAACACACAAAGATCTTGCCTATAGCAAGTCATCTACATTGTTAATTACCAAGCTCACCCTGGAAACTGAGCCATGATATCAGCGAGATCAATGAGCTTAGTGGGCTGTTAAATACTCAGCAAATAGCTCTTTACCTTAAATATAATCTTTGGGATTACTGTGAATAGTTTACCAAAGTATATAGTTAAGTGTGAGTTTATTCTACTGGGAAACGTAGGAAATAAAACATATATTTTATCTTTTGGGCTTACTTCTTAAATCCACAAACAATTAAAAAGCATCTTTTCACTGATTAAAAGAAACAACAACAAACTAGATCTCAAAACATAAATCTTCAAATTCCTTCTTTTGAAAATGACTAAGAATTTTGATGGAAATCAGAACGTGCCACGCCAAAATATGCCACTTTGGCAAATCGATTATTTTGAGCTGAAAGCAGTTGAGAAACAGCAGATTCAGGAAGAGCCATCTGCACTCCTTCTATCCTCCAAAAGCAAGGTATAAGTTTCCCATGAAAAAGGTGTCCTCACTGTACTCCAGGGGTAGAGTGACTCATCACCAGAGATGGGGAGCTGATGCCAAGATAAGTGTGCATAAATCTTACTAAAATAACCATTATCCTTTGTCAGTTACCCCCTATATTTCCTAGGTACTTTCCCACAATGATATATCATTCCTAGAAGCCCAAATCCCCCTTTCTTTTATCTAGTCACTTCTCTGCAGTTAAAATGGTATATAAGCTCCTGAGTTTAATTGCTTTTGGGGTTCTCATTTCTTTTTTGTGAAGCCCTCAAGCACATAAAAATATTAATATCAATAAAAATTGTATGCCTTTTGTCATGTTAATCTCTCTTTTGTCAGTTTAATTTGTAAACCCAACCCACTAAATCTAAAAGGGTAGAGGAAACTTTTTTTTTCCTTTCTTGCAATATACAATGGGAAATTTCATATTTGTACAAGAAAGGAGTGGAAGATAATATTGTTAATATCTGGTCACCTTCAGTTACCTAAGGAGTAAGTTTCTTTTCTTTTTTTTTTAATTTAATTTTATTTATTTTAGAGAGAGAGAGAGACTTGTGAGCAGGGAGAGGAGCAGAGGGAGAGGGGAAGCAGACTCCCTGCTGAGCGTGGAGCCCTACTCAGGGCTTGATCTCAAGACCCTGAGATCATGACCTGAGCCAAAACCAAGAGTCAGATGCTTAACTGACTGAGCAGCCCAGGGACCCCAGGAGCCAAGGTTTCTAAAGGAAATTACTAGCACCATTACTTATCCCCTGCTCTCTTGAAAACCTTCAATTGATAACAGAGTCAAAATACAGAACTGAATCCTATAATTCTGTTCAAAGTATTTGTAATTATACATACATTCTTAATACATCATCTGCTCATATCCTCTTCTGTCAAGAAATATTTATTGAGCTCCTGTTTGATACTACCTTCTGGTTAACAGGCATAGTCCTTACCCTTATAGAATAACAAGGGCACCTGGCTAGCTCAGTCTGTAGAGCATGCAATTTCTGATCTCGGGCATCATGAGTTTGAGCCCCGTATTGGACATAGAGATTACTTTTAAAAAGTAATATAGTAACACAGACACAAAACAAGTTATTGCAAGGTGATAAGCATCAGAGTGCTATCATGTCAAATAAAAAACAAATCTGGATTTAGGTAAGGAGAAACTTTATTTGAAAGGACTATTGTAAGGGGGGACAGGGATTATCATGTGGGAGGAGGGCAATTACAATAGGGAGTATGCTCTGACCTCTGCAAGCATCTCAAAGGTCAGGCAGAAAAGACTTTTCTTTTATAGGAAGAAGTGAACAAAACTAGAAAGAAGAGGGTATGGGAGAGTGGGATGAGTGGATGGAAGTGGATAGGAGATTCTGACAAAGACTCCTTGAACAAACTTTAGTCAGTGTCCTCTGAGCCCTCTTCTCAACTAGGCCTCAAACTTGGCCTATGAGAGCTGCAGATTCTCTGCACAAGTGATTTTACCTACCCCTCCCCACACACACTAAGAGACTGGAACAAACACTAGCATTATTTCAAATAGCTCAAGGCAGTACTGCTAGGATTATGACCCTAACCCCCTTAAGTTCCTGTCTGAGAAAGCTCAATGTTGCTAAAAAATGTACTGTTTGTTCTACCCAAGATAGGTTTTGGGTGGAACAAACTATAGTGCCCCAACCTTCTCTCTTAGAAGCATTTACTTAAAAAACAAACAAACAAACAAAACTAAAACACCCTACAATTGTAAATCCTTCTTCTGTTCCTTTGAGATGTATGTGTATCTTCTACAAACTAGGATTGTCTTTCTCAAGGACCTGAAAGCCATCCCATTGAAATGTAATTATCAGGAGGAATAGGACCCCTGTCTCCTAGTCTCTGTGGTAGGGAAGGAGCCTACCTTTGATAAGTGCCAGTTGGCAGACACAGATGGCCTAATCACATTGAAATTGACCAATGTCTTACATGCTTTCTGTAATTTTTCATTTCCCTGACACTACTTGAGCCCCTACTTGTTCTCCCTTCCTACTTTCTCATTTTCTCTTTGAAATACCTGAATACCTCTGCACAGATCATATTTGAGCTCAGGTTACAGTGGGGTCTGTCCCCTACTTCAGTGGGGCTATTAAATAAAATCTATCTTTACTGCCTTTAATCAGTGTCTGGCTGTTTTGTTTTGTTTTAATAATCAGAGACTGTTTTACCCTGAGGTCAATCTATTCTAAGGAAGTGCCTTAACATGGATTTGTATGCTGGCTTGGGCTGAGGGTGAGTGAAAGTTGAGGGGCCTAGGAAAACAAGAGAAGCTAAGTTTGATCAAGTAAGATTAAAAAGCATTTTGTTCTGATTTATCAATGGGACAAACAGTTCAGCCAATCATTTATGAGACAAAAAATGGGAATTTGGAGGGCCTCTGTGTTGTCATAGGTAAACAATAGGGACATCTGGTGAGTCTTATCTCTACCATGGAGAAAGTATAGCCCTTTGCAATAAGCCAATTCTGAGAACACAAAAGTGGGGAATTACTGTGGCTGTTTTCCAGGAGCACAGAGCTCAGGTAACATTCACCATTGTCAGTGGGAATACATTGAAAGATATCCATCTTTGTTCAGGAATTGGAAAAAACGACCCAGTCCAATGATATATAAGTTGTTTGCTGAATGATGGGTTGGAACAAGCCAGATAAATGGTACTTGGGTAGGAAATATTAGCCTATGATAATACTGATTAATGCCTGGGTAAGGTATATCAAGTTCAGCCTTCCTGTAACAATAATTTTTTTTTTTTAAGTGAGAGAACTAAGAAATGTGATGACAATGGTAAGTTTTACCTGAGCTCTGGTGCTTCTGGAAAACAGGAAGATTAAGAAATTCCCCCACCCTTTGTGTTCCAGGAAATGGCTTACTATGAAGAAACCGCTTTCACTATCTGACTTAGATAGTACTCACAGACACCCCCTTGTTTACATATGACAAGGTCAGACACAGACCCCCCAAATTCTCACTTTGCCTCATAATTGATTAGCTGAACTCTTGTCTCCACTGATCAATGGAAACAAAATGCTTATTAATCAAATTTTGGTTAAGATTCTGTCCTTCCCTCAGATCCCTAAACTTGACCCATCCTCAGACAGCCTTCTAAGCCAGAAAAGGACATGCTGCCTTAGGATAAAACATTGTCTGATCTATCTATCAGATAGTGCCATCCTTTCATCCCACTTCTCCACACCCCGTTCTTTGTAACTCAGTTTACTCCTGTATAAAAGAAAAACCCTTTCTGCCTAACTCTTGAGACTTGCAGTTCTTATGGTCACAATGTTCTCCTTATTTCAGTAGTTTATTCTTCTCTTACACTAATGCTTTTGTATAAAATCTCTCCTTTCTAAGTCCAGATATGGTTTTTATTTCACAGTATCTAGAGAGAGAGGCAGGGGACAGATCACAGAGCTTTGCCACTCCAAGGCAATAGCAAAACACTAAAGGTTTGATAAGAGAACGATGAGATCAGATTTGCATTATGAAAAATCTTTCAAGCCTAAGGGATGAGAAGGGATTTCTGTCTTGGCCCTTTGTGTGGTTGGTGGGGCTTTTACTGAGGAGAGACAGAAGACTCTGGTAAGAAGAGGTGATACATTCATTTTAAACATGCTAAATTGAAGTGACCTGGAGACATTCAGCTAGAGCAGGATGTGATTCTGAATCTTGGGGGAAAGATGTGCATTAGAGAATTAACAGCATATGCAAGATCATCAAAGGCCTGGAGTGGATGTCTTTTTCAACTTCATACTGTAACATATAGGTTCTCTTCTCTTTTAGTTCCAGTCTTCCCTAGATCATCTCACTCTAACTTTAACTTCTATTCTTGTGTTTATTCGTTCTTCCTTATTTAAAATATGTGGACACTGATGTATAAGCCATAAAAGTTAACTCTGCATCAATGAAAAGCTAGATGAAATTTGCTATTCCTCTCAAGCCATATAGCTTCATTTAACACATTTAAAAAGCTGTTATTTGTTCTCCTCATAATGAAATTGAGTAAGTATCAAATTCTGTTTGATACTTATTTACCATACAATAGTATTTAACACAAATGTCTGCAACATCTTTAGTCCTAGTGTAATAGTGTGGGTAGTGGAACTAAGGAATTCCTAAGGGCTTTACTAGATACTAAATTGGAAGTCATGAGGCATAGGAAAGCCAGAAAGGTAAGAAGGAGAGATGAAGAAAAAAGTAACAGTTTAGAAGACAAGATAAAGGAAAAATAAAGAAGGAACAAAAGCAGAAATCATTAAAGCATCCATAAAGGGGACTTTTAAGGGATAGGGTGGTTGGTGATACCAATATTCATGTCAAGAAACTCCCAATGCCTTTACAGTACTAAAAATTTAATTTTAAAACCATTTAGTAAATATTGGAAAATGACTGTCATGGTAGACCAGCTTGACAACAGAGTCACTGTTTTAAATCTTCCCCATCCTGTGGCTACAAAATAGGTCAACTTTTACCTTAAGAACAAAATGATGGAAATCTATCCAGGTTGCTGAAATAGAGCCTTTAAAAACTTCCACAGTGATTTTAGGATATTCTGTAAGTGAATCTATCAGCTCTAATCCCTCCTGTTTTCTGGCATCCACTATGAACACCCTATGCCCATTAATCCATGCAATAAAGCTTCAACACTACAACTGCTAATCATGAGCACTTCTATGTTCATACCATGGCAGTTGATTCCAGATCCTCCCACCACTTAGAATGAGCCACACAAAGCTGCAGGTGTTAAGAGAACCTTCTCCTTCTCTGTCACAGTTTTCACCTCAAACAACTTCTTTGTGCCAGAATCTTACATAGGCTCCTTTAAACAGGTCTGTTTTTTTTTTTTTTTCTCTAGCCCTCTGTCCTCTAACAATTTAATTATTCAATCTACTATGTGCCCAGCACTATGTTAGGTGGCAAAGACACAACACTGAAGGAGACACACCTGGTCCTTGGCTTTTGTGGAGCTTATAGTCCAAGTGCCTTATGAGCATTATTTTTTTAGTTCTTTCAATTACTTTGCCTGGTAAGGACTATTATTATCTTCATTTAACAGTCATAAAGTTGCTTAGTTACTTTTCAGAGTCATAGAGCTGGTGAGGGCAGAACCAGGATTTAAACCCTGTCTGGCTATATAGCCTATGTTCTTGACTCCTAATAGTCTCCCTCAAAATGAGTCTATAAAGCTAGACAGTTTATAGAGGTCAAATCTACCAACCTTCTCACCCACCTCACTCTCCCATCAACCCCTTTTTACCAATACAATTTCCCTCTGTGAGGCCTGCTTCCCACCCACCCCTGCTACAAGCTTAGGTATATTTCGGTAAAAGCTTAAGTTAGGGTAGAGGAAATAGGCAGAAAGGAAGTATACTAAGTATTATGTGTACTAAGAGCATCTGTGAAAAGCTTCATAGGGCAAAATGCTTTTATATCAGTCAGAAAAAAAAAAAAAACTTTCTGATGATAATCACATAGTGAAATACCTTTGGGACTGGTGCCTGAAAATTTTCCATATCTTTTGACTAAATAATGATAATCAATCTGGTCTAAAGAGGACTCTTCTTGCTCAGTAGAAATCTCTTTGGCTATAAACAAGATCTAAAATGAAAGGGTAACAGCACTAAGGCAGCAAGATTAGGGATTTTATCTGGGTTTAGGAAGTCCCTGGCAAAGAGATTGTCAGCAAGTCATCACACAAGTGCTTGCAGAGCTCTCATTTCAAAGTCTAATACTTTTCTTTTATAAAACTCTGCAGTTCAGATCATTTTAATATTCGTGATTAAAATGCCTTTTTGATTTTCCTTGTGATTTGAAAATAAGGTTGCAATCTAACTATTGCTTCCAGGCTAAGAGATATATATTATATAATATATATTATATACAACATATAATATATATACACAATATATGATATATTATACCACTATATTATATATAATATATAGTATATACTATATACCATTATAATATAATATATTATATTTTATATATATAAATATATTATACCACTAATATATTCCAGGCTGATATATATACATATATATCTCAGAGATTATATAGAGATAATGTATATATTAGATATATATATATTAGAGATTAAATGTATTAATGTATTAATTCATAATAATTATGACTGTCAACTGTCCAGGTGTGTGGGTCCACTAAGTAGTACATTAATCCCTGTAGGCAAATTTATAAGGGAAGTAAAATTATAAGCACAAGATTGTTTGGAGAGCCTGAAATCTAAGTAAGGGGAGTCAGTTTGATGTTCAAAATAGCTAGAGTCATCCAGCTATGACAGTCTAATGCTTCTATCGCCATTATTAAAATTTACCTGGATGATTCTCTCTTAAGTACAACATATATCATGCCATTCCTGTTCTCAGAATATGCAACAGTTTCTTGCTTAAATTAGTAAATCCAAACTCCTTTACCTGGAATTTAAATCCCTACTCAATCTAATGACATCTTATTTAGTTAAATTTATCCCCTGTTAGGGTACATAGTAAAACAATATAATGCAGCCATTTTGATGTGCCCATTTTAACACAGTCATTTCGATGTTAAGATACTTGGATGATGCTCCTCAGGCAAGATTGTTTTAACATAGACATATTTGACAGTTTCTAAAACACAAACTATTAAACTGTCAGTTTTTTTTTTAAATGACCAAATATGGAATGTAACATCTGTGACCCCCAACTTATTCCCAATTCTTTCCCATATCCATTTAAACACATTCTACTCTCTGTTCCCTATGCCTTGCTCAGTAAATACCCAATAAGTATTGGTTAAATGAATTATTGAGTGAATGTCAGTCATTATGTTGTTTTGTACAATTGCCAGATCTCTCTGTCATTTAATAGTGAAGATATATTCTTTTAAGGGCGCGTGTGGTGGTGAGCACTGGGTGTTATATGCAAATAATGAATCATGGAACACTACATCAAAAACTAATGATGCACTGTATGGTGACTAACATAACATAATAAAAAAGAGAGAGAGAGAGAGAAAGACAAATCAAGAAACGAATCTTGGGCCACCTGGCTGGCTATGTCAGAAGAGCATGTGATTCTTGATCTTGGGCTGGTGAGTTTGAGCCCCAGGTTGCATGTGGAGATTACAAAAAATAAATAAATAAATAAATAAATAAATAAATAAATAAATAAACTTAAAAAAAAAGATACTTTCCTTTAACTTGGATCTTCTTATGAGTAGCTTCTTTTTTTTTTTTTAAGATTTTATTTATTTGTCAGAGAGAGAGAGCACAAGCAGGGGGAGCAGCAGGAAGAGGCAGGGGAGAAGCAGGTTCCCTGTCGAGCAAGGAGCCCGATGTGGGACTCGACCCCAGGACTCTGGGATCATGACCTGAGCCAAAGGCAGACGCTTAACTGACTGAGCCACCCAGGCGTCCCTATTATGAGTAGCTTCTTAAGGTGTTTTTCTGTGCTTGCCCTATTTAGATGTTTTGCCATCATTTTCAATCCCCATATATGCAGTTCAGTAAATAATCTTATTTCCAGAAGAAATTATAGCATAGTATATATACGCATATACATATACATAACTACTCTGGGAACCACTACTGGTATCCAAGTCTTTTTTCTAGCAGTATTAATGTTTAAAACATGCTAATGCTTACCTTATATTGTTCCTAGCATGAATTAAAACTCATGACATTTACTAAAATGACCTCACCACCATGGTATTTTAGTGTAAAGCAACTCTGCCTTTTATTTATTCTAATGAAGTTTTATTGTAAATTGGAGCAAGTGGTCTTTATTAAGATCATCAATGGCTTGCTACTTGCTAAATCCAGTACAATATTTCTATAGGATAACCTTAACTTGCCTTCATATAGTACTTGAAACTTTCTTGTATCTCTCCTCTCCTGGGTTTCATATCATCATATTCTACTAGTTTTCTTCCATTCTCTATGATTTTTCTTTCTTTGTCATCTTTGCTGTCTTCTATTTTTTCAGTCCACTCTTTTAATAATAGTAACCAAAAGGGTCTCAAAGTAATATCACACTCCTCATGTTGAAAACTAAACTCATGATCTCCATTCCACTTCCACAAACCTGATCTACATTCAGTATTCTTTAATCCAGAAAATGTTATCACTTTTTACCTAATTTTCCAAGACAGAAAATTGGAAGCCATTTTTGACTCCTCTCTATTCTACACTTTTACATGTAATCTACCATCTAATCCTGCCAATTATACTTCTTAAATGTCCACTTTTCTCTATTTTTTGTTATTACCACCTGGTTCATTTTATCAACTCTCACTTGTAATAGCCTCCCAACTGGTCTCCTTGAATCTAGTCTTGCCCTCTTTTAATGCATTCCTTAAAAATTCTGTCAAATGTTTTTCAAATGAAATCTGACCATGTTACTTTCTTATGTAAGACCATTCAATGGTTTCTTATTGCTCTTAGAATAAAGACCAAAATCCTTAAGATAGTTAGAAAAGCCCTCCATGATCCGAGCTTTGTTTCATTCTCCATATTCATCTCAGGGATTCTTTCATCTGATTTAACAGGTTTCTTAAATATGAGAATTTATGTCTTCCATCACTTTTGGAAAGTTCTTAACCATTATAGTTCTGAGTATTGCCTCTTTGCATACTCATTATTCCCTCCTGCTGGGATTTCTATTAAACATAGTTTGGCATTCACAATTAATCTTTAACCTTCTTATTATTGATCTCTGTCTCTTTCAGATATGTTCTGGATTAACTTTTGTTCATGATAGTTTGTGTGTTGGTATACTTTGTAATTATAGAGTGTGAATTTGCGTTTCTTGTTTTTTTTTCTCATTTTTTATTTAAATTCAATTAACCAACATATAATACATCATTAGTTTCAGATGTAGAGTTCAATAATTTATCAGTTGCCTATAACACCCAGTGCTCATCACATCATGTGCCCTACTTAATGCCCATCACCCAATTACCCTATCACCCCACCTACCTCCCCTCCAGCAACCCTCAGTTTGTTTTCTATAGTCAGGAGTCTCTCATGAGTTTTCTCCCTCTCTGAGGACTTCCCCTTCAGTTCAGGTTCCCCTTGAGGAGAAGCTTTTTATCTTGATGAATTCCCAATAGCTCATTTTTGCTTTTGTTTCCCTTACCTCTAGAGATGTGTCTTGCAAAAGCTGCTGCAGCCAAGGTAGAAGAGGTTACTGCCTGTGTTCTCTTCTAGGATTTTGATGGATTTCTGTCTCACATTTAGTTCTTTCATCCATTTTGAGTTTATCTTTGTGAATCATATATGAGATCGCATATGCAAATGAGAATGGTCCAGTCTCATTTTTCTGAGTATGGCTGTCCAATTTTCCCAGCAACATTTATTGAAGAGACTGTCTTTTTTCAATTAGATATTCTTTCCTGCTCTGTCGAGGATTAGTTGACCATAGAGTTGAGGGTCCATTTCTGAGGTCTCTATTCTGTTCCATTGATCTATGTGTCTGTTTTTTGTGCTAATACCATGTTGTCTTGATGATCACAGCTTTGTAATATAGCTTGAAGTCAGGCATTGTGATGCCTCTAACTGTTTTTTGTTTTTTTTTTTCCCAACATTCACCTGGCCATTTGCGGTCTTTTCTGGTTCCATACAAATTTTAGGATTGTTTGTTCCAGCTCTGTGAAAAATGTTGAGGCTGTTTACTTTTTTAAGATTTTATTTATTTATTTGAAAGATAGAGCAAGAGAGCACAAACAAGGGGAGTGGCAGAAGGAGGGGGAGAAGCAGGCTCCCTGACATTTTAACAATGTTTATTCTTCCAGTCCATGCACATGGAATTTTTTCCATCTCATTGTGTCTTCCTCAATTTCTTTCATAAGTGTTCTGTAGTTTCTAGAGTACAGATCCATTACCTCTTTGGTTAGGTTTATTCCTAGGTATCTTACAGTTTTTGGTGCAACCATAAATGGGATTGATTACTTAATTTCTTTTTCTTCAGTGACATTGTTAGTGTATAGAAATGCAACTGATTTCTGTGCAATGATTTTGTATCCTGCCATGTTGCTGAAATGCTGTATGAGTTCTAGCAATTTGGGGGTGGAGTCATTTGGGTTTTCCAGATAAAGTATCATGTCATCTATAAAGAGAGAAAGTTTGACTTTGTCTTTGCCAATTTGAGTGCCTCTTATTTCTTTTTGTTGTCTGATTGCTGAGGCTAGGACTTCTGGTAATATATTGAACAGCAGTGGTGAGAGTGGGCATCAATGACGTGTTCCTGACCTTAGGGGAAAAGCTCTCAGTTTTTCCCCATTGAGAATGATATTTGCTGTGGGATTTTTGTAGATGGCTTTTATCATACTGAGGTATGTTCCCTCTCTCTGTACACTGCGAGAGTTTTAATCAAGAAAGGATGCTGTATTTTGTCAAATGATTTTTCTGCATCAATTGAGAGGATCCTATGGTTCTTGTCTTTTCTTTAATTAATGTGATGTGTCATGTTGATTGATTTGCAAATGTTGAACCACCCTCACAGCCCAGGAATAAATCCCACTTGGTCATGGTGAATAATCTTTTTAATGTACTGTTGGATTCTACTGGCTAGTAACTTGGTGAATATTTTTTGCATCCATGTTCATCAGGGATATTGGTCTGTAATTCTCCTTTTTGATGGGGTTTTTGTCTGGCTTTGGGATCAAGGTAATGCTGGCCTCATAGAACAAGTTTGAAAGTTTCCTTCCATTTGTATTTTTTGAAACAGCTTCAGTAGAATAGATATTTCTTCTTTTAAAAATTTTTTTTATTATGTTCAGTTAGCCAACATACAGTACACCATCAGTTTTTGATGGTGTTCAGTGATTCATTAGGTGTGTATAACATCCAGTGCTCATCACAACACATGCCCTCCTTAATACCCATAGGTATTATTTCTTCTTAAAATGTTTGGTAGAATTTCCCGGGAAGCCATCTGGCCATGGGCTCTTTTTTTTTTTTTTTTTTTTTTTTTTTTTGTGGGGGGGAGGTTTTTGATTACTGCTTCAATTTCCTTGCTGGTTTTGGGTCTGTTCAGGTTTTCTATTTCTTCCTGTTTCAGTTTTGGTAGTTCATAAATTTCCAGGAATGCATCCATTTCTTCCAGATTACTTAAGTTGTTGGCACATAGTTGCTCCTAATATGTTCTTAAAATTGTCTGTATTTCCTTGGTTGGTCATGATCTCGCCTCTTTCATTCATGCCTTTACTAATTTGGGTCATTTTTCTTTTGGCTATGTCTCACTAGGGGTTTATCAATCTTATTAATTCTTTCAAAGAACCAGCTTCTAGTTTTGTTGATCTGTTCTATTGTTCTGGTTTCTGTTTCATTGATTTCTGCTCTAATCTTTATTATTTCTTTTCTCCTGCTTGGTTTAGGCTTTATTTGCTGTTCTATCTCCATGTCCTTTAGGTGTAAAGTTACCTTGTGTATTTGAGATTTTTCTAATTTTTTGAGAAAGACTTGTATTGCAATGTACCTCCCTCTTAAGACTGCCTTTGCTGTATCCCAAAGGTTTTGAAGAGTTGTGTTTTCATTTTCCTTAATTTCCATGAATTTTTCTAATTCCTCTTTAATTGTCTGGTTTACCCATTCATTATTTAATAGGATGCTCTTTAACCTCCAAGTGTTTGAGTTCCTTCCATATTTCCTCTTGTGATTGAGTTCAAGTTTCAAAGCATTGTGGTCTGAACATATGCAGGGAATAATCCCAATCTTTTGGGACCCTTGAGACCTGATTTGTGACCCAGGATGTGATCTCTTCTGAAGAAAGTTCCATGTGCACTTGAGAAGAATGAGTATTCTGTTGTTTTAGGATGGAATGCTCTGTATATATCTGTGAAGTCCATCTGGTCCAGTGTGTCATTCAAAGTCTTTTTTTCCTTGTTTATCTTCTGCTTAGATGATCTGTCCATTGCTGTGAGTGGGGTTTGAAGTCTCCCATTATTATTGTATTATTATCTATGTGTTTCTCTAATTTGGTTATTAATTGGTTGATATCATTGGTGCTCCCAAATTAGGGACATAAATATTTATAATTGTTAGATCTTCTTGGATAGACCCTTTAAGTATGGTATAGTGTCCTTCTTCATCTCTTTCTACAGTCTTTGGTTTAAAATCTAATTTGTCTGATATGAGATTTGCTACACCAGCTTTCTTTTGAGGTCCATTAGCATGATACATGATTCTCCACCCCCTCACTTTCAGTTTGGAGGTGTCTTTAGGTCTCAAGTGAGTCTCTTGTAGACAGCATATTGATGGGTCTTGCTCTTTTATCCAATCTGAAATCCTGTGTCTTTTGATTGGAGCATTTAGCCCACTTACATTCAGAGTAACTAGTGAAATATATGAATTTGGTGCCATTGTACTACCTGTAAAGTCACTGTTTCTGTAAATTGTCTCTATTTCTTTCTGCTTTATGTTACTCTTGGGCTCTCTCTTGGCTTACTGGATCCCCCTTAATATTTCTTGCAGGGCTGGCTTAGTGGTCACATATTCTTTAAATTTCTGCCTGTCCTGGAAGCTCTTTATTTCTACTTCCATTCTGAATGACAGCCTTGCTGGATAATGTATTCTTGGCTGCATATTCTTCTCATTTAGTACCCTGAATATATCATGCCAGCCCTCTCTGGCCTGCCAGGTTTCTGTGGGTAGGTCTGATGTTATTCTAATGTTCCTACCTCTGTAGGTTAGGAAACTTTTGTCTCAAACTACTTTCAGGATTTACTCTTTTTCTCTAAAATTTGCAAGCTTCACTATTCTATGTCGGGGTGTTGGTCTATTTTTATTGATTTTTCAATGGGTCCTCTCTACTGCTTGGACATGAATGTCTATTTCCTTCTCCAGGTTAAGGAAGTTCTCAGCTATGATTTGTTCAAATATACCTTCTGGTCCTCTCTCCCTCTCTTCACCCTCAGGCACCCCAAAAATTCTTATGTTCGTTCATTTTATGGCATCACTGATTTCTTGAAGCCTCTTCTCATGGTCTATCAGCTGTTTTTCTCTCTTTTCCTTAGCTTCCTTCCTTTCCATCAACTTGTCTTCTGTGTCACTTACTTTCTCTTCTGCCTCATTTATCCTAGATTTTAGAGCATCCAATTTAGACTGCATCTCAGTTAGAGCATTTTTAATTTCAGCCTGATTAGATCTCACTTATGCACTAAGAAATTCTCTATGCTTTTTTTCAAGTCCAGTTAGTAACTTTATAATTGTTATCCTGAATTCCAGCTCTGACATTTTACTTATATCCATAGTGATTACATCTGTGGCAGGCAGTATTACCTCTGGTTCTTTCTTTTGTTGTGAATTCCTTCTTCTAGTCATTTTGCCCAGAGAAGAATACATGAATGAGTGAACAAAAACAAAAATATCAACCACAACCCAAACAAATCTGAAGAGGTCAGGAACCAAAAATAAAAGGAAAAGAAAAAGAAAAAAAAGAGAAAAATGGAAAGAAAAAGAAAGAAAGAATAAAAGGGGGGGAGGAGGGAATATAATCTTACAGCGTTGACAAAACAAGGTGATCCATTTGGTCCTGAGTGTATTTTGGTCTCTGTGTTAGAAGACACTAAATTGTGAAATTGTAAAGAAAGCAAAAAAAAAAAAAAAAAGAAAAGAGGGAAAGGAAGAGAAAAAAAAAAAAAAAAAAAAAAAGAATAGAGTGAAAGGAAGTGAAAAATGAAAAATATATAAAATGCAATGTAAAAAATGGAAGTTAAAAAAGACTTAAAATCAAAGAGTTGATAAAACAAGAAACTCGTTGATAAAGAGAAAATGAAAAAAAAAGAAATGGAAAGTTTTAAACTGTAAGATAAACAAATCATGAGAAAAAACCTTGAATTCTATATACTATTTTCTCCTAGCACTGGAATTTTGCAGTCCTGTGAGGTCCATAAACTTGCTGTTCACCCGTTCCTCCAGTTGGTCTTCTGGAGGAGGGGCCTGTAGCACTGATTCTCAGGTGTCTTTTCCTGGGCAGAGTTGCACCTTCCCTTGCCATGAGGCCAGGCTCAGTGTAAGCTGTTTTTAGTAGCCCTTTGTGGCTTTTGTTCCCTGATGGCTTTCCTTGCCTCTTTAGAGGATCAAAATAAAAATGGCCGTGCCCAATCTCCAGCCCCAGAGCTGAAAGGTCAGGGTCTCCTCTCTTCATTAAACCCTCAGGGATAAACGGTCTTCACTTTTGTGTGTGCCAAACTGTAGACTCCTACAGTGCATGCCCACACTGATCCTCCTAGGGGAAGGTGGATGGTCTCGTGCTACTGCACTTTGTAGGACCTTGGTGTGGAGAGCGATTGCTGGATCATGCACTCACCCACTCTTCCCCTCCCTGGGGGAAGGCAGAGGGCCACCCTATTCCTGGTTTTGCAGGGCTCTTGCACTGAGAGCTGACCTCCAATTGTGCGCACACCCACTTTACCCCTCCTGGGGGGATAGCAGAGGGTCCCTGAGTTCCAGTCCTCTGCATGGTCCCCAGGCAGAGAGTGGTCACCTGATCAGGCCCTGGCTTGGGGTTTATGGTGAACTGAGCTGAGAGCCCCCTCCTAGGTTCGCTGACCATAACCAGTTTCCCTGCTCCAATGCATGGGAACCCTACCAGCTTAGGCACCCTTGTTATCTCTGTGACTTTGGAGAGCCTGAGACCACACTGTCCCACCTAGAATTCTGCCCTTTTCACCACCTGAGCACCTTTCAGGCAGGGATGTCTCTCACTGGAGCAGATTTCTAAGGGTTATGATTTTGTCTTCTGGGGCTATATCACTTTCTGGTAGCCGGCTTACAGAGGGTCCCTCCTCCTGCCGTTTATCTTCAGATATCTCCACTTAGATTCACTTCTCCACACCTCTTATCTTGCAAAAAGTGGTCTCTTTTCTACTTGTAGATTTCCAGATATTCTTTTCTTATATCTCAGGTTGAATTCATGGGTGTTCAGAATGGTTTGATAGCTATCTAGCTAAATTCAAGGGACCAGATGAAACAAGGTCCCCTATTCTTCTGCTGTCTTGCCTCTTCTGGTAGGGTTTTTATTATTTTAATCCTGCATGGCAATCCTGAGACAAGAGTGTGTCTGATAGCTTCCCTAGAAATGTCACCATAAAGGGGTTAATACTTATGTTAATTTGTTGCTACTAGAATATGCAGGTAGTTGAAGACTCATGTGAGGGAAAATTAATTTTCAAGGAGGGAAACATTTTTATAATCTAGAACTCAAGGTGATATAGACAAACTTCCTTTGCTGGTAGGGTTTATTTTTTTCTAGTCCCTCTTTCCCTTAAGGTGTAGATTATAGAAGATCTTGACTTTTTAAGAGGACCCTCAGTTTCAAATTCTCATTTCTCACAGATCCAAGGCTTATCTGTCCTTCTGTGGCCATTAAACTCAAAGCCCCATTGATGGAGAACAGCAGATACTCTTAGATCAACTAAAGTGTAAATGTATTCATTCATTTAGTCAACAAATATTCATTAAATGCCTCCTATGCCAAACGTTATTATAGGCACTAGAGATATAGCAGTTAATACAACAAAGTCTATGCCCTCATGAAATTTATGTTTACTACTCCTGTTTTGCTATTAAGAAAAAGAAATATCAAAAACTTAGAAATTAAATGATAGAATAGCTATTTTCCCTTTCAATGTCATATTGGAGCATTGAATAAAGGGCCTACCCAAGGATTATTTAATTACATAGGGGAAAGTGCTTAGTTTAACATACTGTTTACTGTTGACTAGGACCCAGAATCTGGAAATTTAGATGTTAACTTGGGCTTTGTCTAGTAGGTGTGCAATTGATTCCTATCAGGTAAAAATAAAATAATGACCTTAAAGATTATGGTCTTACTGGCTTAGGGACATTAGCCAATTCTGTGTGTAATTTAATAAACCTTTCAGTATGTCTTTCCTATTGGACTATAAAACCCCTATTCCTGTAATTTTCCTTTGACACAACTTTACTATACTGTTTGCTCCCTTGTTAATGAATTAAATAAATCTTTGACACATCCTCACTTTACATTTATTTGTAGGCGAATCATGTGCATAGTTTTTTTATAAATCATAGATTGACAGGACCCTAACCATTTCCTTTATTGCAAATTCTGATACATATAAAAGTATGTTGTATTTTACCCAACATTATTTGATGTTTAAAAGTAGGAGGTTTTCTGTTTTTCTAATCCTCCATATCTCTAGAAAAGTAGCACACCTCCTCTCTGTGCTTCTAGCACATTGGCCTTCTTTCAGTTCTACAAAGCTCTACATTTCTCTTTCCTCCAGGACTTTACAGAAAATTATTCTTTCCCTGAAATTCCTCCATTTCCTTTTGCTTGGTTAACTATTACTTTTCCTTCAAATCCCAAAAGTTATTTCCTTAGGAATGTTTCCTTGACTATTATTAGCCAGCCCCTAAAAATTATTTCAGGTCCTTCTACTATAGGATTTTTTTTTTTTTTTTTTTTTTTTAAAGGATCATGTACAGTTTCTTCACAGGCACTTACCAAAATTTTAATTTATTAAGTAATTTGTTGTTTGACATCTGTCTCTCCACACAAGATTGTAATACAGCTTCAGATAAATAAAAATAGGGACTGTGTCAGTTTTCTCACAATTTTGTTTTCAGGTCTTATCACAACTCTTTGTTAGGTACTACTTTGTTAGTACCTCTTTATTAGGAATTTAATGAATTAACAAATCTTCATTATATACTTTCAACCCAGGTGACCCAATCATGCCCATGACTTCAACTAACATCTATGTTGATAATTTCTAAACATGTATTTATAGGTTATACCTAATTTCTTAGTTCCAAGTTCATATTTCCATTTGCCTCTTAAAGACCTGTAGCTGAATGTAGTATAGATACTTCAAACTCAACTGATTCAAAACTGAGTCCACTGTCTCTTCCTACAGATCTGTTTCTGCTTCTCTATTTCTTATTGTATTATCATCTATATGGTTATCAATACTGGAACCTCAGAATCAACTTTTATGCCTACTTTTCTTTCACTAGCTATGCAAAATTAGTCACTAAACCTTGTCAACTCTACTTCTAAGAATTTTGATCATACTTGTCCTTTTCCATTCAATTGCCACTCCCTTAGTTTAGTTCTTCATTTTTCTCTTATTGAACTATTCAAATTGTTCCCCTTTCTCTTTATCAGCCATCTACATAGTAATCAGTCTTTTTTTTTCTAAAATATAAATTCAATAATGAATTCTGCAGCTCAAAACCTTCAGTGAACACCCCTGTAGAAAAAAATTGAACCTCTTAGTACAATGTGAGAATTTCTTTACAATCTGAATAAACTTATTTTTTCTATTTCATCACATTGGTCAACTCTTTCTCTAGGAATAAGCCTTTTTGCTTATTCTTGAATGTATCATATGCTTTCATGCTTCCATGATATGTTCATGTACCCTGTACCTACAATGCCCAGTCTGCCCATTTTCTTCTTTTGGCAAAATCATACATCTCTTTCAAGGCCCACCTCAAGGTCAGAGTTTTTTTGTGAAGACTTTTCCATTGTCTAACTTTCTAGCTTTCCCCATTCCTTCCCAGGAAAAATTAGTTCCTCCATTTTCTTTGCTTTCTTACAGCACTTTTTCTATTGTATTTTGTACATGACTTGGCAGAAAATGTAATCCAGATCATAGGTGCTTAGCCAGAAACAACTAGCGGTTTGGACATGTTTGGACATGTTCTAATGAACTGACAAGACAAACTCAACCAAAGTCTCTTTGCTGAGAAGTCTTCTAAAAATTAATTCCATCTGTGTCTACTGCTGGGTTTCAAACACATCTGGACATGTCATGAAAGTCTAAGAATCAACCAAACAAAAACCTATTTGGAGGAAATAATGAAGAGCCTTCACAAGAGAATTTATCTTTCAAAAAGTAATAACAAGTCACAATGAACATAACTCACTAAAATAGGAACAGTTTGCAAAGAGAAATAGAGTTTTTGAATATAGCAAAGCCCTCATTATTTAAATCTGCAGGGGGCTAGAGGCCTAGTATCAGAAGATTAAAAACAATGAACTAATAAAATTCATGTACTAAAGTTATTTTGATGTTATTTGCTCCCACAGGCTGGAAAATCCTGGGAGACATCATTTTTTTTCCTAATTATTAGTATCAGTTTATGATACTTACTCATACCCATTGTCCCTATTGTATAACAGTGATTATATATGAGAATTTATTTTCTTCACTTGGCTTTCAAGGAGACCATTTTTAATTCTTGATCCACTTTTTTGGCTGTTTCTCCTTAAATCACCTTTCTTGGATCTTTATTATTTTGCAGACCTTTAAACATTGTAGTTTTCCAAGTCTAAATCCCAAAACATCCTTCTTCTTTTCTATTTATTATTTGTAATTGAAGTATAATTGGCATACAATATTACATTAGTTTCAGGTGTACAATATAGTGATTCAACATTGATATGGATTATAAAATGCTCACCATGGTAAGTGTAGTTACCATCTGTCACCATACAAAGTTAATACAATATTACTGACTATATTCCTTATGCTGCACTTTTTTTCTTCATGACATATCTATTTTATAACTGGAAGTTTGTACCTCTTAATCCCCTTTACCTATTTTGCCCATCCCTCTGGCAGCCACCAGTTTGTTCTCTGTATTTGAAAATCTATTTCTGTTTTTTTATTTGTTCATTTTTTTAGATTCCACATATAAGTGAAATCATATGGTATTTGTCTTTCTCTGACTGACTTATTTTACTTAGCATATTACCCTCAAGGCCCATCCACATTGTCATAAATGGCAAGATTTCATTCTTTTTTATGGCTGAGAAATATTACTACATCTTCTTTATCCATTCATCTATCGATGGACACTTTCATATCTTGCTTTCATATCTTGGCTTTTGTAACTAATGCTGCAATAATCACAGGGGTGCATATATCTTTTCAAATGAGTGTTTTTGTTTTCACTGAGTAAATACACAGAAGTGGAATTACTGGATTAGATGGTATTTCTACTTCTGTTTTTTTTTTTTTTTTTTTTAGAAAATTCCATACTATTTCCATAGTAATTACATCAATTTAAATTCTCATCAACAGTGCACAAGAGTTCCCTTTTCTCCACATTCTTGCAAACACTTGTTATATCTTGTCTTTTTGATACTAGCCATTCTGGCTGGTGTGAGGTAATATCTCATGGTGGTTTTGATTTGCATTTCTCTGATGATGAGTGATGTTGAACATCTTTTCATGCATATCTTGGTCATCTGGATGTCTTCTTTGGAGAAATGTTTCTTCATGTCTTCTGCCCATTTTTTAATAGGATTATTTGTTTTGTTCTTTGGGTTTTGAGTTTTATAAGTTTTCTATATATTTTGGATATTAATCCTTTATTAGATATGTCATTTGTTAATATCCTCTCCCATTCAGTAAGTTCACTTTTTATTTTGTTGATGTTTTCCTTCACCGTGCAAAAGCTTTAGCTTGATTTATTTTTAATTGTTAATTTTTGCTTTTGTTACCTTTGCCTGAGGATTCAAATCCAAAAAATATTGCTAAGACCAATGTCTAAGATTTTACTGCCTATGTTTTCTTTTAGGAGTTTCATGGATTAAGATCTTACATTTCGGTCTTTAATTGATTTTGAGTTTATTTTGTATATGATGTAAGAAAGTGGTTCATGTTCATTCTTTTAGAAATAACTGTCCAGTTTTCACATCACCATTTATTGAAGAGACTGTCTTTATTTCCCCACTGAATATCCTTGTTTCGTTTATTGTAGATTAACTGACCATATAAGCATGGGTTTATTTCCAGGCTCACTCTTCTATTCTGTTGACCTATGTGTTTGTTTTTGTGCCATTGCCATATTGTTTGATTACTATAGTTTTGTAATATGGTTTAAAATTTGGGATAATGATACATCCAGCTTCATTCTTCTTTCTCAAGATTGCTTTGGCTATTCAGGGTTTTTGTGGTATTGTACAAATTTTAGAATCATTTGTTCTAGTTCCATGAAAAATGTTGTCACTATTTTCATAGGGATTACACTGAATTCTAGATTTTATGTAAAGAGCTTTTGGTAGTATGGATATTTTAACAATATTAATTTTTCCAATCCATGAACATGGTATTGCTTTTCATTTATTTGTGTTGTCTTTAATTCCTTTCATTAGTGTCTTATACTTTTCAGAATACAGGGCTTTCATCTTCTTATTTAAAATTATTCCTCGATATTTTATTCTTTTTGATGCAATTGTAAATGGGATTATTTTCTTAATTTCTCCTTCTGCTAGTTCCTTATTGGTGTATGGGAATGCAACAGCTTACTATATATCTCTGTAGTTTCATACCTTTGTGGTCAGAAAAGATGCTTGGTATAATTTCAATCTTCTTAAATTTATTGAGACTTGTTTTCTGACTTGACATGTGATCTATCCTGGAGAATGTTCCATGGGCACTTGAAAAAAATACTTAATCTGCTGTTTTTAGATGGAATGTTCTGTATGTCTCTGTTAAATCCACCTGATCTAATGTGATGTTCAAAGCCACAGTTTCATTATTAACTTTCTTTTTTTTAAATTTAATTTTATTATGTTATGGTAATCACCATACATTACATCATTAGCCTTTGATGTAGTGTTCCATAATTCATTGTTTGCATATAACACCCAGTGCTCCATTCAATATGTGCCCTCCTTAATACCTATCACCAAGCTAACCCATCTCCCCACCCCCATCCCCTCTAGAACCCTCAGTTTGTTTCTCAGAGTCCATAGTCTCCCATGGTTCATCTCCCCCTTGGATTCCCCCCTTCATTTTTCCCTTCCTAATATCTTCTTTTTTTTTTTTAACACATAATGTATTAATTGTTTCAGAGGTATAGGTCTGTGATTCATCAGTCTTACACAATTCACAGTGCTCACCATAGCACATACACTCCCCAATGTCTATCACCCAGCCACCCCATCCCTCCCACCCCCCCACCACTCCAACAAACCTCAGTTTCTTCCTGAGATTAAGAATACCTCATATCAGTGAAATCATATGATACATGTCCTTCTCTGATTGACTTATTTCGCTTAGCATAATACCCTCTAGTTCCATCCACGCCACTGCAAATGGCAAGATTTCAGGTTTTTTGATGGCTGCATAATATTCCATTGTATATATATACCACTTCTTCTTTATCCATTCATCTGTTGATGGACATCTTGGCTCTTTCCACAGTTTGGCTATTGTGGACATTGCTACTCTAAACACTGGGATGCACATACCCCTTCAGATAACTACATTTTTATCTTTGGGGTAAATACCCAGTAGTGAAATAGCTGGGTCATAGGGTATCTCTATTTTCAACTTTTGTGGAACCTCCATACTGTTTTCTAGAGTGGCTACACCAGCTTGCATTCCCACCAACAGTAGGAGGGTTCCTCTTTCCCCGCATCCTTGCCAACATCTGTCATTTCCTGACTTGTTAATTTTAGCCATTCTGACTGGTATGAGGTGGTATCTCATTGAGGTTTTGACTTGGATATCCCTGATGCCGAGTGATGTTGAACACTTTTTCATGTGTCTTTTGGCCATTTGGATGTCTTCTTTGGAAAAATGTCTGTTCATGTTTTCTGCCCATTTCTTGATTGGATTATTTGTTCTTTCAGTGTTGAGTTTGATAAGTTCTTTAGAGATTTTGGATACTAGCCCTTTATCTGATATGTCATTTGCAAATATCTTCTCCCATTCTGTCAGTTGTCTTTTGGTTTTGTTGACTGTTTCCTTTGCTGTGCAAAAACTTTTTATCTTGAGGAAGTCCCAATAGTTCATTTTTGCCCTTGATTCCCTTGCCTTTGGCAATGTTTCTAGGAAGAAGTGGCTGCGGCTGAGGTCAAAGAAGTTGCTGCCTGTGTTCTCCTCTAGAATTTTGATGGACTCCTGTCTCACATTTAGGTCTTTCATCCATTTTGAGTCTATTTTTGTGTGTGGTGTAAGGAAATGGTCCAGTTTCATTCTTCTGCATGTGGCTGTCCAATTTTCCCAACACCATTTGTTGAAGAGACTGTCTTTTTTCCATTGGACATTCTTTCCCGCTTTGTCAAAGATTAGTTGACCGTAGAGTTGAGGGTCCATTTCTGGGCTCTCCATTCTGTTCCATTGATCTATGTGTCTTTTTTTGTGCCAGTACCAAACTGTCTTGATGATGACAGCTTTGTTATAGAGCTTGAAGTCCGGAATTGTGATGCCACCAGCTTTGTTTTCTTTTTCAACATACCTCCAGCTATTCGGGGTCTTTTCTGGTACCACACAAATTTTAGGATTATTTGTTCCATTTCTTTGAAAAACGTTGATGGTATTTTGATAGGGATTGCATTAAATGTGTAGATTGCTCTAGGTAGCATTGACTTCTTCACAATATTTGATCTTCCAATCCATGATCATGGAACATTTTTCCATTTCTTTGTGTCTTCTTCAATTGCTTTCATGAGTACTTTATAGTTTTCTGAGTACAGATTGTTTGCCTCTTTGGTTAGATTTATTCCTAGGTATCGTATGGTTTTGGGTGCAATTGTAAATGAGATCGATTTATCTTTCTTCTGTCTTGTTGTTGGTGTATAGAAATGCCACTGATTTCTTTTTTTTTCTTTTTTTTTTTTTTTTTAATTTTTTTTTTATTTATTCATGAGAGTCAGAGAGAGAGAGAGAGAGAGAGGCAGAGGCAGAAGGAGAAACCGGCTCCCCGCCTAGCAGGGAGCCCGATGCGGGGCTCGATCCCAGGACCCTGGGATCATGACCTGAGCCGAAGGCAGACGCTTAACCATCTGAGCCACCCGGGCGCCCCGAAATGCCACTGATTTCTGTGCATTGATTTTATATCCTGCCACTTTACTGAAATCCTATATGAGTTCTAACAGTATTGGGGTGGAGTCTTTTGGGTTTTCCACATAAAGTATCATATCATCTTCCAAGATGGGCGTTTGACTTCTTCTTTGCTCATTCGGATGCCATTTATTTCTTTTTGTTGTCTGATTGCTGTGGCTAGGACTTCTAGTACTATGTTGAAGAGCAGTCGTGATAGTGGACATCCCTACCGTGTTCCTGACCTTAGGGGGAAAGCTCTCAGTTTTTCCCCATTGAGAATGATATTCACGGTGGGTTTTTCATAGAAAGCTTTTATGATATTGAGGTATGTATCCTCTATCCCTATACTCTGAAGAGTTTTGATCAAGAAAGGATGCTGTACTTTGTCAAATGCTTTTTCTGCATCTATTGAGAAGATCATATGGTTATTGTTCTTTCTTTTATTCATGTATTGTATCACATTGGTTGATTTGCAGATGTTGAACCAAACTTGCAGCCCAGGAATAAATCCCATTTGGTCGTTGTGAATAATCCTTTTAATGTACTGTTGGATCCTATTGGCTAGTATTTTGGTGAGAATTTTTGCATCCATGTTCATCAGGGATATTGGTCTGTAATTCTCCTTTTTGATGGGGTCTTTGCCTGATTTTGGGATCAAGGTAATGCTGGCCTCATAAAATGAGTTTGGAAGTTTTCCTTCCATTTCTATTTTTCAGAACAGCTTCAGAAGAATAGGTATTAATTATTCTTGAAATGTTTGGTAGAATTTCCCTTGGAAGCCATCTGGCCCTGGGCTCTTGTTTGTTGGGAGATTTTTGATTACTTCTTCAATTTCCTTAGTGGTTATAGGTCTGTTCAGGTTTTCTATTTCTTCCTGGTTCAGTTTTGGTAGTTGATACATCTGTACGAATGCATCCATTTCTTCCATGTTATCTAATTTGCTGGCATAAAATTGCTTGTAATATGTTCTTATAATTGTTTGTATTTCTTTGGTGTTGGTTGTGATCTCTCCTCTTTCATTCCTGATTTTATTTATTTGGGTTCTTTCTCTTTTCTGTTTGATATGTCTGGCCAGGGGTTTACCAATCTTATCAATTCTTTCAAAGAACCAGCTCCTAAATTTCGTTGATTTTTTCTACTGTTCTTTTGGTTTCTATTTCATTGATTTCTGCTCTGATCTTCATTATTTCTCTTCTCCTGCTAGGTTTAGGCTTTATTTGCTGTTCTTTCTCCAGCTTCTTTAGGTGTAGGGTTAGGTTGTGTATTTGAAACTTTTCTTGTTTCTTGAGAAAGGCTGGTATTGCTATATACTTTCCTCTTAGGACCACCTTTGCTACATCCCAAAGATTTTGAACAGTTGTGTTTTCATATTCATTTGTTTCCATGCATTTTTTAATTTTTCTTTAATTTCCTGGTTGACCCGTCCATTCTTTAGTATGATGCTCTTTAGCTTCCATGTATTTCAGTTCTTTCCAACTTTCCTCTTGTGATTGAGTTCTAGTTTCAAAGCATTATGGTCTGACAATATTCAGGGCATGATCCCAAACTTTTGGTACCGGTTGAGACCTGATTTGTGACCTAGGATGTGATCTATTCTGGAGAATGTTCCATGGGCACTATAGAAGAATGTGTGTTCTGTTGCTTTGGGATGGAATGTTCTGAATATATCTGTGAAGTCCATTTGGTCCAGTGTGTCATTTAAAGTCTTTAATTCCTCACTGATCTTTTGCTTAGATGATCTGTCCATTTCAGTGAGGGGAGTGTTAAAGTCCCCTACTATTATTGCATTGTTGTTGATGTGTTTCTTTGCTTTTGTTATTAATTGGCTTATATAATTGTCTGCTCCCATGTTAGGAGCATAGATATTTACAATTGTTAGATCTTCTTGTTGGATAGACCCTTTAAGTAGGATATAGTGCCCTTCATCTCTTATTATAGTCTTCGATTTAAAATCTAATTTGTCTGATGTAAGGATTGCCACCCCACCTTTCTTTTGGTATCCACTAGCATGGTAAATGGTTTTCCACCCCTCACTCTCAATCTGGAGGTGTCTTTGGGTCTAAAATGAGTCTCTTGCAGACAGTATATCAATGAGTCTTGTTTTTTTAATCCAATCTGATAGCCTGTGTATTTTGTTTGGGGCATTTAGCCCATTTATATTCAGGGTAACTATTGAAAGACATGAATTTAGTGCCATTGTATTGCCTGTAAGGTGACTGTTACTGTATATTGTCCATGTTCCTTTCTGGTCTATGTTACTTTTGTGCTCTCTCTTTGCTTAGAGGACCCCTTTCAATATTTCTTGTAGGACTGGTTTCATGTTTGCAAATTCCTTTAGTTTTTGTTTGTCTTGGAGGCTTTTTATCTCTCCTTCTAATTTCAATGACAGTGTAGCTGGATATAGTATTCTTGTTTGCATATTTTTTTTCCCTTAGTGCTCTGAATATATCATGCCAGTCCTTTCTGGCCTGCCAGGTCTCTGTAGATAGGTCTGCTGCCAATCTAATGTTTCTACCATTGTAGGTTACAGACCTCTTGTCCCAAGCTGCTTTCAGGATTTTCTCTTTGTCTCTGAGACTCATAAGTTTTGCTATTAGTTGTCCGGGTGTTGACCTATTTTTATTGATTTTGAGGGGGGTTCACTGTGCCTCCTGGATTTTGATGCCTGTTTCCTTCCCCAAATTAGGGAAGTTCTCTGCTATAATTTGCTCCAATATACCTTCTGCCCCTCTCTCTCTTTCTTCCTCTTCTGGGATCCCAATTTTTCTAACATTGTTTCATCTTATGGTATCACTTATCTCTCGAATTCTGCCCTCGTGATCCAGTAGTTGTTTATCTCTCCTTTTCTCAGCTTCTTTATTTTCCATCATTTGGTCTTCTAGATCACTAATTCTCTCTTCTGCCTCATTTACCCTAGCAGTTAGAGCCTCCATTTTTGATTGCACCTCATTAATAGCCTTTTTGATTTTGACTTGGTTAGATTTTATTTCTTTTATTTCTCCAGAAAGGGTTTCTCTAGTATCTTCCATGCTTTTTTCAAACCCAGCTAGTATCTTTATAATCATCATTCTGAACTCTAGTTCCGACATCTAATGTCCGTATTGATTAGGTCCCTGGCAGTCGGTACTGCCTCTTGTTCTTTTTTTTGAGGTGATTTTTTCCATCTTGTCATTTTGTCCAGATGACAATAGATGAATGAGAGAATAAAATGCTAACAGGGTATCAGTGACTCCAGAAAAATATACACTAAACAAATCAGAAGAGTTCTGAACCTGGGGGAAAAGAAAGGGAAAGAAAGAAAAAAGAAAAAAAAAAAGAAAAAGAAAAAGTATATGATCAAATATTATCAGGCTGGTGAATAGATCAGTGCCACACACTAGATTTTGGGCATATTTTGGTCTGTTAGAAGAAACTGCCTCCCAAAATTTTAAAGAAAGAAAAACTTATATATGTACAAAAATAAGGGTAAATACAATGAAGGGATGGAATATGACTGTAAAGATGAAAATTATAAAAGATTTTATTAAAGGAATTGATAAGATAAGAAGTTGGTTGAAAAAAGAAAGAAGAGGATTTAAAAAAAGAAGAAAGAGAGAGAATGTGATCAGGTAGGAGACTAGAACAAAGCCACACACTAGAGATTTAGGGCATGTTTTGGTCTGTTAGAAGCAACTGTATCCCAAAATTTTAAAGAAAGAACAACTTATATATATACCAAAAATTAGGTTGACTACTATGAAGGGATAGAATATGACTCTAAAAATGAAAAATAATAAAGATTTTTTAAAAAGGGATTGATAAGATGTTGATTGAAAAAGGGAAAAAGAAAAATTTAAAAAAATAAAGAAAATAGAAAAAAGAAAATTAAAAAAAAAAACTTTTAAGGACTAAAGAATCAGGGGGAAAAAAGCCATGAATTCTATGTGCTGTATTCCCCCAGCACTGGAGTTCTGCCGTTCTCATTGATCGATAAACTTGGTCTTGGCTGGCTCTTCTTGCTGATATTCTGGGAGAGGGGCCCGTTGCCATGGTTCTCAAATGTCTTTGCCCCAGACGGAATTGCCAGGGGCCAGGCTAAGTAATCTTCTCAGGTTTGTTCTCGAGAGCTTTTGTTCCCTGCAAGCTTTCTGTTCAGCTTTGGAGGACGAGAGTGAAAATGGCACCCTCCCAAACTCCACCCCGGAAGAGC
>NW_022589760.1:3830510-3982103 GCF_004348235.1 Phoca vitulina
GGACGAGAGTGAAAATGGCACCCTCCCAAACTCCACCCCGGAAGAGCTGAGAACTCGGGCTCCACTCCTCAGGGTGCCCCCAGAGAAAAGCAGTCAGTCACTCCTGTCTCCCTGGTATCCGGCTGCACTCCATGCTCACCTGGCCTGTGACCGAGCATTTTTATCTCTGGCACAAGTACCAGTTGGAGTCTCCAAACCCAGCAGATCCCTGCGGTGTGCTCCCACGCCACTCCTCCTGGGGGAGGAAGGGGAGTCTCCCCGGATCTGCCATTTGTTGGGTCCCTGCTGGAAGAGCAGTGACCCGACTGTGCCGCAGATCACAGTTTATGGCAACCCCGAGCTGAGAGCCCACTCCTCATCTCTGTCTTTGCAGCCAGCTTCCCGGCTCCAATACCTGGGGGCTCGGCCGCACACAGGCATCCCCAGTCTTTCTGTGACCTGGAGGGTCCTGAGACCACACTGTCCCAGCGAGGGTTCCACCCCCCGCTTAGCCACTGGAGCAACGTCCCTCAGCAGAGCAGACTTCTTAAAAGTTCCAATTTTGGGGCGCCTCGGTGGCTCAGTTGGTTGAGCGGCTGCCTTCGGCTCAAGTCATGATCTTGGAGTCCCGGGATCGAGTCCCACGTCGGACTCCCTGCTCAGCGGGGAGTCTGCTTCTCCCTCTGACCCTCCTCCCTCTCATGCTCTCTGTCTCTCATTCTCTCTCTTGTAAATAAATAAAATCTTAAAAAAAACAAATTTTAAAAAAAAGTTCTGATTTTGTGCTCCGCTGCTCTCTCGCTTGCCAGGAGCCGGCTGACAGAGGCTCCCTCTCCTTGCGGTCTATCTTCCTGTGTATCGCTTCAGATTCACTTCTGCGCACGTACTACCTTCCAGAAAGTGATCGTTTTTCTCTTCAGAGTTGCTGCTATTCTTTTCTTCGATCTACTGTTGAGTTCGTAGGTGTTCAGAATGGTTTGATCCTTATCTAGCTGAATTCTTTGGACCAGACGAAACTTAGGTCTCCTACTCCTCTGCCATCTTGCTCCTCACCCCAGGGTAAATACCCATTACTATTTTGGGTATTTACCCCTTTCTATTTGGATGATTTGTCCATAGATACAAGTGGTGTGTTAAAGTCCCCTACTATTATTGCATTACCATAAATCTCTCCCTTTATGTATATTAATATTTGCTTTATATACTTAGGTGCTCCTGTATTTATATAGATATTTACAATTATTATATCCTCTTGAAATATTAATCCTTTTGTCGTTACATAATAGACTTATTTGTCTCTTGTGACAGTTTTGATTTAAAAACTCTTGCTACCCCAGCTTTTTTTTTTTTTCTGCTTCTATTTGCATGGAATATCTTTTTCCATCCCTTCACATTCAGTCTGTTTGTCTTTAGGTCTGAAGTGACTCTTTTGTAAGCAGCATACAGATGGGTCTTGTTTTTGTTTTTGTTTTTGTTTTTGTTTTTTAAATCCATTCAGCCACTTCATGTCTTTTGATTGGAGCATTTAGTTCATTTACATTTAAAGTAAGTTTTGATAGTTTTGTTAATTATTTTCTGGTTGCTTTTGTAGTTCTCTGTTCCTTTCTTCCCTTGCTCCCTTTACTTCTGATTTGATGCTTTTCTTTAGTGTTATGCTTGAATTCCTTTCTCCTTATGTTTTGTGTATCCATTATAGGTTTTAGTTTGTGGTTATCATAAGGTTCATATGTAACATCCTATGTATATAGCAGTCTATTTTAAGTTTATGGTCACTTACATTCGGACACATTCTAAAAGCACTATAATTTTACTATTCCCCTCCACATTTTATGTATGTGAGATCAAATTTTCATCTTTTTATTTTGTGTATTCCTTAACTAATTATTGTAAATATAATTGATTTTACTCCTTTTGTCTTTTAACCTTCATACTAGAATTAAGTGATTGATCTACTACCTTTCTACATGTTTGCTTTTGCCAGTGAAATTTTTTCTTTAATAATTTTCTTACTTTGAGTTATGGCCTTTCCTTTTTTTCTTAAAGAAAACACTTCTTGTGTTAACACTTCTTGTAAGGCTTGCTTAGTGGTGATGAACTCCTTTAACTTTTTTTTTTTTTTTTCCCTAGGAAACTCTTTATCTTTCTTTGGAATGATAATCTTACCAGATGGAGTATTCTTGGTTATTTTTTTTTCTTTTAACACTTTGAATATATCATGTCATCCCCTTCAGACTGCAAGATTTCTGCTGAAAAATCAGCTAATAGTCTTATTGGGTTTCCCTTGCATGTAACAATTTACTTTTCTCTTGCTGCTTTTAAGATTTTTCTCTTTATCTTTAATTTTTTATATTTTAATTATTATGCATCTTGATGTGGCCCTCTTTGGGTTCATCTTCTTTGAGACTCTCTGTCCTTCCTGGATCTGGATGTCTGCTTAGGAAGTTTTCAGCTATTATTTCTTCAAATACGTTTCCTGCTCTTTTCTCTCTTCTTGTGGGACCCCTATAATATGAATGTTAGTATGCCTGATGTTGTCCCAGAGATCTCTTAAACTATCCTCATTATTCTATTTTTCCTTTTGCTATTCAGCTTAGATGGTTTCCACTGTCCTGTTTTCCCAATCACTGATTTGTTTGTTTGTTTGTTTGTTTGTTTTGTTTTGCATCCTCTAATCTGCTGTTAATTCCCTCTAGTGTATCTTTATTTTCGGTTATTGTATCCTTCAGCTCTCGTTCTTTTTTTAAAATATATTTTCTATGTCTTTGTTGAAATTCTTATTGAGTTCACCCACTCTTCTCTCAAGTCCCACATCATTTTTATGACCATTACTTTGAACTCTTTATCAGGTAGATTACTTATCTCAATTTCATGTAGTTGTTTTTTTGTTTGTTTTTCTGAGCTTTTGTGTTGTCCTTCCATTTGGAACATATTCTCTGTCTCCTTATTTTGTCTGATTCTCTGTGTTCATTTCTACCTATTAGGCAGGGCAGCTACATCTGGTCTTATAAGTAGTGGCCTTATATAGAAGGCATCATCTAATGGGGTCCAGAAGTGCAATTCCCTAGTCACCAGACCAGGCACTCAAGGAGTGTCCCCTGTGTGGACTTCATGTGCTCTTCTACTGTGACTGGGTTGCAACTACTGCAGGCACACAGGTAGGCAGGGCTAGCCCTGGCACAGCTTGCTTAGAGGGTGTGGAAATGCTGGGGGGTGGGGTTAGCCCCCAATGCAGCTAGCTGAGAAGCCTGGCCACAACTGTTGTGGGCATGCTGCTGGCTGAGGCTGCCTTCTCAGCACAGGAGTCACTTTTGAGGGACACCAATCCCAGCTGGGGCTGCTCATTGGGTGTTGTGTGCATTAACTGCCTTGGGTGGGATGTTGTGTGAAAAAGCTATTCTGCTAGTCTTACAGTCATTTTAAGAATGAGTTGCACTATATTTATTTGCTGCCTTGATGTGTCTTTGGGAGAAGGTGAGCTCAGGATCCTCCTACTCCACCATCTTCCTAAGCTCCTCTTTTCTGTTTACATTCGTGTCTTTGGTGATCTCATTCAGGCTCATGGCTTTAAAATACCATCTCTACACAGATATCTCTTAAAATTAGATCTCCATTCTTTAGCTTTACCATAAACTCCAGACTCAATCTAATTTCCTGTTCAACATCTCCACTTGCATGCATAACAGACAACTCAAGCAAACCATGTCCCAAACTGAACTCTTGATTCTTAACACTCCCTAACCAGTTTGGCCCACAAATGTCCCCATCTTAATTCATGGCAACTCCATCTTTCCTTGTTTGGGACAAAATCCTTAGTGTCACCCTGGTTTTCCCTTACAACCCACAACCAACATTGTATACATCAGCAAATCCTGTGGCCTTATATTCAAAATACAGATTATCCAAAATCCAGCCACTCTTTTTTTTAACGATTTTATTTATTTATTTGACAGAGAAAGAGAGAGTACAAGCAGGGGGAGTGGCCGGGAGAGGGAGAAGCAGGTTCTTACTGAGCAGAGAGCCTGATGTGGGGCTTGATCCCAGGACCCTGGGATCATGACCTGAGCTGAAGGCAGATGCTTAACCAACTGGGCCACCCAGGGGCCCCCCAAATTCAGCCACTTTTTACCACCTCTACTGCTACCACCTTAGTCTAAAATTATCATCAAGGAATAATTTTCTAACTAGTCTCTCAGCTTCCACACTTACCTCCCTCTCCCCAGCTATCAAATATCCACAAAAAAAAAAGAGCCAAAGTGAACCTTTAAAAATGTAAATCAGATCATGTCACTCTTCTAGTCTAAACATGTCAATGGTTTGTATATCACTCAGAACAAAATCTAATTTCTTGGCCTGGTCTACAAGGCACACATATTCTGGTCTTCAGCTTCCTTTCTGATCTCATATCCAATACTCTCCCCCTCTCTCACTCAGTAATAGCCACACTGGCCTTCTGATGTCCCTCAAATTTGGCAAGGATGTTCTTGCTTCAGGGCCTCTGTATAAATTCTTTTGCCTAGGTTGCTCTTCCTCTAGACACTGCATATCTTACTTCCTTGTTTCATTCATTCATTCATTTCATTTGCTCAAAGTGTTACCATCTCAGAAATAATTTCCCTGACCACCTTACTTAAATAAACCATCTTTCCATCTCCCATCACTCTCTATTCCCGTTATCCTGCTTTATTTTTCTTCATGTATTTTTAAAATTTTTCAATTTATTATTTTCTGTCTCTCCCACTATAATGAAAGTTCCGCAATAGCAGGAACTCCGTATTTGTGTTCAATACTAATTTTTCAGCATGTAGAATAGTGCTTAGCACATGATTAAGGGGAAAAAAAAAGTCTGTTGAATGAACCAATTAATGAATAATTTTAACCATGACTAATAAGACTTGTTGGTGAGGGACAAATTTTTTATTCTACCTTTCTAGGTTCTTTGGCTGGTATAATAATCAAATTAATATAAGACAGACCAACAGGATAAAAACAAATTTAATTATATATATATGGGGCCTCCATAGGAATGTCAGACCCAAGGTTAGGTCAGGCAAGAGAGGTTTATATTACATCTGGCACTAAAGAATGTGATAGGGACCTGGGGTTTCAAAGGGGAGGAGAGTGAGTCACAAAACAATAAGATGAGTAGATGTTTGGTAATTAGATGTTTGTCCTGCCATACAGATAAAGAAGTTATCTCTTGGTAATAGCTTTCTTTCTAGGCCTGGCCCCCTACTTAAATTCGTTCAGGTAGTTTAAGGGAGAAGTAAAAGTTTTTCTTGAGTCTGCTGGGTCTTGATTGTTTTCAGCTCAAAATAGTCCACATGCCAAAGTGGCATATTTTAGGGAGACTTGTTTTGTCTTTCAAACTAAAAAATGTGGTATTAAGAGTTAAAACCTTAAATAAAGCTGGAAGTAAGTACCATGGAATATTTTTGTAGGCAGTCATTAAATAATTCAATTATATGCTGCCTTTTCTGTTTTATAAATCACAAATTAAAGATACTATTTAATTATTCTCCATAAAATGAAGTAATTTAAGAACATCTGATGGCATATTGTGTTAATACCTATAATAGTTGGTAGATATCTGATGATCATGTTCATGAATCAGTCATTCAGTTCAGAAGATACTGTAATTTTTATCATTTCACCAAATTCTATTATTTATGTTCTAAGTTATGTATCATTTAATTTACATCTGTAATAAAGAATTCATGAGGCAGGGAGCTTATATCTATTTTGTTCCCCCTAATTCATGAAATTTTCAATTACATTTCAACTCATACTTCCTTCTTTCAACTGTTTGTACTATTAATGAAGGATGGTCCAAAGAAAGAAGGGCAGAGACAAGGAACCCCTGCTCTAAGAGGAAACAACTTAAAAGGATTTTATACCACCCTGGGAAGAGCCCTCCACTCTTTCCTATGTGAACAACTATCGGATAGGTAGATGAGTATGTGGGGAAAAACCTGATTGGGTGACAGGCATATGGAGAGTTGATCAGATTAAAACAGCCCACCAATAAGCCCATAAAAACCCCTAGATATAGAAACTCTGGTGATAACCCTCTTGGGTCCCCTCACTCTTCAGGAGCTTTGTACTATCACTCAATAAACTTTGCTTTGCTCCTCACCACTCTTTGTCTGGTCTACTTTGTCATTCTTCAAAACCATGTGACCAAGTACCATGGGCACTGAAGGAAAAGAAGTCCTGCAACACTATGATGGATATCAAATATATCTACCATTAATCTTTTAATAAGTGTTCAGTAAACATGTGTTGAATAAAAGCATAATAAGACAAAAATTCTATACATTTGCCTCAGTATGATTTCAACTCAATAGAGAAGTTGTTAAAATTAAAGTTTATGCACTATAGAGACAAAAAACAGATCAGTCGTTATCTGGGAGTGGGAATGGGAAAAGGGAGTGACTGCAAGTGAACATGAGAAAAGTTTTGGGGATGATGAAAATCTAAAACTGGATTGTAGGGAGATTGCACAATTCTATACATGCACTAAAAAATTATTGAATTGAACACTTATAATGACATGCAAATTATACCTCGATGATACTGTTTTTAAGAGTATCTGTAGAAGAACAGGATGTTACAAGTACTTCAAAGATCAATGCATAAAAAAGAAAATTTAGGGGCAAAAATATTGACTTTCCCTTAATATTTATTTGGAACAAATATTACATAGAGTAACAACATATCTTTTTCAGAATATTGCTAACTACTGTAAACCTTTGAATATTATCAAAATGGTTCATGGATGATGAGAGCAAAATATGCCATCCCAAAATGTGCTTTTTTGAATATTGATTATTTGGACCAATTATTTTTGAGAGGCTGAAGACACAAGAGAATCTCTGAAATCAGAGTAGAAGTTTCCTTTTTGTGAAGGAAAATTACATTTTAGGGAAAATCTCCATTTGTAAGGATGTTTTCCACTCTGTACCAGGAAAAGGAGGATGACTAAATCTTCAAAAATCCTTATCAGTGAAAAAAGCAAGGACTAAAATCTGCAAAAAAGTAATACCCTTGTTTACAGTGCTTTTCCTGATAACCTCCCATAGCTGATCTCCCAAACACCAACATCTTTTGTCTTTAGCTGGAAATGGTAAAGTTTGGGCCTTTTAGGGGAATTACTCCATTGAGCTGGGTATCTCCCATGTATACAGGAGTTATACATGTTATGAAACTTCTGTTTGTGTTTCTCTTGTTAATCTGTATTAATATGGGGGAAGGGGGCATCAGCCAAGAACCCAGAGGGTAAAATAAAAGTTATTTTTCCTTCCCTGCAGTGGAGAGTAAGTATAAAACACATACTATTTGAATTTCTATAGACAAAACACTTAAGAATTCTGAATATTATTTCATAAAAACATTTTGTCTATTTTGATTCTATAATACATAGTCACATTTCAATTTACATTTTAATATGCATTTGCTTCTCAAGCACAAATATAATATATGCCATTTATATATTATCAAATCATATTTTTTCTCACATAATTAATTAAAATTGAATAATATTTCAAATGGTAAAAATAAAGATCTATATTTTAGGGGTGCCTAGGTGGCTCAGTCAGTTGAGTGTGTGACTCTTTTTTTTTTTTTTAAAGATTTTATTTATTTATTTGACAGAGAGAAAGACACAGCGAGAGAGGGAACACAAGCAGGGGGAGTGGGAGAGGGAGAAGCAGGCTTCCCGCGGAACAGGGAGCCCGATGTGGGGCTCGATCCCAGGACCTGGAATCATGACCTGAGCCGAAGGCAGACGCTTAACGACTGAGCCACCCAGGCGCCCCAAGTGTGTGACTCTTGATTTCAGCTTAGGTCATGATCTCAGGGTCATGAGATCGAGCCCCACATCAGGCTGCATGCTCAGCACAGAGTCTGCTGGAGATTCTCTCCCTCTCCTTCCTCCAACTTGAGCTCTCTCTCTCAAATTAATTATTAATTAATTAACTAATTAAAAGATATATATTTTATGAATATCTAAGATGTACAATAGAATTTACTTAAACTTTATAATATTTAATGAGACAGTGATCTAAAATATTTTTTTACTTATAATTATTTCTACATAACATAACTGCCATACTTCTCCAGAGAAACAGAACCAGTAGGAGATATGTATATATTTAGAGAGACAAAGAGAGAGACAGAGAAATTTTAAGGAATTGGCTCACATCATGTGGAACTGGCAAGTCCAAAATTCATAAAGCACACTGATAGTTGGAGACAGGCATGAGTTGATGCTACAGTCTTGAGTCAGAAATTTTTCTTCTCTGGGAAACCTGTTTTTACTCTTAAATCTTTCAATGGATTGGATGAGGTCCACCCACATTATTAAGGTCATCTCTTAACCACATCTACAAAATACTTTTGCAGCAACACCTAGATTAATGTTTCATTAAATAAGTAGGTATTACAGCCTAGCCAAGTTGTCACATAAAACTAACCATCACAATACTATGCATGCAAAAATTGCAATTTTTTTATATTCCCAAAAAGATTTTTAATTTATCAATTAGTGTGAAAATTGTTCAATAATATATAAATTAATGAAAAAGAGTTGGAAATCACTGGGAAAGAGCAATGGCTTTTCCAAATTATCTTTTTATGTACGTAGAAATATTTGCTCAAAAAATCATAAACAGAAACTCTATAAGAAATAAAAACAAAGCTTTTATGGGGAAGATGTGGAGACTTCTAGAGCCCACTCATTCGGCTTCTTGTCAATCCTGACAGTGTGTTGCCATAGAATCTTAGGGTATTTCTGTGTACTTTTAAAAACTGTTGATGTGCCTGAATCATTAATTGAAATGCCTCCAGGAATAAGGCAAATAACAAAAATAAGTGAATCCTATCAGGAACTGGCACTTAGCTGCATTGGCCTGGAGACAATGGGAACTGTGGGGACTGTGGTATACTGAAACAAGCAGAAATAGGCAGCTGCCCCTCAGCTCTTCGTAATTGTTATCCTAAAGGAATGAAGGCCCCATGTTGGTAGATTGCCTAATTTTTTGATTGCTCAAAATCAGGATTTTTATGTAAGATCTCTTGATTTTGAATTTTTTTTAATGTAAGATCTCTTAATTTCAAAATTCATAATTAATTTTAAGAGAGGTTTGACACTTTATAGAACAAACAAATCATGTTGTAGTCCATATTTAACTACCTGTTTATAGTGTCTGGCTTTTAGCATCAATTCCAAATTATTTTAGATTGGTCAAATATCAACAACACTTTTGTATCTAATATTTTTCATTGCCAATTCACTCATAAAATACATAAAATTTAGATTTAAAAAAATTATGAGAGAAAGACCTAAAATAAATGTTCTATTACTGATCATATATTTGCATTTGATAGTTGAAAACATTTCCTATATTAAAAGCTACAATCTATCTTACCAAATTAAATTTTACCATGTGCTTTTTCTAATACAAAAAAAATTACCTAAGTATTTAGGAAAAAAAGTTTCACATTTCACAGTTTTTAGATAATTAGCAATGTGATTTAAATTTCTTTTAATAATTTAGATAATTAAATAAGGTATAATTTTTTTAGAAAAGAATTAGAGGCTGATATCATTCCCTTTACTTCCCCCTACACACACACACACACATGCATGTATGCACTGTTACACTTGTACTCCATTAAGTAATTCTAGTTTTCACAATTTTTTTATATTCCCCTTCAGGAATATACACTTTCAAATCCAACCGGGAAATAAAATTGTATATTGGCAATTTATAGAGAATATAAAGTACTTGCTTATAAAGAAGATACGAAAAATTATCATTGAACATTTACAGAAAAAAAATTGCTGACACTTCAGCAGTTGCTTTTTCCTATTGAGATGGGTTTTGTTAGTTTCCTTTCTTTATTTACTCTAACATGGCATATTTTATTTTCTCTCCTATTCAAAAGAAAATACACAACATTGTGATTATTTGAAACAAAAGAGTAATCAGATAAAGAACTGCACAGAATTTTTATAGAGCTCTCACTTGGTCGTGTGAATATGTTCAAGGTTGCTTTGCATTGGCTAAATTCCAACCACAGCAGGAGCATTTTTTACTGACCAGGTTTATCTATCCTTTGAATTCAAATTGCATAACAGAGCACAATTATGTTGGATTATTAACAAATATTTTTTAAGTATTTCTACCAGACAGGAAACACTACTAAACATGTCAAAATAACAATTTTAGAAAGAAAGATATAATTTGAAAGAATGAAAATCTTTTGATCTATACTGTTGTATCTTTGTATTAAGTTAAAAGAATGGAAATGAAATTTTGCACAGTTCTCAGCATGTCATACCCAGCACTGCATGCTTGAAATGTGATCTTTGTGGGCGCCTGAGTGGCTCAGTCGTTAAGCGTCTGCCTTGGGCTCAGGTCATGATCCCAGGGTCCTGGGATCCAGCCCCGCATTGGGCTCCCTGCTCCGCGGGAAGCCTGCTTCTCCCTCTCCTACTCCCACTGCTTGTGTTCTCTCTCTCACTGTCTTGCTTTCTGTCAAATAAAGAAATAAAAAAAAAAAAAGAAATGTGATCTTTGTTTCAGCTTGGCCACCCAGAGAAGTAGATATACAGTGAGTGCTATTTAACAGAGACACCTCCAGACAAAGACATTTGCAAACAAATCCATGAAAGTGTTTGTATTCCAAAGGTTTTGACTTGCTTTGCATTTGTGTTCAGGGTAACAAAATAGGGTAAGGCACATAGGTTCTATCAGAGGTTTGAGGGAATTGATGAAATTGGTTTGTTCAGACATATTCCCCATACAAGAACATAAGTAGCCAAATTATTTTTAAGAAAACAATAATCTTGAGTTGCCTTTGTGATGACAATCTTCAAACCTGCTCATTAGCCAGTAACTTAGATTTTAACCCCCATTTAGATTTCTGTATTTCTTTCTGCAAATTATTGTGTATACATTCCCTCAGTGTTCTTAGAGGGAAATTTAATATATCTCAGAAAAGGCAAATTCCATTTTTGTAATAATAGGGAAAGAAAATAGATCTTTGGACTCTTGTTCTTAGACTTTATTGCATTATCTTTGCTAAAGTAATGGCATATTCCCAGGTTTTACATGTACTTAATTTTATGGAAACTATTCTCAAACCTAATTTATACCAAGATAAAGTGTGAATTTTTCAGACTTCACTTATGATTGTTGAGGAACTGAAGCAAGAAACATTCCATGAACAGAGCCAATCTTAATCCAAATATATAACTAAAGCATGCTGGTTTTGCATGAAAGTCAAAGTTACCTAAATCAAGTCTTTACACTTGATATTACTTTTTTTAAAATAAGCTTTATTTTTTAGACCAGTTTTAGATCCATAGCAAAACTGAGTGAAAGGTACAGAGTTCCCACATACCTCCTGTCCCCACACACACAACTGCCCCCACTAACAACATGTGGTACTTGTGTTACAGTTGATGAACCTACACTGACACATCCTTATTCCATACATCAAAATCCATATTTTATATTAAGGCTCACTCTTGGGCTGTACATTCTATATACAGATGTATAATGACACTTACCTACCATTTTGGTATTCTACAGAATAGTTTCACTGCCTTGCAAATCCTTTGTGTTTTGCCAATTCATAGTTCCCTTCTCCCTAAGCCCAGGCAATCATTGATCTTTTTATTATCTCCATAATTTTGTTTTTTCCAGAATGTCATATAGTTGGAATCATACAGTATGTAGACTTTTCAGATGTCCTTCCTACACTTAATATGCATTTAAATTTTATCCATGGCTTTTCATGGCCCTTAACATATTTATTTCTAGCTCTGAATAATATCCTTTTGCCTGCATGTACCCAGTTTCTTTTATCCATTCACCTACTGAAATGTATCTTTTTTTTTAAGATTTATGTATTTATATTTCAGAGAGAACGCACAGAAGCAGTGGGAGAGGCAGGCAGAGGGAAAGCAGGCTCCCTCCTGAGCAGGGAGCCCAATGCAGGACTCAATCCCAGGATGCTGGAATCATGATCTGAGCCAAAAGCAGACACTTAACTGACTGAACCACCCAGGCTTCCCCTGAAATGTATCTTAGTTGTTTCCAAGTTTTAGCAATTATGAATAAATCTGCTATAACATCTGTGTGCATGTTTATGGGTGAATTTGTTTTCAATTCATTTGAGTAAATACCAAGGAGTGTGATTGCTGGATCACATAGCAAGAGTATGTTTAGTTTTATAAGAAACTGCCAAATTGTCTTCTAATGTGGCTGTACCATTTTGCATTCCCACCAGCAAGGAATGAGAGTTCTTGCTCCTTCCTATCATCATCAGCATTTGGTATGGCCAGTGTTTTGGGTTTTGGCCATTCTAGTAGGTGTGTAGTGACATCTCCTTTTTGTTTTAACTTGCAATTTTCTAATGACATATAATGTTGAACTTATTTTCATATGCTTATTTGCCATCTGTATATCTTTTTTAGTGTGATGTCGGTTCAGATCTTTGACCCACCTTTTAATTGGGTTGTTCATTCTCCTATTGAGTTTTAAGAGTTCTTTGCAAATTTTGAATATAGATTTTTTTTATCAGATGTGTCTTTTGCAAATATTTTCTCCCAGTCTGTGGCTTATCATTCTCTTGACATTGTCTTTTATAGATCAGAAGATTTTAATTTTAATGAAGTCCAGTTTACCCATTACTTCTTTCATGGATCATGCCATAGGTGTTGTACCTAAAAAGCTAATCACCATACCCAAGGTCATCTATGTTTTCTCCTATGTTATCTTTTAAGAATTTTATAGTTTCATGTTTTACATCTATATCTATGATCCATTTTGAATCAATTTTTGTGAGAGGTGCAAGTTATCTATCTAGATTCATTTTTTTTTGCATGTGGATGACCAGTTGTTCAATCCAGCACCATTTATTGAAAAGACTATCTTTGTTTCATTGTAATGCCTTTCTGCCTTTGTCAAAGATCAATTGGCTATATTTATGTGGGTCTATTTCTGGTCTCTTTATTATGTTCTATTCCTCTATTTGTTTATTCTTTCACCCATACCCCACTCTCTTGATGATTATAGCTTTGGAGTAAGTCTTAAACTTGGCTAGTGTCAGACTCCAACTTTGTTCTTCTTTAATATTGAATTGACTATTCTGGGTCTTTCACTTCTCCATATAACTTGAGAATTAATTTGTCAAGATCCACAAAATAACTTGCTGGAATTTTTAGTGGAACTGCACTAAATCTATATATCAAGTTGAAAAGAGCAGACATCTTGATAAAATTGAATCTTCCTATCCATGAACATGGATTATCTTCATTTCTTTATTTCTTCTTTGATATTTTCCATTAGAGTTTATAGTTTTCCTCATGTAAATCTTCTACATATTTTATTAGACTTAGGTATTTCATTCTTTTGGTTGCTAATATATATGGCAATGTATTCTTAATTTCAAATTCCATCTGTTCATCTGGTATATAAGAAAACAACTGACTTTCATTCCAGGAGTTGTGTTTTTTGTTTGTTTGTTTCTTTGTTTTTGTCAATTTTTTTTTGATTTTCTACATAGATAAACATATCATCTACAAATAAAATAGTTCCATGTTTTCTTTCCAAATCATATATATTTTATTTCCTTTTCTTGTCTTATTGCATTAGCTAGGACTTCTAGTACCACCATGAGAGACTATGGACTCCAGGAAACAAACTGAGGGTTTTAGAGGGGAAGGGGGTGGGGGAATGGGTTAGACTGGTGATGGGTATTAAGGAGGGCACATATTGCATGGAGCACTGGGTGTTATATGCAAACAATGAATCATGGAACACTACATCAAAAACTAATGATGTACTATATGGTGACTAACATAACATAAAAAAAAATAAAAAAGAAAGAGAAGAAAGAAAAAAAGAAAGAAAGAAAGAAAGAAAGAAAGAAAGAAAAGAAAAAGAAAAAGAAAAGAAAGAAAAAGAAAAGAAAAGAAAAGAAAAGAAAAGAAAAGAAAAGAAAAGAAAAGAAAAGGAGTGGCGAGAGGGAACATCCTTGTCTTATTCCTGATATTAGTGGGGAAACTTTAAGTTCTTCACCATTAAATGGAATGTTAGCTATAGATTTTTTCTAAATGTTCTTTATCAAATTGAGGAAGTTTTTCTCTACTATTTACTCAGAGCTTTTAACATGAATAAGTGTTGGATTTTGTCAAATGCTTTTCTGCAGCTATTGATATGATCATGTGATTCTTCTTTAGCTTGTTGATGTGATAAATTATGTTAATTGATTTTTGAATGTTGAACCATTGCTGTACGCCTGGGATTATCCCATTTGGTCATGATAATTAATTTTATGCATTGTTAGATTTTATTTGCTAATATTTTGTTGAGGATTTTTACACCTATGTTCATAAGAGATATTAGTCTGCAGTTTTGTTTTTTTGTTTGTTTGTTTTTTGTTTTTTGTCTTGTAAGAGCTTTGTCTGGTTATGGTATTAGGGTGATACTGGCCCCATTGAATGACTTCAAAAGTATTCCCTCTGTTCCTATCATCTGGAATACGTTGTAAGGAAGTGGTATAACTTATTCCTTAAATGTTTGGTAGAATTCTTAAGTAAACCTATATGGGCCTCATTCTTTCCGTTTTAGAGTGTTATTAATTATTGATTCAATTTATTTAATAAATATAGACCTATTTAAATTATCTACTTCTTTTCATGTGAGCTTTGGCAGATTGTTCATTTTATCTAGGCTATCAAATTTGTGGGCATACAAGTTGTTTATAATATTCATTTATTATCCTTTTAGCATACATGGGATCTGTAGTGATATCCTCTCTTTCATTTCTGAGATTAGTAATCTTTGTCTTTAAATTTTTTTTTCTTAGCTTATCTAGAGGCTTATTGAGTTTTTAAATTTTTTTTCCAAGAACAAGGTTTTGGTTTTGTTGATTTTCTTTATTTATTTCCTGTTTTCAACTTCATTGATTTCTGCTCTGATTCTTATTCTTTATTTTCTTCTGCTTTGGATTTAATTTGCTTTTTTTCTGGTTTACTAAGGTATATCCTAGTTTTCCCTATTTATATTAGGCTCTGATAAAACCTCAGCAGATTAGGCTCTCCTGAGGGCAGCCCATGATAAGAAGAATGGAATCCTCTGGTGTATTCCAAAATAGTTTTCCCCCATCCTCCTGCAGGGAGCCTGAAGGTAGTTTTCTCCAACACCCGTTGTGAGAACCTTGTAGAGCTCCTGGAGACAAAACTCACAAAACATGGGGCCCCCTGACTGGGTTCCTTTGGAGATTTTAACTTGCAGCGTTGTCCACACTGAGCCTCCAGCAATTCATCAATTACAGTTCAGGTTTTCCTACCCAGGCACTGATTTCTATGGAAGTATGTGCTGGTGGGTTTCCTTTCTGGTAAGCTATGAGTCTCTGTATCTGCCTGTCTGTCTCTCCAATTTTGGGAGTAGTGGTTTGCTCTTTGACTTCTCTTCTCTGACTCATTAAAGAAAAGAAGTTGATTTTTCATTTTGTTCAGGTTTTTACTTGTCATTAAGATGGAATGACAAGTAAAGATATGCCAGACTGGGAACTGGAAGCCTGGATATTACTTTTTGTTTCCCTTTTCAAAACATTTTCAAGTGGAATCTTTGGCTGGTTACATTATGCTACACTACGCTTAAGCTAAATATTATAACCATCACTTAGAATCTGAAGAAAGATAATTTACAAGAAGACATAGATTCTCTCCCTACACAGTGAGGGTAAGCTCTTGAAAATGTGGAATAGCGTGTTTTCAACACCAAGTATCACAGCTTTTATGGAGAAACCTCTTTCAGTCTCCAGAGGTTTTGCAAATGATTCACAGGTGTAGCTGGTTTGAGGAAACAGATGTGTTCTCAAAAAGATGTGTGCAAATTGAATTTCTGTTAATTGAATCTTATTTAGGATTCATTTTAGGAAAGCTAGCTATTTAAAGTAGCCCTTTGGTGAATTCTTTTGTGAAATGAATAATTGTTCCCTAATTTATCTTTTTGCAAGTGCAAATTTTCATATGTGGTACTTTCTTAAAGCTATGTACTCGTTCTAGGCCTGTGTAAGAAGCATAGCATAGTTGTGGCTCTTGGTACAAATACAACTCATTTTCTTCTGTAATTAGAGAACATGCAGTATATAAATATTAATTTATATTTATAATTTATAAATAAATAACTGAATATATTTTATATGCAGTATTATTTTTGGAAACAGTAGTAGCCTAGAATTATGGGCTTGAAGAACAGTAGCAATTTGAAGTAAAATAAACTGGCTGTTCAGTGAGCATTGACTAATATGATGTTAATAATACATATTCAAATGACACTGAACTGTTGATTCTGATTCTATAGGTCTAGTATAAGCCCATGGATGTGTATTTTTCACAAACACTCTGCACTGCCAAATGTAGTAGTCAGTAGTTACTTGTGGGTATTTCAATTTAAATTAATTAAAATTAAAATTTAGTTCCTTAGTGATACTAGTCACATTTCAAGTGTTCAATAATCATATGTGGCTAGTGTCTACCATATTAGATAGCACAGATTATAAAACATTTCCATCATCTTGGAATGTTCTATTCAACAGCACTACAGTAATTTTAATAATAGGGCAGTATTGGGAAACACTGGTTTAATTACAAAAGAACTCTTCTCAGAGTCAGGACTCTAAGGTTTTCGTCTCTACCAGAGAAGTTTCTGTGGTATTAGTTTATTTTTTGTTACAGGTGCCATTGGGAACCATTGTGCTAAAAATTAAAAATGTCTTGTCTCTTCCTCAATATCAACCTTTATCATATGGATAATAATTTCATGCTTCTGCCTTATAGGTATGACTATGAAATAAAAAGAGGGTTTTTTATTGACCACAAATGAAAACCAGTTTTATTACTTTTGAATCACACCTCAAAGACTACATGAACAACCAGATAGTTTCTGAAGAGGATACAAATAAAATTGATAAATTCCAAGTCAAATAATAAATTTTGGCTAGTAATATTTTCTTAGGGTAAATTTAGTAGAAGACAAGAAATGTGTTATTGGATTCCTGTGTTGCATTAAAAGATATAGAACCTCAGAAAGTGCTCAGTATTTATAGCTCAGAAGAACTGTGGTTCATAGACAGAATTGGTATTTCTTCCTTCCATTATAGATAAGTTAAAACATAAAAACCTCTGATCTAACTGCTCTGTGCCTCAGTTTCTCCACATATAAAATAGGAATAAGTTTTCACTTCATTTGTGTGTTATGAGAATTAAATAATACATGAAAAACAGAACAGTACTACCTACATTTAACAAAGGCTTAATACATTTTAGCATTACTAACAGTAATATCAACTGCATCTCATCTCATCAACAGCATCTCATCTCAACATCTTATCAACTGCATTACAGAGTTATTCACATGCCTGAGAATAGAACTGGCTTTGCTAACATTTTAATCCTTCTGTCTGTATCATATCATTTTAAAATAAAATACTGTGTTCCACTATGTTACTAAACTCACTCTGAGTGCCTGGGATCTGAGCCATATCTGGCAAGAGAGAAGCTGCTTGAAAAGTCTGTTTTTGTCCTGTGCTGACTTTTTGTTCTCCAGGTCAGCTGACCTAAATCTTAAGAGAACCTAAGAACTCTGAAGACTCAGGAATGGACCAGACCTTGAGGTTCTGAAGAAATTTACAACCATTAAAGAAAGTAAAACATTTCTGTTTTTAATTATCTATATTGGGAAAAAATATTTAATAGACTACTCTATTTGCAGTAAACATTTAGATATGAAATGACAGAACTCATATATCTGTTCTCCTTTTAATGCAATTTGCTAAGGACCGCTGATATAGGAAAACAGACCAGATGTCACTTTCCTGGTTCAAGTATTTACCAGATATTTCAGTGTTTCTGACAAGGATTACATTTTTAATATAGTTATTCTTTGACTTGTTTTCCAAGCCTCCAGCTAGTAGTTGGTCTTGCACTTACATGTTATGGTCATCCTTCCTTGGTGAGGTCAGTGATTCTGACATGATGTGTATTTTTTACTCTATAGTATATAAATTTACACAGCACCATATCTAACTGGAAAGAAGTATCATGTGCTGTTACAGTTTTGACAGGTAAACCTTTGTGAAGAGTCAAGTTCTTCAAATCCAGATTGGCACACAGTCCACCACAAGACATCCAGTAAAATAGATCAAAAACCAAAGGAAGCTAACCATATAATAGAATAGATTATGATTTAGTTATTTAAAGAGAATCAACCACCCACATTCAAAATAAATTTAAAAATCAGGTAACTCAAGAGTATGTTCTGAATAACTTCCGAAGAAATTATTTTATGAGATATACAAAAGACTACTTTGTTTCAAACATTTCTTATCTTCTATGGAGACATAATTAAGGACCTTAGTTTTTCATGTTCCCTGGGAGTCACCTCCCACTTGTAACTTAGCTGATCTTATGGTCCCCTTTCTATCCCACCTCACTCTGCATGGACTTTCCCTATTTTTTTTATTTTTTTTTTAATTAACATATAATGTATTATTTGTTTCAGGGGTACAGGTCTGTGATTCAACAGTCTTACACAATTCACAACACTCAACATATTACATACCCTCCCCAAGGTCCATCACCCAGCCACCTAATACCTCCCACCCTCATTCACTCCAGCAAACCTCAGTTTGTTTCTTGAGATTAAGAGTCTCTTATGCGTTGTCTCCCTCTCTGGTTTCATCTTGTTTCATTTTCCTCCCCCTTCCCCTATGATCCTCTGTCTTTTCAAATTCCTCCTATCAGTGAGATCATATGATACTAGTCTTTCTCTCATTGACTTATTTCGCTTAGCATAATACCCTCTAGTTCCATCCATGTCATTGCAAATGGCAAGATTTCAATTTTTTGATGGCTGCATAATATTCCATTGTGTGTGTGTGTGTGTGTGTGTGTGTGTGTATCATCATCATCATCATCTTTATCCATTCATCTGTTGATGGACATCTAGGCTTTTTCCATAGTCTGGCTATTGTGGACATTGCTGCTATAAACATTGGGGTGCATGTGCACCTTCTTTTCACAATATCTGTATCTTTGGGGTAAATACCCAGTAGTGCAATTGCTGGGTCATAGGGTAGCTCTATTTTCAACTTTCTGAGGAGCCTCCATACTGCTTTCCAGAGTGGCTGCACCAGCTTGCATTCCCACCAACAGTATAGGAGGGTACCCCTTTCTCCGCATCCTTGCCAGCATCTGTTGTTTCCTGACTTGTTAATTTTAGCCATTCTGACTGGTGTGAGGTGGTATTTTATTGTGGTTTTGATTTGTATTTCCCTGATGCCAAGGGATGTGGAGCATTTTTTCACCTGTCTGTTGGCCATTTTTATGTCTTCTTTGGAGAAATGTCGGTTCATGTCTTCTGCACATTTCTTGACTGGATTATTTATTTTTTGTGTGTTGAGTTTGACAAGTTCTTTATAGATTTTGGATACTAGCCCTTTATCTGATATGTCACTTGCAAATATCTTCTCCCATTCTGTAGCTTGTCTTCTGGTTTTGTTGACTATTTGCTTTGCTTTGCAAAAACTTTTTATCTTGAGGAAGTCCCAATAGTTCATTTTTGTCCTTGCTTCCCTTGCCTTTGGCAAAATGTTTCTAGGAAGAAGTTGGTGCAGCTGAAGTCAAAGAGGTTGCTGCCTGAGTTCTCCTCAAGGGTTTTGATGGATTCCTATCTCACATTTAGGTCTTTCAACCATTTTGAGTCTATTTTTGTGCGTGGCATAAGGAAATGGTCCAGTTTCATTCTTCTGCATGTGGGTATCCAATTTTCCCAACACCATTTGTTGAAGAGACTGTCTTTTTTCCATTGGACATTCTTTCCTGCTTTGTTGAAGATTAGTTGACCATAGAGTTCAGGGTCCATATCTGGGCTCTCTATTCTATTCCATTGATCTATGTGTCTGTTTTTGTGCCAGTACCACACTGTCTTGATGTAGACAGCTTTGTAATAGAGCTTGAAGTCCGGAATTGTGATGCCACCAGCTTTGGTTTTCTTTTTCAACATTCCTCTGGCTATTTGGGGTCTTTTCTGTTTCCACACAAATTTTAGGATTATTTGTCCCATTTCTTTGAAAAAAGTTGATGGTATTTTGATAGGGATTGCATTAAATGTGTAGATTGCTTTAGGTAGCATAGACATTTTCACAATATTTGTTCTTCCAATCCATGAACATAGAATGTTTTTCCATTTCTTTGTGTCTTCCTCAATTTCTTTCATGAGTATTCTATAGTTTTCTGAGTACAGATTCTTTGCCTCTTTGGTTAGATTTATTCCTAGGTATCTTATAGTTTTGGGTGCAATTGTAAATGGGATCAACTCCTTAATTTTGCTTTCTTCTGTCTTGTTGTTGGTGTATAGAAATGCCACTGATTTCTGTGCATTGATTTTATAACCTGCCACTTTACTGAATTTCTGTATGAGTTCTAACAGTTTTGGGGTGGAGTCTTTTGGGTTTTCCACATAAAGTAACATATCATCAGCAAAAAGTGAGAGTTTGATTTCTTCTTTGCCAATTCAAATGGCTTTATTTCTTTTTGTTGTCTGATTGCTGAGGCTAGGACTTCTAGTACTATGTTGAATAGCAGTGGTGGTAGTGGACATCCATGCCATGTTCCTGACCTTAGGGGAAAAGCTCTCAGTTTTTTCCCCTTGAGAGTGATATTCACTATGGGTTTTTCACAGATGGCTTTTATGATATTGAATATGTATCCTCTATCCCTACACTCTGAGGAGTTTTAATCAAGAAAGGATGCTGTACTTTGTCAAATGCTTTTTCTGCATCTATTGAGAAGATCATATGGATCTTGTTCTTTCTTTTATTAATGTATTGTATCACATTGATTGATTTGTGGATGTTGAACCAAGCTTGCAGCCCAGGAATAAATCCCACTTGGTCGTGGTGAATAATCCTTTTATCGTACTGTTGGATCCTATTGGCTAGTATTTTGGTGAGAATTTTTGCATCCATGTTCATCAAGGATATTGGTCTGTAGTTCTCCTTTTTGATGGGGTCTTTGTCTGGTTTTGGGATCAAGGTAATGTTGCTTCATAAAATGAGTTTGGAAATTTTCCTTCCATATCTATTTTTTGGAACAGTTTCAGAAGAACAGGTATTAACTATTCTTTAAATGTTTGGTAGAATTCCCCTGGGAAGCCATCTGGCCCTTGGCTCTTGTTTGTTGGGAGATTTTTGATTACTGTTTCAAATTCCTTACTGGTTATGGGTCTATTCAGGTTTTCTATTTCTTCCTGGTTCAGTTCTGGTAGTTTATACATCTCTAGGAATGCATCCTTTTCTTCCAGATTATCTAATTTGCCTGCATATAGTTGCTCATAATATGTTTTTATAATCGTTTGTATTTCTTTCGTGTTGGTTGTAATTGCTCCTCTTTCATTCATGATTTTATTTATTTGGGTCATTTCTCTTTTCTTTTTAATTAGTCTGAACAGGGGTTTATCAATCTTATTAATTCTTTCAGAGAACCAGCTCCTAGTTTCGTTGATCTGTTCTACTGTTCTAATGGTTTCTATTTCATTGATTTCTGCTCTAATCTTCATTATTTCTCTTCTCCTGCTGGGTTTAGGCTTTATTTGCTGTTCTTTCTCCAGCTCCTTTAGGTATAGGGTTAGGTTGTGTATTTGAGACCTTTCTTGTTTCTTGAGAAAGGCTTGTATTGCTATATACTTTCCTCTTAGGACCGCCTTTGCTGCATCCCAAAGATTTTGAACAGTTGTGTTTTCATTTTCATTTGTTTCCATGAATTTTTTAATTCTTCTATAATTTCCTGGTTGACCCATTCATGCTTTAGTAGGATACTCTTTAGGCTCTATGTATTTGAGTTCTTTCCAACTTTCCTCTTGTGATTGAAGTCTAGTTTCAAAGCATTGTGGTCCAAAAATATGCAGAGAATGATCCCAGTCTTTTGGTACCCAATGAGACCTGATTTGTGACCCCGGAGGTGATCGATTCTGGAAAATGTTCCATGGGCACTATAGAAGAATGTGTGTTCTGTTGCTTTGGGATGGAATGTTCTGAATATATCTGTGAAGTCCATTTGGTCCAGTGTGTCATTTAAAGCATTAATTTACGTGTTGATCTTTTGCTTAGATGATCTGTCCATTTCGGTGAGGGGTATGTTAAAGTCCCCTACTATTATTGTATTATTGTCAATGTGTTTCTTTGCTTTTGTTATTAATTCGCTTATATAATTGGCTGCTCCCATGTTAGGGGCATAGATATTTAAAATTGTTAGATCTTCTTGTTGGATAGACCCTTTAAGTAGGATATACTGTCCTTCCTCATCTCTTATTGCAGTCTTTGGCTTAAAATCTCATTTGTCTGATATAAGGATTGCCGTCCCAGCCTCCTTTTGATGTCCATTAGCATGATAAATGATTTTCCACTCCCTCACTTTCAATCTGGAGGTGTCTTTTGGTCTAAAATGAATCTCTTGCAAACAACATATTGATGGGTCTTCCTTTTTTATTCAATCTGATACCCTTTATCTTTTGATTGGGGCATTTAGCCCATTTACATTCAGGGTAACTATTGAAAGATAGGAATTTAGTGCCATTGTATTGCCTGTAAGGTGACTGTTACTGTATATTGCCTGTGTTCCTTTCTGGTCTGTTACTTTTAGGCTCTCTCTTTGCTTAGAGGACGCCTTTCAATATTTCTTGTAGAGCTGGTTTGGTGATCACAAATTCTTTTAGGTTCTTCTTGACTGGAAAGCTTTTTATCACTCTTTCTATTTTCAGGGACAGCCAGCTAGATAAAGTATTCTTGGCTCTATATTTTTCTTGTTTAGTTTGCTGAATATATCATGCCAGAGTTTTCTGGCCTGCCAGGTCTCTGTGGATAGGTCTGCTGCCAATCTAATATTTCTACTGTTGTAGGTTACAGACTTCTTGTCCCAAGCTGCTTTCAGGATTTTCTTTTTGTCTTTAAGATTTGTAAGTTTTACTATTAGTTGTTGGGATGTTGACTTATTTTTATTGATTTTGAGGGGGTTTCTCTGTGCCTCCTGGATTTTGATGCCTGTTTCCTTCCCCAAATTAGGGAAGTTCTATGCTATAATTTGCTCCAATATACCTTCTGCCCCCCCTTTCTTCTTCTTCTGGGATCCCAATTATTCTAATATTGTTTTGTCTTATGGTATCACTTATCTCTCAGATTCTGCTCTCGAGATCCAGTAGTTATCTCTCTTTTTCTCAGCTTCTTTATTTTCCATCATTTGGTCTTCTATATCACTAATTCTCTCTTCTGCCTCATTTATCCTAGCAGTTAGAGCCTCCATTTTTTATTGCACCTCATTAATAGCCTTTTTGATTTCGACTTGGTTAGATTTTATTTCTTTTATTTCTCCAGAAAGGGTTTCTCTAGTATCTTCCATGCTGTTTTCAAACCCAGCTATTATGTTTATAATCGTTATTCTGAACTCTAGTTCTGACATCTTACTAATGTCTGTATGGATTAGGCTCCTGGCAGTCAGTATTGCCTCTTGTTCTTTTTTTTTTTTTTTTGAGGTGTGTTTTTCCATTTTCTCATTTTGCCCAGAGAAGAATAGATGAATGAGAGAACAAAATGCTAAAAGGGTAACAATGACCCCAGAGAAATATACACTAAACAAATCAGAAGAGACCCAAAACCAGGAGAATAGGGAGAAAAAAAAAAGAATATGATCAGGCTGGTGAATAGAACAGAGCTGTACACTAGATTTTGGGTGTATTTTAGTCTGTTAGAAGAAACTGAATTCCAAAATTTTAAAGAATGAAAAATATATATATATATATATATATATATATATATATATACACAAAAATAAGGTTAAATACAATGAAGGGACAGAATATGACTGTAAAAATTAAAATTAAAAAATATTTAGGGACACCTGGGTGGCTCAGTCATTAAGCATCTGCCTTCGGCTCAGGTCATGATCCCAGGGTCCTGGGATCGAGTCCCACATTGGGCGCCCTGCTCGGCAGGGAGCCTGCTTCTCCCTCTGCCTGCTGCTCTCTCCCAAATAAATAAATAAAATTAAAAAAAAATAAAAAAAAGGAATTGATACGATAAGACATTGGTTGAAAAAAGAAAGAAGAAAATTTAAAAAACAAGAGAGAGAATGTGATAAGGCAGGTAAAAAACAGAGCCATACACTAACATACACTAGATTTTGGGTATATTTTGGTCTGTTAGATGAAACTGCATCCCAAAATTTTAAAGAAAGAAAAACATATATGTATATATATACACATATATATACAAAAAATAAGGTTAAAGACAATGAAGGGCTAGACTATGACTGTAAAAATGAAAATTAAAAAAAGATTTTTAAAAAGGAATTGATAAGAAGTTAATTGAAAAGGGAAAGAAGAAAAATTCAAAAAAAAAGAAAGAAAAAGAAAGAAAGAAAAATGAAGAAAATTAAAAAAAAATAAATTTTAAAGACTAAAGAATCATGGGGAAAAAGCCATGAATTCTATATGCTGTATTCCCCTAGCGCTGGGGTTTTGCCTTTCTCATTGATCAGTAAACTTGGTCTTGACTGGATGTTCTTGCTGATCTTCTGGGGGAGGGGCCTGTTGCAGAGATTCTCAAATGTCTTTGCCTAAGGTGGAATTGCACTGCCCTTGCCAGGGGCCAGCCTAAGTAATCTGCTCGGGTTTGCTCTCAGGAGCTTTTGTTCCCTGCAAGCTTTCCATACAGCTTTGGAGGTTGAGAGTGAAAATGGCGGCCTCTGAATCTCTAGTCCAGGAGGAGCCGAGACCTTGATGCCCCACTCCTCAGTGAGCCCTCATAAAAAGCATTCAATCACTCCTGTCTGCCTGTTCTCCAGCTGCAGTCCATGCTCACTGGCCTGTGATGGAGCTTTTTTATCACTGGCACACGACCCCTTTGGAGTCTCCAAACCCAGCAGATTCCTGTAGTGGGGTCCTGCACTACTCCTCCCGGGGGAGGAAAGGGAATCTCCCCAGATCTGCTGCTTGTTGGGTCCCTGCTCGAAGAGCAGTGGCCCATCCGTGCCTTGGATCACAGTTTATGGCAATCCTGAGCTGAGAGCCCACTCCATGGCTCCATCTTTGCAGCTGGCTTCCCTGCTCCGATACCTGGGAGCTCTGCTGCACTCAGGCACCCCCGATCTTTCTGTGACCCCAAGGGTCCTGAGACCACACTCTCCCAGGGAGGGTTCCACCCCCCGCTTAGCCACTGGAGTGGCATCCCTCAGTGGAGCAGACTTCTAAAAGTTCTGATTTTGTTCTCTGCTGTTCTATCCCTTGCTGGTAGCCAGCTGATGGAGGCTCCCTCCTGCCATGGTCTATCTTCCCAAATATCGCCTTGAATTCACTTCTCTGCGTGACCTACCTTCCAGAAACTGGCCGCTTTTCTGTTCAGAGGGTTGCTGCTATTCTTTTCTTCAATTTCCTGTTGAGTTTGTAGGTGTTCTGAATGGTTTAATAACTATCTAGCTGAATTCCTGGGACCAAATGAAATTTAAGTCTCCTACTCATCCACCATCCTGATCCTACCCAACCTCCCCATTGCTTTTCATGCCTCTTTTCTGTTCCTTCACAAAACCCACATGTCATTGCTTGTGCTGCTAAAAGTTTAACACCTTCTATGTCCCAGCCAATTACTGAGGAAACAAGTCAACTGGGGATGTGATAGATAGGGACAGATTGTTTTCCTCTACCCCACCGCTGACTTGTGTTTTACTAGTAACAGCCTAGTTGAAAAGCCTTGCTCTCTTCCTTCTCTGTGAACAAGTTAGAATCATATGCATTTGCCTTTCTTTTTTTAAAATTTACTTTTTATTTTTATTTTTTATTTTATTATATAATGTTAGTCACCATACATCGTTAATTTTTGATATAGTGGTCCACGATTAATTGTTTTCATATAACACCCAGTGCTCCATGCAGAAAGTACATGCCCTCCTTAATACCCATCACTGGACTAACCCATCACCCCACCCCTTTCCCTCCTAAAACCCTCAGTTTGTTTCTCAGAGTCCATAGTCTCTCATGGTTCATCTCTCCATCCGATTTCCCCCCTTCATTTCTCCCTTCCTTCTCCTAATGTCCTCCATGCTATTCCTTAAGTTCCACAAATAAGTGAAACCATACGATAATTGACTTTCTCTGATTGACTTATTTCACTTAGCATAATCTCCTCCAGTCCCATCCATGTTGATGTAAAAGTTGGGAACTCATCCTTTCTGATGGCTGAGTAATATTCCATTGTATATATGGACCACATCTTCTTTATCCATTCATCTGTTGAAGGGCATCTCGGCTCTCCACAGTTTGGCTATTGTGGACATTGCTGCTATGAGCATTGGGGTGCCTATGGCCCTTCTTTTCACTACATCTGTGTCTTTGGGGTAAATACCCAGGAGTGCAATTGCTGGGTCATAGGGTAGCTCTATTTCTAAATTTTTGAGGAACCTCCACACTGTTTTCCAAAGCGGCTGTACCAACTTGCATTCCCACCAACAGTGCAAGAGGGTTCCCCTTTCTCCACAACCTCTCCAACATTTGTTGTTTCTTTCCCTGTCCATTTTTGCCATTCTAACTAGTGTAAGGTGGTATCTCAGTGTGGTTTTGATTTGAATTTCCCTGATGGCTAATGATGATGAACATTTTTTCATGTCTCTGTTAGCCATTTGTATGTCTTCTTCAGAGAAGTGTCTTTTCATATCTTCTGCCCATTTTTTGACTTGATTATTTGTTTTTTGGGGGTTGAGTTTGAGTTCTTTATAGATCTTGGATACCAGCCCTTTATCTGTAGTGTCATTTGCAATATCTTCTCCCATTCTGTGGGTTGCCTCTTTGTTTTCTTGACTGTTTCCTTTGCTGTGCAGAAGCTTTTTCTCTTGATGAAGTCCCAAAAGTTCATTTTTGCTTTTGTTTCACTAGCTTTTGGAGATGTATCTTGAAAGAAGTTGCTGTGGCCAATGTCAAAGAGCTTATTGCCTATTCTCCTCTAGGATTTTGATGGATTCCTGTCTCACATTGAAGTCTTTTATCCATTTTGAGTTTATCTTTGTTTATGGTGTAGAGAATGGTCGACTTTCATTCTTCTGTATATAGCTGTCCAATTTTCCCAGCACCATTTATTGAAGAGACTCTCTTTTTTTCCATTGCATATTTTTTCCTGCTTTGTTGAAGATTATTTGACCATAGAGTTTAGGGACCATATCTGGGCTCTCTATTCTGTTCCTTTGGTCTATATGTCTGTTTTTGTGCCAGTACCATGCTGTCTTGGTGATCACAGCTTTGTAATATAGCTTGAAATTGGGCAACGTGATGCCCTCGTTTTTCTTTTTCAACATTCCTCTTTCTATTCAGGGTCTTTTCTAATTCCATACAAATTTTAGGATTGTTTGTTCCAGAACTTTGAAAAATGTCATTGGAATTTTGATTGGGATGGCATTGAAGGTATAGATTGCTCTGGGTAGCATAGACATTTGAACAATGTTTATTCTTCCGATCCATGAGCATGGAATATTTTTCCATTTTTTGTGTCTTCTTCAATTTCTTTCATGAGAGTTCTGTAGTTCCTAGAGTATAGACCCTTTACCTCTTTGGTTAGGCTTATTCCAAGGTATCTTATGGTTTTTGGTGCTATTGTAAATGGAATCATTTCTCTAATTTCTTTTTCTACAGTTGCAGTGTATAGGAAAGCAACTGATTTTTTTGCATTGATTTTGTATCCTGCCACATTACTGAATTGCTGGATGAGTTCTAATAATTTGGGGGTGGAGTCTTTTGGGTTTTCCACATAAAGTATCCTATCGTCTGCGAAAAGAGAGTTTGACTTCTTCTTTGCCAATTTGAATACCTTTTATTTCTTTTTGTTGTCTGATTGCTGTTGCTAGGACTTCTAGTACTATGTTGAACAATAATGGTGAGAGTGGGCATCTTTCTCGTGTTCCTGATCTTAAGGGAAAGCTCTCAGCTTTTCCCCATTGAGGATGATATTCGCTGTGGGTTTTTCATAGATGGTTTTTATGAACTTGAGGAATGTTCCCTCTATCCCTATACTCTGAAGAGTTTTAATCAGGAAAGGATGCTGTATTTTGTCAAATACTTTTTCTGCATCAGTTGTGAGAACCATCTGTTTCTTCTCTCTCCTCTTATTAATGTGTTCTATCACATTGATTGATTTGCGAATGTTGAACCACCCTTGCGTCCCGGGGATAAATCTCACTTCGTAGTGGTGGATGATCCTTTTAATGTATTGTTGGATCCTATTAGCTAGGATTTTGTTGAGGATTTTGGAATCCATATTCATCAGGGATATGGGTCTGAAATTCTCCTTTTTGATGGAGTCTTGGCCTGGTTTGGGGATTAAGGTAATACTGGCCTCATAGAATGAGTCTGGAAGCTTTCCTTCTGTTTTTATTTTTTGAAACAGTGTCAGGAGTATAGGTATTATTTCTTCTTTGAATGTTTGGTAGAATTCCCCAGGGAATCCATCAGGCACTGGACTCTTGTTTTTTGGGAGGTTTTTGATCACTGCTCCAATCTCATTACTGGTTATTGGCCTATTCAGGTTGTCAATTTCTTCTTGTTTCAGTCTTGGCAGCTTATGTTTCCAGGAAAGCCTCCATTTCATCCAGATTGCTCAGTTTATTGGCATATAGTTGTTGATAATAATTTCTAATAATTGTTTCTATTTCCTTGGTGTTAGTCGTGATCTCTCCCCTTTCATTCATCATTTTATTAATTCGGGTCCTTTCTCTTTTTTTTTTTTTGGATAAGTCTGGCCAGTGGTTTATCGGTCTTATTAATTCTTTCAAAGAACCAGCTTCTAGTTTCATTGATCTGATCTACTGTGTTTCTCATTTCTAATCCCTTGATCTCTGCTGTAATCTCAATTATTTCTCTACTAATGTGTGGCTTAGGCATCATTTGCTGCTTTTTCTCTAGTTCTTTAAGGTATAAAGTTAGTTGGTGAATTTGGGATTTTTCTATTTTTTTGAGTGAGGCTTTGTTGGCTATGTATTTCCCCCTTAGGACCTCCTTTGCTGTATCCCCTAGGTTTTGAACCGATGTGTTTTCGTTCGCATTGATTTCCATGAATTGTTTAAGTTCTTCTTTGATTTCCTGGTTGACCCAAACATTCTTGAGCAGAGTGGTCTTTAGCTTCCAAGTGTTTGAATTTCTTCCAATTTTTTTCTTGTGATTGAGTTCCAGTTTTAAAGCATTATGGTCTGAGAATATGCAGGGAATAATCTTAGTCTTTTGGTACTGGTTGAGACCTGACTTGTGACCCAGTATGTGGTCTATTCTGGAGAAAGTTCCATGTGTGCTCGAGAAGAATGAGTATTCTGTTGTTTTAGGGTAGAATGTTCTGTATGTATCTATGAGGTCCATCTGGTTCAGCATGTCATTCAAAGCTCTTGTTTCTTTGTTGATTTTCTGCTTAGATGATCTGTCTATTGCTGAGAGTGGAGTATTGAGGTCTCCCACAATTAACATATTTTTATCAATATAACTTTTTATTTTGGTTAACAATTGACTTATGTAGATGGCTGCTCTCATGTTGGGGGTGTAGATATTTACAATTGTTAGATCTTCTTGTTGGATAGACCCTTTAGGAATGATAGAGTGTCCTTCTGTGTCTCTAACTACAGTCTTTAGTTTAAAATCTAATTTGTCTGATATAAGAATTGCTACCCCATCTTTCTTTTGAGGTTCATTGGCATGGAAGATGGATCACCATCCCTTCTTTTTCAGTCTGGATATATCTTTAGGTTCAAAATGAGTCTCTTGTAGACAGTATAAGGATGGGTCCTGTCTTTTTGTCCAATCTGCAACCCTGTGCCATTTTATGGGAGCATTTAGGCCATTCACATTGAGAGTGATTGTTGAAAGATATGAATTAATGACATCATGATGCCTGTGAAGTCCTTGTTTCTATAGATTATCCTTGTAAATTTCTGTTCTATATCTCCCTTGGGGTCTTTATCCTTTTATAGAACCCCCCTTAATATTTCTTGCAGGGTCGGCTTAGTGGCCAGGTAGTCTTTCAGTATCTCCTGGTCTTGGAAGCTCTGCATCTCTCCATCCATTCTAAATGACAGCCTTGCCAGAGAAAGTATTCTTGGCTGCATGTTCTTCTCGTTTGGTACCCTGTATATGTCTTTCCAGGCCTTTCTGGCTTGCCAGGTCTCTGTGGATAGGTCTGATGTTATTCTGATGTTCCTCCCTCTGTATGTAATGAATCTCTTCCCCCTAACTGCCCTTAAGATGGTTTCCTTGGCTGTAAGATTTGTGAGTTTTACTATTACATGCTGGGGTATTGGCCTGTTTTCCTTGATCTTGGGAGGGGTCCTCTCTGCCTCTAGGACATGAATGCTTGTTTCATTCCCCAGATTAGGGAACTTCTCAGCTACAATTTGCTCAAATATATCTTCTAGTCCTCTCTCTCTCTCCATCCCCTCAGGGATTCCAGTAATTCTGACATTCAAACATTTCATGGTGTCACTTATTTCTCTGATTCTATTTCCATGGATTCTGAGTTGTTTTTTCCTGGCCTCCTCTTTTCCCTTCCTGTCTATTAATTGGTCTTCTAGATAACTAATTTGTTCTTCTGCCTCACTTACCCTAGGTGGTAGATTATCTAGATTAGATTGGCTCTCATTGATAGCATTTTTATATTCTGCCAATTCAGCTTTCATTTCTGCTCTTAGAGACTCTATGTTGCCATAAATGGATTTCTCCATTCTAGCTATTGTCTTCACAAATGCTAGCCTGAATTCCATCTCCAACATCTTGGTTATATCTGAATCCATTTGTAAATCTGTGGCATAAGTCATAGTCTCTGAGTCTTTCCTGTTTGGTGGTTCCTCCTCCTAATCATTCTGTGGATGGGTGTTTGAGGGAATGTATAAAGTCCAAATTATTGACCACAACCCAAGGAAGATGCACCCATTTTATAGGGACCTTAGGGTTGCTGGCCTCTTGTTTCCCAGCCTGTCTTCTGGGGGAGGGGCCCGTCGTGCTGTTACTCAGGCAACCCTGTTTGGACAGAGTTGCCCTGCCCCCTGTGGTAGGGGATGGGCTCAGTGAAAACCGGTTTTTTGTGGCTTTTGTTCTCTGGCTGCTTTCCCTGGTGGCTTTCTGTGTCTCTTCTTAGAGTCAGAGCAGAAGAGATCATTTCCAACCCTCTGCCTCAGAGCGGTGAGATCGCAGTCTGTTCTTCAGTGAGCTCTCCAGACCACACTATCTCCATTTCTGTCTGTGCTGCTATAAACTGCAGTGTCCTGGGTTGTGTACCCCTCAGCAGCGCTCCCAGTCCTTGCCTCCTGGTCAGGGCACATCTCTGCCCTTTGTGCTTCTAAAATCTCCAGCTGCCCCCTGTTTGCATGGGCAGCCCCGCCGCTCCGGGTTTCTGTCCAGGGGCTGCCCCAAAGTCCTTTCCCCATTGCTACCAGTCTGCGAGTCTGTGCCCGGTCCCCAGCACTGGAAGCTATCACTCACCGGCTATGTAGGATCCCGATGACGTGGCTCCCTCTCCCTGCCATTTATCCTCCGATATCTTCCCTTGGAATCATGACTCCCCATTTCATACCTCAAAACCAACTGCCTGCAATATTCTGTTTGTAGAGATCCAGATCTATCTTCTTACATCTCAGGCTGATTTCGTGGGTGTTCAGAGTGGTCTGGTAGATATTCAGCTCAGTTCTGGGGACTGGTTGGAATAGGGTCCCCTACTCCTCAGCCATCTTTTCCCCCTCTTGCATTTGCCTTTCTAGCATTGTCTCAGGCTGAAGCAATATAACTTTTTGTAGGGACTCATTTAGAGGGTAGTTTCGAAATAAATTTCTAAGCTCAAGATGGAGCCGCTCCTGTAAAGGATGTCCTGTCAGCAAACCAAAACTTAAGTAATTTTTGTGTCCATGTAAATGCCTTACTTGACCAGAAACTCAGTATATTCAATCTGCCAATCCCCAAATTCCAAGCCAACCCAACTCGGAGTATTCTCACCTCAAGCAAGGTTGACTATATGGCCCCAGGTGATTAGATATATTCTATTCATCTTTTCCTTGTTCTTTATTCTTTATGTCATAAAAACTTCTTGCCTTCCATTCCATTTTGCCATTCTCCATAAGAGACTATCCACTTTATAAAGTGTTAAATAAAGTTTGTTGTATCACCTAAATTGTCTTAATTATTTTTAATAGTAGTCATCAAAGAAAGATCAATTTAAATTGACTATATTACCTGTAGTACAGGCATACCTCAGACATATTGCTGATTTGGTTCCAGATCATTGCAATAAAATGAATATTGCAATAAGGCAAGAAAAATTACTTTTTTTGGTTTCCCAGTGCATATAAAAGTTTACACTATACCATAGTCTATTAAGTGTGCAACAGCATTACATCTAAAAAGTGTACATACTGTAATTTAAAAATATTGCTAAAAAATGCTAACCATCTTCTGAGCTTTTAGTAAGTCATAATCACTGATCACAGCTAACCATAACAAATATAATAATAATGAAAATGTTTGAAATTTTGTGACAATTAACAAAATGTGACATAGAAACATGAAATAAACAAATCTGTTGGAAAAATGACACTGACAGACCTGTTTGACACAGGGTTCCCATAAACCTACAATTTGTAAAAAATAGAATATCTGAGAAGTGCAACACAGCAAAGCATAATAAGATGTGGTATTCTTGTATTCCCAAACTGGACTTGGGAGAAGAATTACTTGGAAGTTTGTTAATAATAGAGATTCTAGAGCCCTATTCCAGGATCAGAATCTGTAGAGTGGGGCCCCATGAATCTAATTTTCTTTTAAGTATCTTAAGTGAACTTGACAGTGAATAGAGAAACATTTGAGAAATTACAGGTGTCTGCCTTCTAAATCCCCTCCTCAAATACTGTGGTGGTAGGAGAGGAAGTCCTGGGCTGATTATTAATACCTTTGCATGCTGATACTCCCCTGGGTCAGCACAGATAATTGAGAGTTGATCTATTGACTTTTGAAAATTATCATAAAAAATAAAGTTCCCCAAGCAAGATAGGAAGATGGGATTCTTGTCTAACAAGAGATTTGCTTATATCTAATATGGTTCAGCAATGAAAAAAAGAAGAAAAAAACAAACAAACAACACTGTTTAATTCAATAGCATTAAAGGCCACAACAACCAGACATCTGATGGAAACAGGTTGCTATTGTTCTTAACCAAATTCAGATTGCTTTTCCCCTATACCCACTTAAATTATTTTATCGTTTTCCTGTCTTTTCTTTAAGTAGCCAGTTTGCCTTCTTCCTAAGTCATCAAGCAGGCACACGGTGGGAAAAAAGGTAAAATCATAACTCACACACAGATATAAAATGCTCATGTGTTAATGATTTTATTTAAGTTGTTATTAATGAGGGAACTTGGCAGCTTTTAAAACTGGTCCAAACAGCAGACACATTTATTTTTATTTTTTAAAAGATTTTATTTTATTTACTTGACAGAGAGAGAGAGAGCATAAGCAGGGGGAGTGACAAGCAGAGGGAGAAGCAGGCTCCCCGTTGAGCAAGGGGCCCGATGTAGGACTCAATTCCAAGACTTTGGGATCATGACCTGAGCCTAAGGCAGGCGCTTAACCAACTGAGCCACCCAGGCATCCCCAACAGTCACATTTATAGATCTAGAATACTGAAATGGATTTGCAAATGAAAACTGGATTATTTTCTTTCTTTCTTTCTTTCTTTCTTTCTTTCTTTCTTTCTTTCTTCTTTCTTTTTTTATGATGGAAGGCCTCCTCCTTGGGATAGAAGTTATATTCATGTTTGTAGGTAAGAATAATTTGCATTATTGCCATCAATTCTTTACAGTTTACAGAATTATAAAATACCTCAAAATCAATGAAAGACTAGAAACCAGATAAACTTGGAGGATGTGCCCTAAACAATGCGTAGTTTTTCAATGAAGCACAAATGTTTCCCTACACTACTGAAGAATACATAATAGTTTCCTATTTCTATTAAGTCCTAACTTTTCTGTTTGACTTTCAAATCTCTCCTTAACCTTGTTTGCTTTATATATTTCCTTGATTTGCCATGTCTTTTCTGACTTCCAATTTAAAAAAACTATTTTTGATAACTTTAATTTGATATAAAATTAGTGTGTATTCATTTTGAAAATTCTGTAAAGTACAGAAAAAATGTAAAGAAGAGTAAAAATTATCAATAATCTTACCACATCTGGAAGAGGAGATATATTAAAACTACTAATGGTCAAGAGATTTTGGAGGCCTTTTTACCTATTGTTCCATAGCTCTCAAAACCTAATTTGCTAATGACTCTGTTTACCACCAGATGAAGACTTCTGTCCTTGCTGTGGCCTAAATTTCAGAAGGCCAGCATCTGCCAATTTAGTGTGCCTTTTTTTTTCACTGCAATCAATGTTTCTGCCATGTAGACTCAGTCCCCGTGCTCATGATAACAAAGCACAAATCCATGTTCTTCTAAAGCCACCAATCCATGGCATTCTCATGTGCTTCTCCATGAAATTGCAGCTGACCTTCTACATAAAGTCCATCAAAGGAATTTGGGAAACTAGGAACATTGAACCAGTTTTTCTCCATTTGCTTTGGTTTGGAAAGAGTAGGTCAATGAAGGGTGAGTTGTTCCAGAGGGAGTTTATACCAAACTATTGATGATGCTCAAAGTCCTGCACAATATCCAGTAATATCTTCATTATCCTAGGGTGCAGGCTGTTAGTACCATGATCCTTACTCTTCAAAGCAAGGACCTTAAAGATGACATGAGCCAATGGCCTTCATCTGCTTACTTCTTCAAGACTTTCACTGTATAGCACAAAATAATAAAGCTAGAGAGGGAAGCCTGGGTAGCTCAGTTGTTTAAGCATCTGCCTTAGGCTCAGGTCATGATCCCAGGGTCCTGGGATTGAGTCCCACATCAGGCTCCCTGCTCAGTGGGGAGCCTGCTTCTCCCTCTGCCTGCCGCTCCCCCTGCTTGTGCATGCACTCTCTCTTTGTCAAATAAATAAATAAAATCTTAAAAAAAAAAAAAAAACTGAAGAGACTTCCACCCTCAAATCCAGGAGCCTTTGGCACATTGATTGCCAACACATGAAATAAATGCTTGGCCCCCATCTGTTGTCACATTTAAAAACCAACTCTGAAAACAAAATTTGTAACATTTGTCAATTTCCACGGTGTAAATACTCCCATCATGCTGATTTTAAGCTACTACCAATGACGCCACTGAACATAAAGTTGGGAAGAGATTGTGCTCAGTAAGTTATCACAAGGGGCAGTAGGGGCCAGCTCTAGTACAATAGCGCCTCCTCCCCACCACCACCCACACAGAAGCCTATGCATGGAGGACAACTGGTCAGAGCCAACTTCAGAGAGAGTCTTGTTAGCATCAGCTGGTTGAGGATGATCTCACCAAATGGCTCACAAGTCTTTTGTGGCTCATAGGGCCTTAAGTCATCACATCACCTCTCCTTCCTTCTGCTCTTAGAGTTGGGCTTAGGTTGGGTATTCTGTATAGGTATTCTGGTCCAGGTATATGACTCAAGTGAGCCAGTCAGTCTTCCTTCGATGTGGGAAACAAAGGCAGAAGAAAAGTTATTAAATTTCCTTACTACCTACAGCCCATTGACAAGTCCTTGAAATACACAGAGTGCCATTCCTCTAGGGACTCAATTGCCTCAATGTTAATACTTTGTTAAGGGCAAAAGGCAATCTTAGCCTTACTGCCCCCCCCCCCAATCAGGATCCTCTAAGTCTACTTTAATGTATAAAAATTCCTTTGCAAACTTCCTTTATCTCTAAACCCCCCAAGATATGTGTTGGCAATCATCCCCCAAGCATATGGCCCCACTGATAGACATCTGAAGGATCTTATAACTAAGATTTTATTAAATGCTAATAAATGACTGTTCCCAACAATAGCTAGCCCTCTCAAGGTCCTGGAAACTTTGCTTCCAAAATTCATTAGAGACTTACGCTATCCCTAACCACCTCCCAACTTGAAAGTATATAACAGGCCACTCCTCATGACCCTGGTGCAGCTCTTTCTGCCCATGTGTCCTGTCCCCATGCTTTAATAAAATCACCTTTTTGCACCAAAGACATCTCAAGAATTCTTTTTTGGCCATCGGCTTTGAAACTTATCATTGTCTTTCTTACATCATATGGTGCCTGAACATGGGGCTTTGAGTCGAGAGTCTTACCTGGATTCTGAGCCACCGTGCAAACTTGGTGAGTACTTTCTCTCCTCTTCCTTTACTCTCATTCCAGGGCCTCTTCAAGGAGTATGGTTTTATTGGAACACTTTCATGCCGATTGCTCAGGCTGCAATCCTCTAGCCCATGGCTACTCTATGGGGAGGAGAAAGCTTGCCTTTTGTCTGGAAGTTAGTACCCTGGCTGGGATAGTAATAAGACCCAGAAACTTGATGCCCTCTCTTTACTTCTGTCCTTATACAAAGTTGTCTGTCTTGGGCATGGGACAGCCACCTAAGTCACCAGGATGGCTGCCAATCTTAAGACTCCTGTGTGAGGTTTTCTCCTGATTGATCTAATGTGATTCCCTCCACATCCCTGGTCTAGCAGCTTCTGGCCACAGGACCTCCACTGGGAGCCAGCCGAAACCAGTACCCTATTGAATTAAAACCCAATTGGGGACCGTTTCCTGGGGAAGTTGTCTGTAAAGACCACATGTGTTGGAATGTCGCTTAGACCATGATGGATTTCCATCTTTACTGTTTTCCATCAATGTCCTCTACTAACTACTTAAAACTACAAAATTCAGTAATTTCCCCTTGTAAACTTTTCTAGTATTTTCCATGGGTAAAAATGGCAGAGCAGTACACAACCTTCAGGACATATGATAGCACAGCACGGGTATTTCAGTCCATTCACCAGGCACCCATCAGCAGCCTAGGATGAGATGGGGTAGGGGAGGGATGCTGACATCCCTCCTATGGGCCTTTTACAGCAGGAATGCCTTCAGGGGAGGGCAAGATTGTGATCAATAGTGATGTCTTGCTTGAGGTATGCCTCTGGTCATTTTTGACAAACGAGAACCTCTGACATATCCTGCGTGGGATGCCACCTGGGAGTTGGGAGGGATGTGGTAATGGACATTCTTTACTCTTTTGGGAGCATGGCCTTAGTAGGCTTCTTCTTCAGTTGCCAAGGATTTTCCCTTGGGGTGCCTTTTAACCCACTGGAAACAATTCGGATTGCAAAATTTAGGAAAGGATTGAGCTCCTGTAACCCTGCATGGCCTCAGTAGGATCTGTCAGTTAGATCTCCTCTGCAGGAAACAGGGCAGAAGTGTTTGCCCAAATGTGTCTGGTTAGTAAACCCCCTCCTGACATATTGGATGATAATTACCTAAATAGGACTCCTTCTAGTAAACCTGGGTTGCTGGAGGAAACACTGGCCCTCCCTAGCAAAGGAGACCCTGAATCTCTTTCTCTCTGTTCCTCCTCCTAATAGATGTGGGGCTTCTCCCTCACTCATTTCCTGGGTTAATGGCTATAACTGGAGCCAACTGTGATTAGTCTACCTCGGGACGGGGACTTTAAGGAATATTCCCAAGCAGCTGCCAAAACTCCCTTTGTTTCAGGGAAATTCCCTGTCTTCTCTGGCCTGACATGGACTGCTTATTCCCCCTTATTGGCTGGAAAACATGGCATCTGCTCCTCTGTTGGAGCTGATGAGCTCCAGAGCTGGGAACACTTTCTCTGCCTTCTGGCAGCACTTGGTCTCTTCTGCCTTTCCCTCCCCCTTCTCCTGTTTCTGCACCACCTTAGGTGCAGCCTGCATAACTGGCTTCTGGACCATCCTCGGTGCCTCAGGCATCATGGCTCCCTCTCCCTTCACTGTCAAGGAGCAAGAAGAGCACCCCCTGGACCTCACACCACCTACTCCAGATTTCCCCGCCAGTGTCTCAGGTAAAAACTGACAATGGGGAGGATCCAGGTGAAACATAATTCAGTATTTAAACTAAGTTAAGTTTATTGGCTTAATTAAAATAGACATGTCTTTTAAGTTATCAGTAGTGAACATGAAACTTTTATTCTATCGAGGTTTACTGGGGTCAAATAAGCTCATGTTATCTCTGTTGCAATTTGTTAGCAAAAATATGATTTGAAATGATGGTTAATTGTCTATCTCATCAAAGTTTTCATTGGTAACTGCTAAAATAGCTTTCAAAGTCTTTGGTAACCTGAAACTTTAAAGTTTTGCTTGGATGATAAATGGAATTAAAATCATTGGACATCTAGGTCTTTTCCAAATAAGATAAAGTGCTAAATCATTGATAACTGGACATAGGGTGTGCTTTTTCACTTCTTATTGCAAAGAAACTAAAGATATTTAAATCTATTGGTAAACATGTTTTGTGTTTAATTGATTCATAAATTTGTGACCTAAAGAATTCTGTTGTAACAGTTCACAATTGGTTACTATTTAGTCTTCACTGGAGACTAAGGTTTCTAAGAGTGCAAAATTCTGCTAAGTGTAATTAAGACTGATGGAAGTAAGGGAAACAACTCTCTATGTGGGAAAGTAGGAGATATGTAAGAAAGATATAAGGAATTGGAATGCATTTTTGTTGAAGGTAAAAGAAGGTAATTTTGTCCTAAATGAGATGGTTGTTTGGAAAGAAATAGCTTGGGACAAAATCTGAATGCAAAGGAAAGTTGTAGAAGGTTTATGAAGGGAAAACTTTGGAACAAAATTTTAGGGGTAGTCAGGATGGACTATGATTGAAATGAATGGATTTTAAAGTACATTGGTATAAGATTGAAAGTCTGCTTTCTCTCTATTCAAAAAGACAAGTTTTCTTGAATTGTTTGTCTGCTCTTGATAAGAAAATGTAAATAGTTGTTTTCTCTTTGCCTACCCAGAAAAAACAGTTTCTATGTTTTGCCTTTATCAGGTCTTTAACATCCCTAATCCTACTTAGGTATGTGCTTTAAAACTTTCTAAGGTTTTAACAAAGTTCCCCAAGATTTAAATCATGAGCAAAGTCTCATTGACTAAATAGGCTTGTTTGTTTTGTATGTTACATTCTAGTATAAGGTCATCATCACTTGATATTCTGGTTATTGAAGTGTTATGTGTCACAGAATAATTGAGTTCCTTGTCAATTGCATCCTGATGAACTCTCATATCAGATCATTAACAGTGTCCATTTCTGAGTTTTTGTCATTTATAATTGCTCTTATTGTCTTGCAAAATGAGTTTCATCTTCAAGGAGATTCCTATAAAGGACTTTTAGGACAAATACAGGTATTCAATATCTTTAAGATCAAAACTGAAGTGAGTAAGAATTTCCAGAACTAACTAAAGCTGCATTCAGATGGAACAAGAATTAGTAACATGGGATTAAATGAACTAGTAGGACGATTATAGTTTTGTGACTTTTGTTTGAAACATTGCTGGTTCTCTAATGTTTACTCTTCTAGATTAAGGAAATTTTCTCTTAAGATATCTATGACTTACAGAAATGTGATAAAATATTCATTTGTGAACAAATTGAAGCATTTAACTTTTCTCTCCATCTGAACCCTCTGAAATTCAAAAGGTCTCAGTAAGTATTCTTTCTTCCATGCCAATCATAGTCATTTGTGTAAGTTCAATAAGAATCTGTTCTCCTTGTAACAGGCACCATTGGAAACACTGGTTATTTTACCAAGGTTTGACTGGAATGTCATATTTGAGAGAGACATGCATAGACTCAGATATGACCAGACAGCTTTAAGGAACTAAGGTTGACTTTATGAAACCTGGAGCCATAAAGCCTCTCAGAACTGTTGGCCTAATACCTTGCTCAGAGTTCCCAGCAGCCTCACCAGGTGAGTAAAGAATGTCATTTCCTGGCAGGTGCAGGGACCTCAGGATATATTGGGGACCTCAGGAAGAGGAATCCGTCCAAATCTACAGGTATCGCAGGCATGTCTGATGGCAAGTACTTGGCTTGGCTTCTGGGCTGGAGAGGCAACTAAAAATTCAACCTAGAGATTCCTTATAAAAAGTTCCAGCAAAGCAGATTCTCAAAGATCTATATGATCAATCATTATTCTTACTGAGCTTATGTAAATGATTAGGCCAAGCTTGTTAAAACTGGACTTGTTTTTCAAATAAATTAGTCCTGATTTGGCTATCTCTGATTTAAAATGAGAGTATTTTAGAGAGAAAAAAATTATGTCTCAATAACACACCTTTGTGGATGTTAAATTCTAGATCTGATTGTCTTTAAATGTTTGTTGTTTACCTATGCTAGACGACTTGAGGTAAACTTCAGAGAAATTAACACAGTAGCTTATATATAGACAATCTTCTTGCTTGTTATTCTGTGGGGATAATAACAGGACATGATTATTTAAACAACTGGAAAATGAGATTGATTCCCCAACAATTGTATAACTCAGCTATCATTGTGACCAATTCTCTGTGGCTGGGATGATGAAATCCTCCTTAAAAGCCAGAGCATACCCCACTCCATAAAGGTTAACTATGGGCTGGTGGAGATAATGAATGACCCCACTTTCTTTATGATTGGATTGGATGATGCACTTGGGGATGCCCTTATCTCTTGATAAGTCTTCTCCCACTTGCCAGTGATTCCTTATAATTAAGATATTGTTAATGCTGGACCTCAAACAAAAAGGGCTTCTTGATGGTTTCATCCTCATAGTCATATTTATTCTAGAAGCCACCTCTATTGAGGCACAATTACAAACAAAGGTTTTAGCCAAGCATATAACAGCCCTCCTGGTAAGAGCCTCAAAGCTCACTATGGGACAGTCCCTTACTGTAATGACCTCACATCAGGTCCAGAGTGTCTTAAAAACCAAAGACCCCCAATAGATGATGGGAGGCCAACTTATTAAATACCAGGCTATACTTATAGATATGCCTGAAATAATACTTGAAACCTGTCAGACTTTAAACCCAGCTTCCCTTATGCCTGGACATGACCATCATACTTCTATAGAGCATAACTGTTCAGAGGTTATTGATCTTGTTCATTCTAGTCGACCAGATTTAAAAGATGCCCCTATCAAAAATACAGATGACATTTGGTTTACTGATGGCAATAGTTTCATGGAAGAAAGAATAAGAAAAGTTGGGTATGCTACAGTGCTACTCATGCTTTGCAACTGCCAAAGCATTAATAATTAATATTTATACTGACTCCAAATATGCTTTCCTAGTCCTACATGCTCATGGAGCAATTTGGAAGAAAAGGGGATTATTATCAAGCCATAACTCCCCAGTCAAATATGGGCCTGAAATTATTACTCTTCTTAAGGCTGTACACCTACCTAAGGAGGTAGCTGCAATTCACCTCAAAGGACATCAAAGGATATGACCTTAGGAACCAATGAAAGAAATACAGGATTTACACCAGGCTACTGTTTTGGGTAAAAAGGCCACAGAGGTGACAAAAACTTTGCTTAGAAAAATTGTCCCTAGACTTAGATTCCCTTGGGCCCTTCAAAGTAACAACAGACTGCCTTTTATTACACATTCAAAATATGGCCCTCCAAAACTTGATATCTTGATTGCAGTTAAAGGGGCCCAGAATTATATGACTGTCTCCTAACAGGACCCAATGGCTATATGACTCTAACTTGTGTCCATGGTTTCCCACAAGCTGGATAGGCCGCTGTACTCTGGGTTTTGCCTGGATGCATGGACACATTATTAAAACCATTACCAACCCAGCTAACCTTCCAAAATTAAAAACAGTGTTGGACAGGTTCTGTGTCTCATTGGTATGACCACCTAACATCCATTTTTGTTCCCTCTTTGGGACTGGACAGTGTTGTTTGGCACATGGAAGCTCTTAATAAGTACACGGTCAAGGCCTAAGTGATACCCAAAATAGCATTTCTCTATTAAATACTGAAGTAACACAAATGCTTAAAGCAGTTTTACAAAATAGAATGACATTAGATGTTTTAACTTCTACACAAGGTGAAATGTGTGCTATCATAAAAACAGAATACTATGTATACGTTCCAGATGATCACAAAGTATTTCTGGGTTACTGACATGAATACTCAAATTGGTGCTCTAAATGATCCCTCTCTTTCCTTTAATGATTGATTAAACTCCTGGACTGGAAAAGGAGTTTTTGTTAACTATCAAAGGACTCTTATTTGAGCTTTTTTTCTTTTTGTTACACTAATCATGTTTTGCTGCTTTCTCCCATGTCTTTCCACCTGGTGTTGAGACTCCTTCGCTGCCATAACTTCAAGCCAACAGATGATCCTTTCCACTTGGGAAGATCTACACATGCAGTTTCCCTTGGATTCAGCTGCCTCTGCCTTTTGTAACTCTTATATCTATATAAGCCCCAACTGACTAATGTTGACCCATAGGTAGGGACATCTCTATGCCCCTATTCAGCAAGAAGAAGTTACAGAAGATAAAACCTTCCACCCTCAGCAACCTTAAAGATTTAAGGGTCAAAATTGTTCAGGAGGGAATGATGTGGGGAAAAAAGGCAGAAGAAAAATTATTAAATTTCATTACTACCTATAGCCCATTGACAAGTCCTTGAAATAGGCAGATTGACATTCCTCTAGGGACTCAACTGCCTCAATGTTAATACTTTGTTAAGAGCAAAAGGCAATCTTAGCCTGACCGCCTCCCCCCAACCAGGATCCTGTAAGTCTACTTTAATGTATAAAAATTCCTTTGCAAACTTCCTTTATCTCTAAACCCCCCCAAAATATGTTTTGGCAATCATCCCCCAAGCATATGGCCCACTGATAGACATCTGAAGGATCTCATAACTAAAGTTTTATTAAATGGTAATAAATGACTTTTCCTAACAATAGCTAGCCCTCTCAAGGTCCTAGAAACTTTGTTTCCAAAATTCCTTAGAGACTTACGCTATCCCTAACCCCCTCCCAACTTGAAAGTATATAACAGGCCACTCCTCATGACCCCAGTGCAGCTCTTTCTGCCCATGGGTCCTGTCCCTGTGCTTTAATAAAATCACCTTTTTGCACCAAAGACATCTCAAGAATTCTTTCTTGGCCGTCAGCTTTGAACCCTAACATCATCTTTCCTACATCACCTCCACAACATTCACTTCTGCTTTATAGTAAACACAGGTTGGATAGGAAAATTCCACTCCAAGGGGACACCTATGGTTTGGGGGCTCTCTGAAATAACATTATCTATTTTACTAGACACAAAAACCCACAGGGTGCCTGGGTGGCTCAGTCAGTTAGGTGTCTGCCTTCAGCTCAGGTCATGACCCCAGGATCCTGGGATCAAGCCCCACATTGAGCTCCTTGCTCAGCAGGGAGCCTGCTTCTCCCTCTCCCTCTGCCTGCTGGTCCCCCTGCTTGTGCTCTCGCTCTCTCTCTCTGTCAATTGGATAAATATAATTTAAAAAAAAAACAGTATCAATGTTCATATTTGCTTTGTTGCTGGCCAGGTGGGCATTCAGCCATGGGCTTTTCATGTAGGCCCAGAGAGAGGTCTTAATAAGCTTCTTTTTATTACTTAATTAATTTAATAGCTTTATAAACATGCAACTTATATATCATAAAATTCACTCATTTTAAGTGTTGTTTTTGTGTTTAGCAAATTTACAGAGTTGTGCAACCATCACCACAATCTAATTTTAGGACATTTTTATACCTTAGATAGAAACCCCACAATCATAAGCAGTCAATCCCCATTCCCACTACCTTCCCCACTCAGCCCTAAGCAACCACTTTTTGTCTCTATAGATTAGCAAATTGTGGACATTTGATATGAATGGAATCATATCATGTGTGGCCTTTTGCATCTGACTTCTTTCTTTCACTTACCACAGTGTTTTTAGGGTTCATCATGTTGTAGCATATATCATTACTTATTTCTTTTATTGCTGAATAATATTTCATTTTATGATACATTGCATTTTGTTTATCCATGAAAAGTTGGTGAACATTTGAGTGATGCTTCTACTCTTTGGCTATTATGATTAATGTCACTATGAACATTTGTGTACAAGTTTTTGTGTGGACTTATTTTCTTTTCTCTTCGGGTATACCTTTAGATAACTAAGAGTGAAATTGTTGAGTTGCTTTTAGATCTATTTGAGCTGAGACCAATAGTAAATGCAGAGTGATCTCAGAAAGTGTTACAAACACTGGATTAGTAATGTTGCTTTATGGATATCAAGCTCTCAATCACCTCTCACTCCATCTGTTTATATTCCTCTACTACCCCTCTCCCCTCTCACATGTTTCCCCTGGCCATAACTATATCTCTAAAATACCTGGCACTTTAGAGTCTGGTGTATTTCCTGGTAGAATGTGGTGTATTTTCACTTGTTCTATATTTTCCCTGCCTTAACTCATATTATCCTAGATAAACTGAGCCTGCAATATTATGTGGAGTGGGTGGTGACAAGTCTCTACCCTAAGCTATCTTCCCATATGGTGTCTTAGATTTAAGGAGTACTGGGGAGACATTGAATAAGTTGGGATAGCCAGCAACACTGAAGGTACTTCTTCAGGGGGAAAGACAACCTCTGACCTGGACTTAGAGGCAAGTGTCTATCTTATTCTTTTTCTGCTAGAAGAATAGAGTTTTATTGACTTTTAAAGAAGATTCACTGTTGAAATAATAAATCTTTATAAATACAGTATAAATAGTTTTGTATTCTTTTTATTGGCTTAAGAATATAACATAAGCCTCTTTCAATCATGAGTAATTCTTCAAAAACATAATTTCAATAGCCATGTAGTATTCCCACATATTGTTGTACCATAATTTATTTAACTATTTCTCTATTTGGGAGGCATTCAGTTTTTTGTTTTTTTTTTTCATTGTTATAAGGTTCGTTAAGATGTATTTTGTTGCATTTTAAATTTATTTGGCTGGATTCTTACTAATGGATTTGCTGGGTCAAATGGTGTGAATATTTTAAAAATTTGCAATACTGATTCAAAGGCCACATTTAATTCTATGTATACCATAAAGCCTTCTCTAGCCACTATAGCTAGCTTAGTGAGTCCCCTTTTTCTTTGAACCAACTTCACTTACAGCTATTACTGTACAGGGATTTCATTTAATTTTCCCTTAATTATTCCTCTTATATTCTTTTCTTTTCTTTTCTTTTCTTTTCTTTTTTCTTTTCTTTTCTTTTCTTTTCCTTTCCTTTCCTTTCCTTTCCTTTCCTTTTCTTTCCTCTTTCTTTCTTTCTTTCTTCTTTCTTTTCTTCTTTCTTTCTTCTTCTCTTTCTTTCTTTCTTCTTTCTTCCTTTCTTTCTTTCTGTGTGTTAATGATTATACCACAAGCTCCATGAGAATGAAGACCACGCCCTTTATTTTATTTAAATTTTTCCCAAAATTTTCTTTAAATTGTATGAAAAACAAGAACAGTATTCCCAACTTCTCAGAAAAACAAGCATTTCAAACAACAAAGGGCACTCTTCTAAATACAGGAATTATGAATTTGTTGACATTGTAGCTCATTTGAGTCTGTTCCCTTAACCTTCCAAGTTTGATAACCCTGTTCCTTCTATTACTAGATTTGCATATTCTAATAACCCTAGGAAAGCTTATATTTTATGTTATAATGACTTCTTTTCTAGCCTATGACCTTTTGTACTTGGATTAGTAGAACAGATCTAGCTAATCCTTCCTGCAGCTAAAACATACACCCTTCCTAATGTCCTGAGTTATTTCCATTAACCCTAAGGAAGAGTCAAAAGAGTAGACAACAGAATAAGCCCCATACTGACTACCATCCTCAATTTACTAAATTCAGGCATGAGATTATTTTTTCAGACAAGCATAATAAAAAAAAAAAGTAGTTATGCAGAAATTAAAAAGCATGAGCTTTAGGCCCAACTAAGCACTGAGTTTGTGAACATTAGAATGTTACTTAGCCTCCCTGGGCCTCAATTTCTTCATTTGTTATAGTAGGCAGAATAATGGTCCCCAAAGATGTCCACATTCTAATTTTCTGAGCCTGTAAATATATTAGGTTACATGGCAAAAAGGGTTTTGCATATGTGATTAAGAATCTCAAGGTGGGAAGAGTAGCCAGGATTAACCAGGTGGGTTAAATATAATCACAAAGGTCTTTAAGAGTAGAAGGCAGAAGAGTCCAGAGAGAGATGTGCCTTTGAAGACGGAGGAATGAGCCATGAGCCAAGAAATGCAGGCAGTGTCTAGAAGCTGGAAAATGCAAGGAAGTGGATTTTTTCTGAGAATCTCCAAAAAGAAACATAGCCTTGCCAACTCCTTGCTTTTAGCCCAGTGTGACCCATTTCAGACTTCTGACCTACAAAATTGCAAGATAATAAATTTATGTTGTTTTAAGCCACTAAATTTGTGATAATTTGTTACAGCAGCAATAGAAAATTAATACACTATAGGGGATAGGACGAATGATATAACTTGTAGTAGGCCTGTCTGATGTGAAAAATATAATTTCACACCTCCTTATGTAGTACTTAGATATCTGCAAGAAGGAACAAGGCAGTCATTATTAGAAATACTTGCATTATTCATCAAATATGTGAAATAGTATTTAATATCCAAGTATACTGAAGGACAATAATTAAAAAATTATAAAAATCCTTATATCTAGTGGGTGAATACTTGGTAATATTATTTATACTCCTTAGTTTGCACATGAGGAAATTGAGGCCTAGGGTAGTTTAATGACTGCCCCAAGTTTACAAAGGTGAAAACAGGATTCAAACCTAGGCAGCATAACTCCAACACCCAAATTCACTATACTCACCTTACTATGCTGTCTCCTAAAATCAGTGTAAGTGTGTGATGATAGGGAAGAATAAGACCTGGAAGGTTTGTTGGGGCTCCTAGTATTTACTTAGGAATTTTTGAAGGTCTTCACCGTCACAGTCCTACCCATCTTCTTCTTATACATTTTGAGACAATTGAGAAGGATGAATCAGATAGGAATCAAAATATCACATGTAATGCTTATAAATCTGACTGGCTTCAACTTGCAGTCACAATTGAAATTTCTTAAACCAGCTCTCTAAATCGATCCAACTTTCTCACCAAATAGCAGGACCAAGAAGTCAGACGTTTCTCCAAATTTCACCAATCAGATGAGGCACTCCTTGCTCCATGAGAATGAAGAAAAGGAATTCCTATCAGTGAAGTATATTTCTGATACCCATCCAACTTGTTCTAGCAAAGTGTTCTAAGTCTTTACATCCTTTCTTCTACTTCAACATCTGCATTTTTCTGAGCTTGGCAATTTCTTGGCTCAAATTTGTATTATAGATAAATGTTCTAACCATCTGTTTAGGGGTATAAGCATTACATATTTAATGTAATATTATACTTCATTCTTCTCTCCCATTGGAAAATATAGATTAAAATATCTGAGAGGTTACTGAAGCAAGTAATTCTTTTTCAAAATTCAGTAGTCTTAATCAACCACTATAATTTTATGGCCAATAATATTTGTTATTATCTATATTAAGATAAGGGTAATCAAGCTTATGTTTCAAGTCATAAACTGGTACAAGAATCAGATATTTTTTTTTATATATCCCATGTTCAGAATGCCTGTATTTAAAGCTATAATTCTCTTTAGTTTTGGCTTCTATAGAATTCTGGAATTTAGAAAGAGAGCCATTACTAATGGTGTTGTTGTGAACAAAATGCACCATAGAGAACATGTAGAATTGTTCACAAATACATATCCCTAGACATTGGGTTGGTCAAACCTATTCTCTGCATCTAGATTCTACAGACTCTTTTTCAGGATGTTTAAAGTCATCAGCAAGACAGTAACTGGTTATTTACTTTAAACAAAGCACCGGGACATAGCCATTCTTTGAAGCTAGAATCCACAATTGACTCCTTATTTTTCTTACATTTCAGGAAACTTGCTACTGCTTATTACTAGCTCTTTATGCATTTTCTCCCAATTCTGGTAGTACTTTCAAAGTTGCAGGTTGTTTCAAAAAAATCTTTATAAAAGGTTGGTCTGTGTGTAGGAAAAGATTTAACTTTCTTTTATGTGTTTCAGCTCTCAGTGCTAACCCTATTCTGTTTTCAATTCCAGGTTAAACTTAGAGCTAAGGCTAATTTTAAGCATTTTTTTTTTCTTGAATAAATGAGCTTTACTGTGGTCTTAAGGATCATATAAGCTCCATTCTGGTTCTCTATATAAAACCTTAGACTATTATTGAACAGAACACTCTACTGAAAGTGAAGAAAATAGATTTTTGTTCCTATTAAGAGTAAGGCCATGACTGATCTTAGCTGTAATATAAAGAGGAATAATATCCCAAGTAATATACCTCAGATGGGTTGAATCTCCTGCATTGAAAGGCATTGTAGTACATAAGTACAAGGCATTTATGAATTCATAGTAATTCTTTCCATTACCAAATTACTGAACAATTTTTCTGTATAAAATACCAGATGTTATGTTTACTAAATATAGCATATTATACAGATTATGGAAAAATGCAAATATTATTATTTAGTAAATATCCATATTGATAGTAATACATTGACCATATTTATTTTTTCCAACTTAATCATTCTATGATAAACAAAATGAATAAATTATATTGATTTCTTTATTGTGCTGTTTCCAGATGGGCTTATTTGATTTACCTGTTCTTCTTTTGGTACTTTCCATACCTTGAATCTGTGAATATTTTGTATGTTCTGTTTCCTTACCTTTATATATTTTATTTTTATTTATTTATTTTTAAAGATTTTATTTATGTATTTAACAGAGAGAGATACAGCAAGAGCGGGAACACAAGTGGGGAGAGTGGGAAAGGGGGATGCAGGCTTGATTCCAGGACCCTGGGATCATGACCTGAGCTGAAGGCAGACACTTAACGACTGAGCCACCCAGGCACCCCATATTTTATTTTTAAACAGAAAATAATTAAATATTTTCAAAAATTGGAAAAATACGTTTTAGATTGTGACCAGAGGCAAAAAGTTATAATTTGAATGTATATATATATATATATATATATAGCCTTTGAACATGTTTATTTTGTATCATTGTAATTCCCTCATCATTGTATCATTTGTATCATTGTAATTCACTCATCAGTTTCTGAATTTGGTGTCTTCCAAAGAGAGCCTGAAACCTACATGCTACTAGTGAGGCAAAGTTAGACACTGAGTTTTCTAATTTAGTTTCTTTGACAAGTGAAATCACATATATCTAGAAATTCCTAGTACTTACTCAGCTGTAACTATAGATGAGAGCAGGAAGATTTTCTTGCCAACACTGGCATTCATTTGCTTTGAGGATTTTTCTCACACTTCTTTTTTCTTAGTTTACAATAGATGGCCTAGTCGATTTAGATGGATTACACCTGTTTCTGAGCAAATCAAATACATTTAGAGCCCTCCCAACGTGCATGTGGAATTTGTGAGGTGCCAAGAAATTCACTGTTTTCCAGAAAGTATAAATCTGTAAGGCATAGTTGGGCAATTCCTACCTTCTCAGTCTTGGCCATGCTCAGGTTTCTTCTCTTTTGCTTGTTTTGTTTTGTTTTGTTTGTGGCTTGATGAATTGATCTCTTCATTAGGCAGAACTGCCTGGAGGCTGAGAAAAAATGGTTCCTGCAGTCCCTGACTCCGTATCCCGGCTCTCAGACAGTGAACCTCTGAAGAACTTTGACCTTTCTGTCTCTATTCACCTTAAATGTAATAATCATTCTTTTTCTTCTCATTAAATTCAGTGATTCCCCTGCCCACACATATGCACACAATAGCTTTTTTAAAAATAAATATAAGAAACCATAGAATCATCAAGAAAATTTGGTAGTCTGTAATCATCAATTTGCCTGTCCTTCTGATTTTTCTTCCTTTAAAATATTGTACTTTTATTTTAATTCTAGTTTCCTCTTTAGTCACAGTTGCTATAATACCCTTTCTAATTGTTTTTGTATGCTTTTACATGTTCTTTTCTCTAACTACTTTATCTATAAAGGCTTATCTTTTATTTTTCTTGATTCTAGATGTGTCAAAAGCTAGTCACCTATCCTGCATCTGACCATTCTAATCACAACTTTCTGAACTCTTCTGCTCAGTCTCTCTCTCTTTTTTTCTCTCTCTCAATCCTTTTAAATAAACCAGCTGTCAGAGTCTTTTCCTATTCACCACTAAAAAGATTGCTACTAAAGCACAACATCCTTTAATACATTTGTAGGTGTTCAGACATATGTTACTTAACATAATGCTCATTTTAGTGGGCAACAGACATATTTATTAAAAAAGTAACCATGTTTCAAAGCCATAAAAATCTTCCAGGTCTGTCTTTCTTACTTAATGCTTCCAGTATATTCCTGGATAGTTAAAATCTCTTATTACTACTTCCACTCTGGCCTCTTTATAAACCTTTTTATGTGTTCAAGTCATTTCACAGTCCACTTGTTCCTTTTTGTTTGGTGGTCTAAAACATACAGTATTCCAATAGCCAGTTTACTAAAATATATCCCAACACGTCCAACGTCAAGTCCTAACAGCTATTATTAAGGCTATTACTAAGAGCTATTACTAGGCTCTTCTCTGTCTTCTATTATTCTAATAATAAATCCCTCAGGTATAAAGTTCCTACTCTACATTGCTTCATATCCCTTTGAAACAGGGTTCTGGTAAGGATGATTAGAGCAAGGAAGGGAAATATGAAGGGGGGGAGATCGGAGGGGGGAGATGAACCATGAGAGACGGTGGACTCTGAGAAACAGACTGAGGGTTTTGGAGGGGAGTGGGGTGGGGGGATGGGTTGACCCAGTGATGGGTATTGGGGAGGGTTCATATTGTATGGAGCACTGGGTGTTATACACAAACAATGAATCATGGAACACTAAAACTAATGATGTAATGTATGGTGACTAACATAACATAATAAAATAAAATTAAATAGTTAAAATGGTAAATGTTATGTTCTGTATGTTTTACCATGATTTTAAAAAGTTACATGTGTACACACACACACAAATGAAATGAAAAAAAATCACAATGAATCACCAAGAAAATGAAAAATGAAAACAAGACCATAAATATATACCTCCCCCATTATTCAAGAATTTTAACTCTAGGTATTTATCTAAGAGAAATAAAAACATATGTCTACAAAAACATTTGTACAAGAAAGTCATTTTATTTCTACAAGCCAAAGCCTGGAAAGAGCTCAAGGTATTCATCAATAGGAAAATGTATAAACAAAGCAATAATACTTAACAATGAAAAGAAACTATACACATAAAGCATGGATTAATCTCAAATGCATTATATAGAATGAAATAAGATTTATACAAAGAATATCAACTATATGATCATATCTATATAAGATTCTAAAAATGAAAATGAAATTATGGTAGAAATCATCAGAACAATGTTTGCCTCTGCTGAAGCTGGGGATGAAGATGGACTGTGAATGGGCATGAGGGTACTTCCTCAGGCGATGAAAATGTTCTATATCTTGATAGGACACTATTTACTTTGCGGCACCTAACATTGGATTATGCTCATATTAATTGCCTAATGTTTTTAATTGATCATTTGAAAACACATTGAATTCAAACTAAGACAGACAAGGATTTAGCCTAATATGCTAGTTACTGTTCTGTTGGCAGATTTTCTTATTACAGGTTGGGTGTCAAATTTCAAGTTGTCTTTGCTTCATTCTTGACCTTTCTCTATAGACTTAAAAATATATTAAGAAATAAACTGTCAATAATATCTAAAAGTGTAAGCTGGGAAGCACCTATGATTGCTAAAGGAATATTAATTCATCCATAGATTTTATTTTGTGCACTGGTTAAATTCTTCCACGAATATACATTTGGAAAGAGGAATTAGTTGGGGAAAAAATGGAGAGAGAACAAAAAAGAAATAGAAAAAAGAAAACCAGTATATTTGTTGTTTCTTTCTAGGAAAATAACTCAATTTTATTAGCCCTTTTAAATTTAAATGAAAAAAATATCACAAGATAGAGTATAGCTCATTATGCATATTATTTTTTGTTTATGAATAGCTTATTATATATTAGGAAATTAAATATTTAAACAAATAACCCTATTTTCAGTACCATATATCACCTACTGCTATGGACTGAATTGTACCCCTTCAAAAATCCGTATCTTGAAACCCTAACATTCAATTTTATGGTATTTAGATATGGGGTTTTTGGGAGATAATTAAATTTAGATGTGGTCATGAGGGTGGAGCCCTCATAATGGGATTAGTACTCTTATAAAAGACACTAGAGAGCTTGTTCCCCCCCAGCCCCTGCCCCACTCACCACTATGTGAGGACACAGAGAAGGCAGCCATCTACAAGGTAAGAAGAGTCCTGACAAGAAACCAATATGCCGGGCACCTGGGTGGCTCAGATGGTTAAGCATCTGCCTTTGGCTCAGGTCATGATCCCAGGGTCCTGGGATCAAGTCCTGCATTGGGCTCCCTGCTCAGTGGGGAGCCTGCTTCTCCCTCTGCCTCTTTCTCTCTGTCTCTTATGAATAAATAAATAAAATCTTAAAAAAAAAAAAAGAAACCAATATGCCAGCCCTTGATCTTGACTTCCATCCTTCAAAACAAAGATAATAGATTTCTGTTGTTTAAGCCAGCAAGTCTACAGTATTTTGTTATGGCAGCCTGAGTAGACTGAGATACCACCATTCTTTTTACCAAAGTTCCACCCTCTACAAAAAGACACTTTTTCTCAGAAAAACAAAAACCAACAACAACAACAACAACAACAACAAAAACCAAAAAACCTAAGTTAAAGGTTTTCAACCAAAAAATCCTTATAGGCATATAGCACACTCTCAGTAAATGTGTTTTGAACTGAATTGAAGTCAATTCACATCTTCTGTAATATTCCTCTGGAGCTGGTCTACTTAACATATTGGCAGAGGCAATCAGCTTGCATGTTTTATGATTTGAGGGGGCTCATAGTCCCCTTTTCAAAATAACTACCTATCCTAATACAGCCACTTACCATTAGGTTATCACTTCCCTCCTAAGTAAAGCATTAGCCCCTGTTTAAATACAAGCACAGTTTTGAAGTTTTATTAAAACGTCAATGGTAAACACTTTAATAAAAAAATTAGTGAATAGAATTACCCCACAGGGTCTGAAGAAAGGAAATATAAAACAGGTAGAATATGGACATTTGTATTTGTCTGGGTGGATGGGGTGAGTAAAGTGGATAGAAGAAGTTACGTAGAATAGTGGTGGAAAAGTGGTTAACATTTAAACATTGGGAGAATTCACATGACATTCTGGATTTTAGTTTCTCTTAAAAAAAAAAAAAAACAGATTTAGAAGTGCTGGGTTAGCCTTCTTGCATGGCAATAACCACCTGAAGCTATGTGGTAGCTGCCTCTTTAAAAAGGACATTTGCTCTATCTTTTGCTATAGTCCCAACCATCACCCTGTCTCTTAGACCAGGTGTAACTTCATTATGGTATTTGCCAAGCCCCTATCAGCTTTCCATTTTGCCACCCCGGCCTAAGGCCTAGGAGGGTGGAGCTAAATATGACAATGACTGGGGGAGACAGGATCTCTGGGCAGTTAAGAGTGAGTAGATATTGAACACAGGTGTCCTAGCACCTAACAAAGGCCCATCAGCTAGTAGACACTCATTAGAACATAAAAATGCAGTAATGAACCAGAAGGTATCCAATTCTCTCTCTCTTTTAGAAAGAGAAAAAGTGGGGGGAGGGGCAGCGGGAGAGGGAGAGAAAGAATCTCCCAGTGTGGACCCTGGCATGGAGTTCGATCTCATGACCCTGAGATCATGACCTGAGCTGATATCAAGAGTCCATTTCTTGGGCGCCTGGGTGGCTCAGGTGTTTAAGCAGAGTCCCGGGATTGAGTCCTGCATCGGACTCCCTGCTCAGCGGGGAGTCTGTTTCTCCCTCTGACTCTCCCACCTCTCATGCTCTCTCTCTATCATTATCTCTCTGAATAAATAAATAAAAATCGTAAATAAAAAAAAGAGTCCGTTTCTTAACTGACTGAGCTACCCAGGTGTCCCAATTTTCACTGATATTTAAGACATTTCTTATTTCAGGTCATACCCATCTGCTAAGATAATGCTAATCCAAAATTGCAAGACCATAGATTGCAAAATTTTTTGAATGTAGATTTCCTAATTCTTCTTCCTTATTTTCTCCTTAGTCAAATTCTTTCATCTAGACTTTTGTTCTTAAAGCATGAGAGGTGTCTCTGTGGGTGGGCAGGGTCAGACATGAGGCTTAATTAGATTCATAATGTTTCAGAGCAGAATGTTTGTGACACATATTTACATATGCTGTTTCCTTGAATTCCAGAAAGAGGATCACACTTTTGTAATGTAGTCTTCAGAGTATAGGCCCCCCATTGTTACAGCTGCTGACAGTCTAAAGCTTCTCATTGAGACCATCGGCATGCTAGGCAACGCTTTCAGATCGCTATTGTTACCAGATCTTGTCTGCGCACTGGGAAGGGGAACTTGGAAATGGGAAGGACCATATTTTCATTTTCTCTCATTTATTTTTCAACATGGTTGGATACCAGAGAAATGGCAATGAGCAAAGAGTAAATATGTGAGCAAATACCTAACCACACCAAAGAAGCTCCAGGAGAGCAGCAAACTTGTTTGTCCTGTCCCTGCTCTAACACCAGCACTCAGAACAGTGCAAAACACAGAACAGGTACTCACCAAACATTTGTTAAATGAGTGAACTCTGCATAAAGGAGTGATTAGAGTTGAAGCAGTTAGTATACAAAGGTACTGTGAAGAGACATGAAATCAGTTTTTGTAAAGGAAGCTAATAAGTGGATTAGCTTGTGTGAGGCAGAGGAATTGTGGCTGAGAGATATGAAGTAAGGTATCTGGAAGTAGTAAGTTATATGTAGGGAGACCATATTATTTTTACCCCAACCTGGACATTTTGAAGATTGAAAGAGGACACTTAAGAATTATTCCAGGATTGCGGTGCCTGGGTCGCTCAGTGGTTAAGCATCTGCCTTTGGCTCAGGTCATGATCTCAGGGTCCTGGGATCGAGCCCCACATTGGGCTCCCTGCTCAGCAGGAAGCATGCTTCTCCTTCTCCCTCTCCCCCTGCTTGTTTTCCCTCTCTTGCTGTGTCTCTCTCTGTCAAATAAATAAAATAAAATCTTTAAAAAAAAAGAATTATTCCAGGATGATATGTAAAAATTAGGACTGTCCTCCAAAAACTGGGATATATGGTCATCCTCTTTATATGACACTAAGTAAACTGAGTAAGGGGTTGAGCTATTGAAAATAAAGTTTGAGAAAGACTATTTTAGTTTTCACAATAGATACAGACTTTAAGTCTGAAAGAGCAAGATAGAGAGAAACTAGAAAATAGAAGACCTGCTAGAATTGTAATAGTTATAATCTAGGGATGATAATTTTAAGAGTAGAGAGAAAGGGGTATATCTGAAGGAGTTTGTGAAGAATCAAGCAGAAATGATTAACCAAGGTATATAAATGTTCAGTTATAAAAGAGCCTGCAGTGTTATTTCCAAAATATATAAAATGCAAGCTCTGATAAATTCTGCATTCAATTGAAGTTGCCTCCACACCTTCTAGTTCTGTAATATTGGAGTACTTACTCAACCATTCTGACCCTCAGTTACCTAATGTAACTAAAGGTAACTCATCCAATTTTAGTATATGTGCTGCCAAAGGGAACATGGTAAGTTATCCAAATAAGCCTTTTCATATTTTCAAACCATACTGGAAATTCAAATTTGGTCCCTTGGATCTAGCTATTTTTTTTTTCATTATTCTTAGCCAGGAAAGTTCTTAAGCAAAATAACATTCTCAAACTTATAAAAAGTACCATAAAACAAGACAAAAAATAAATATAACTATAAAATTAGGATTTTAAAAAATCCTTCATGAATAAATAGTAAGAAGATTCAATATATGCCTGGAGTTTGCTTTCAAGGTATACTTCTACCAATTACATCTTGCATCTTTCCAATATCAGAAAACACTTCTGCTGAAAACCACAACAAAAAATGGTTAGATTTGGAAGATGCAGAGATTTTCCTGGTAACATTTGACTTTCAGGAAGAAAATTATTGAACAAAGTCTTTGAGCAGGAGAAATTGAGCTCTACCAGGTAGCTTCATTGCCCCTTTCCTCCAACTCTGAGAATTCTTTTCCCTTTCCCTCATAGCAAACCACTATGGACCTTACAACCTGTGGTTAACACTCATCCATGTGAATGATGCCTTGTCGGAAGGTTCTGACCACTATGATTTTCTACCCTATTTCTCATCCAGAGCCCTGGTTTTAACTGCAATTCAGTTGGGAGGTCAAAGCTCCATCCACTTCCCTTTGTACAGAAATAGACATTTTGCCAAAACTTCAGAAAAAGAGACATTATTTTCCAATCTCTCCCTCTCACTTTTGTGTGTATACATTTGACTTAAGGGAGAATTTGTTATATAATTCTCTTTAGTGAATCTTCATCTATAATAATTGTAGCTCAACATCATCACTGCTATAGAGATGAGTGGAAAGAGTAATGGAAATTCTTGATAGCATCTTAATGTCATGAGACTCATATTTCCCACTAGAATTTGAACCACTTCTGAGTTGTTGAAATTACTGCTATGTGTATTTACAGTCATTTTTATAATAAAAAGCTTTATTACCCTTATTATGGGCTAAAGAAATGCTTTAAATCTTGAGTTCTGAAGTAGTATCTCCTGTCCTAAAAGTAATGAAGCTTTTCAAGAGACAGAGAAAGAAAGTGCATTCTGAAAAGATAGTTCATGGTTTTAGAATTTTGTTGCAATTTTGGTTCATATATTTTTACTAAGTGTACCTTTTATATGTAAATTAAGTGATTATATGAGAGAATACTGTTTTCATAAAGTAAGAAATTATTTTATATCCTAAAAGACATAGGAGTATAAACCAGTAAGGTAGTTCTGCATGTTTGTTTGATGGCTGTGAAATGACCTGTTTGATTTTCTATTACAGACCAGTGGGTTACACTGTCCTGGCCCACCAGACCCAGACTGTAGGGTAGCTGACTTCTCATTAGAGAGTACTGTGGTACAGAGTGCATTCATAGCCTATGATAAATAAAGTGCATTTAAAACCTCATATATGTGTGCCTGGGTGGCTCAGTCGTTAAGTGTCTGCCTTCGGCTCAGGTCATGATCCCAGGGTCCTGGGATCGAGCCCTACATGGGGCTCTCTGCTCAGCGGGAAGCCTGCTTCTTCTTCTACCACTCCCCCTGCTTGTGTTTCCTCTCTTGCTGTGTCTCTCTCTGTCAAATAAATAAAATCTTAAAAAAAAGTAAAAAAATAAAACCTCACGTGTAGAAACAGCCTTCCATTGTGAAAGCAATACCATAAAAACATTTTTATCCTTTGAAACACTATTAGAGAGGGGAAAGAAAGAATTTTCTGGCTAAGCCCTGACAAATGAGTTTATCATTTGGCCATATGGGATAGTATATGCACACATGTCTAGATAGTCAAATTCATTCAAATTGGTCCAGACAGACTAATTCATCAGTTCTTTGGAGGGAGAGCCCAAGCTGAGTTAAATAAAATGTTAAACTAAAAGTAGTTTCATTACCTCAGGGGAGAAGTAGAGAGAACTTGGCCTCAAGTCTTAACAGAATTGCATAATGGCTTTAGTGAGCAGATAATCATTTGTGATTAGGGCATTCACTGTATACAAAAGCTTCAGCAAAAGTAGGGATCCTTTTAATCTTCTCACTTAGTCTTATTTATCTATTTGCTGAGCAGATTGTGTGTGTGTGTCCATAATACAGACATATATTTAGGACAGGCAGGTGGAGATTATTGCAGATTCCAAATTAATGGAGTTTGGTTAACTAATGAGGTTTTGCTGTCTGTGTATACATGACAGACACAGGCAGTAAAGAACGAAGTGTGCCACCTGTACCTCAGATTTTAACTCATTCTGTTTTCCTCACTGCAAGTGCCATAAATTCTACCTGTGATATGAGAGTCAACCTACATCTTTCTGTTTCTGGCATTGTCCTTTGCAATAAAAAAAATTGAGATCAAAATTTACCTGAGAATCTGTAGATATGTAAAGCCAGATATGCCTGGTTATAATTTTCTCTCTTGGGATAATCTACTGTAATTATTTCTTTATTGAATGCCACTAACTCAGAAGAGGGGGTATAAATTATATTCATGATACTTTCCTAGCAACCTTAAAGTCTACAAATGAAATGATGCAGAAAAGGCCAATGAATAGGGAGGCAAACATAGATGAGACATGTTTGAAAGGGAAAAAATATTTAAAGAAACTAGTAAGAGACAAAACAAAATTTAATAGATTAGAGGGATTCTGGGAAGATGGCAGAGTAGGGAGCACCAGGAATCTATCTCCCCACCTAGACAATAATTGCACTGGTAGGATCTATTTGATGTAACCATTTTGGAATTATGGAGTCTATTGAAGGGTTTCAACTTTTAGGGGAAGGCTTGGGTGGTAAAATGTGGCTAATTTTAGTTCATAGCTTAACAGCCACTACCCATTTCCCAACACCACCTTGTGGAAGACAACTGTGTATGTGTTCCTAGAGCAACTCACACAAAGCTTGTGGGAACCAGGGTGGGCAATAAGAACCTTATCCTTCTGATATATGGGATTTGTGTTCTAGTCACTGATTCCTGACTCAGATAATGAAGATGCAGATACAGAGGTGGCAGACATTATTGCACCCCCCCCCCCATTGTTACTTCCAAATAAAGTGACTTCTAGGGAATTTAAAGGGCCAGCACCATTTTCTTCCCTTCATTGTTCTGTTTTTTTCCCCCCTTGGGAGCCAGATATTAACGAATAAGGTGTTCAAAAAGCAACTGCACATACAGAAGAATCTAGAAAGTCACTGTGCATGCCCAGGGAAAGATACAGAATCAGAAAATACATGAGAAGACCTTAAGTTTCCACATCAGGCTGATCTTCAGTACAAAGACAGATGATAAAAATAAAACAAAAACAAAAAAATCCAAGACCCCAGGTAGAAGAAGAACCTAATTTCCAGAGTTACCACATATTTTTTTCAAATGTATAGTTTTTTAATAACAACAAAAAAATCACAAAGCATAAAAGAGAAAGGAAAGTATGGCCTACTCAAAGGCCATATTTAAAAATACATAAAAAAGCAGAAACTGTCCTGGAGAAGGACAAGATAGAAGACCTACTACACAAAATTTTTAAAACAGCCCTAAAGATATGCAAAGAACTAAAGGAAGATATTGAGAAAGTCAAGAAAATGACGTATGAATGAAATGAAAAATATAAATAAATAGAGAAAACTTAAGAAACAAAAAAATTCTAAAACTGAAAAATATAATAACTAAAATGAAAGTTCACTAGAGAAATTCAAAGTCAGTTTTCAACAAGCAGAAGAAAGAATCAACAAATTTTAAGATAATAAAATTGGAATTATAACTTTTGAGGAACAGAAACAAAATTCAAGAAAAGTGAACTGGGCCTAAGGGATCATGGAACACCATCAAGTGCACCAACATATGATTGTGTGAGTCTCAAGAGAAGAGGGAAAGGGGCAGAGAAAATATTCTAAGAAATAATAGTTAAAAACTTCTCAAATTTGATGAAAACATGAACGTTAACATCCAAAGAAGTTCAACAAACTCAAAGATGACCTCAAAGAGACTCATACTGAAGCACATTATAATCAAACTGTTCAAAGACAAAGAGAGAATCTTTAATGCAGCAAGAGAAAAGCAACTCATCATATACAATGGGTATTCACTAAGATTAACAGCAGATTTCTTATCAGAAACATTGGAGGCCAGAAGGTAATGGGATGATATATCCAAAGTGCTGGGGAAAAAAAAAAAAAAACTGTCAACCAAGAATCTTTTAACTAGTAAAACTGTCTTTCAAAAGTGAGGAATAAATAAGATATTCCTAGATAAACAAAGGCTGAGGGAGTTCATTACCATTAGACTGCCTTGTAAGAAATGCTAAATGGAGCCCTGCAGTTTGAAATGAAAAGACACTAAATAATAACTTGAAGCCTTATGAAGAAATAAAGACCTCAGTAAGGATAAATTTTACATGGGCAACTATACAAGTTAGTATTATTATAAAACTGATTTGTAACTTTATCTTTTCTACATAATTTAAGAAACTAACACATTACAAAAAACAATGAGTAGTTTATGCTTTTGGATACACAATGTATAAAGATGTAAATTTGTGCCACTAATAATAACTGGGTAATTAATAACTGAAAGAGGTGGGGAAGAAGCTATATAGAAGCAGAGGTTTGTATATTATTGAACTTGAGCTAGTGTAAATTGAAATTAGAGTATTATAATTTTAGGTTATTCAATGTAATCCCTGTGGTAACCACAAAGAAAATAGTTACAGAATAAATATAAAAGGAAATGAGAAGGGAATTGAAATGTTTCACTAAAAAATCAGCTAGACACAAAAGGAGACAGTAATGTAGGAAATGAGGGACAGAAAAACTATAAAGCATATAGAAAACAAGGAGCAAAATGACTGAAATAAGTTCCTCCTTACCATAATAAGTTTGGGTTTTTTCTACATTTTAATTCCAGTATAGTTAATATACAGTGTTAAATTAATTTCAGGTGTATAATATACTGATTCAAGAATTCTATGTGTTACTCAGGGCTTATCAAGAGAAGTGGACTTTTAATCCCCTTCACTTATTTCACCCATCACCCCCACCCACCTCCCTTCTGGTAACCATCTGTTTAAGAGGCTGTTTTCTGGTTTGTCAATTTTGTTTCCCTTTGGTTGTTTGTTTCATATCGAAAATTCCACATGTGAGTTACATCATACAGTATTTGTCTTTCTCTGATTGATATTTTACTTAGCATTATATTCTCTAGATCCATCCATGTTGTAAATGGCAAGATTTCATTCTTTTTAATGGCTGAATATTGCATTGTGTGTGTGCATGTGTGTGTATACATGTACACATCTTCTTTATCCATTCATCTATTGGTGGACACTTGCTCTGTTCCCATAATTAGACTATTGTAAGTAGTGTTGCAACAAACAAAGGTGTACATAAATCTTTTTGAATTGGTGTTTTCATATTCTTTGGGTAAATACACAGTACTGTGATTACTGGATCACAGGGTAGTTCCATTATTGTTTTTGAGGAAGCTCCATACTGCTTTCCACAGTAGCTGCACCAGTTTGCATTCCCACCAATAGTTATGAGGATTCCTTTTTATCCACATTCTCACCAACACTTGTCATTACTTGTATTTTTTATTTTATCCATTCTGAGATGTGTGAGGTGATATCTCATTGTAGTTTTGATTGGTATTTCCCTAGTGATGAGTGATATTGAGCATCTTTTCATGTGTCTGTTAGCCATGTGAATGTCTTCTATGGAGAAATGTCTGTTAATGACTTCTGCCCAGTTTTTAATTGGATTTTTTGGGGGGTTGTGTGTGGAGCTTTATAAGTTCTTTATATATTTTGGGTACTAATACTTTCTTCGATATGTCATTTTGCAAATATCTTTTCCCATTGAGTAGGCTGCCTTTCAGTTTTGTTGATTGTTTCCATTTCTGTCCAGAGGCTTTTTATTTTGATGAAGTTCCAATAGTTAAATTTAGCTTTTGTTTCCCTTGCCTCAAGAGACATATCTAGAGGGCGCCTGGGTGGCTCAGTTGGTTAAGCGACTGCCTTCGGCTCAGGTCATGATCCTGGAGTCCCTGGATCGAGTCCCGCATCGGGCTCCCTGCTCGGCAGGGAGCCTGCTTCTCCCTATGACCCTCACCCCTCTCATGTGCTCTCTCTCTCTCATTCTCTCTGTCTCAAATAAATAAATAAAATCTTTAAAAAAAAAAAAAAAAGAGACATATCTAGAAAAATGTTGTTGATGATGATGTCAGAGAAATTACTGCCTGTGCTTTCTTCTAGGATTTTTATGATTTAAGGCCTCATATTTAGGTCTTTAATCCATTTTGAGGTGTGTGTGTGTGTGTGTGTGTGGTATAAGAATGTGATCCAGGTTCATTCTTTGCATTTGGCTGTCCATATATATCCCAACACCATTTGTTAAAGAGACTGCCATTGTATATCCTTGCTTCCTTGTCAAAGATTAATTGATCATATAATTGTGGGTTTATTTCTGGGGTCTCTATTCTGTTCCATTAATCCATGTGTCTGTTTTTGTGCCAGTTGCATACTATCTTTATCACCACAGCTTTGTAATATAACTTGAAGTCCGGAATTGTGATGTCTCCAGGTTTGCTTTTCTTTTTCAGGGTTGCTTTGGCTATTCAGAGTCTTTTGCAGTTCCATAAAAATTTAAGTATTGTTTGTTCTAGCTCTGTGAAAAGTGCTGGTGGTATTTTGATAGGGATTGCATTAAATGTGTAGATTGCTTTGGCTAGCATAGACATCTTAACAATATTTGTTCTTCCAATCCATGAGCATGGAATGTCTTCCTTTTCTGTCATCTTTAATTTCTTTCATCAGTTTTCTTTTTTTATAGTTTTCAAAGTACAGGTCTTTACCTCTTTAGTTAAGTTTATTCTTAGGTATTTTATTATTTTTGCTCCATTTATAAATGAGATTATTTTAATTTCACTTTCTGCTACTTTTTTATTAGTGTATAGAAATATTACAGATTTCTGAACATTGATTTTGTACCTTGTGACTTTACCAAATTCATTTATCAGTTCTAGTAGTTTTTGGTGGATTGTTTAGAGTTTTCTATATGTGGTATTATGCCATCTGCAAACAGTGAAGGTTTTATTTCTTCCTTACTGATTTAGGTGTCTTTTATTTCTTTGTGTTGTCTGATTACTGTGGCTAAGACTTGCAGTACTATGTTGAAGAAAAGTGGTGAGAACAGATATCTCTGAGTTCTTCCTGACCTTAGGAGAAAAGATCTCAGTTTTTCATTATTATGATGTTAGCTGTGGATTTTTCAAATAAGGTTTTTATTATTTTGAGGTATATTTCTTCTAAACCTACTTTGCTGAGGATTTTTATCATGAATGCATGTGTACTTTGTCAAATGCTTTTTCTGCTTCCATTGGAATGATACGGTTTTTATCCTTTTATTGATGTTATGTGTCATGTTGAATGATTTTGAATATTGAACCACCCTTGTATCCCAGGAATAAATCCCATTTGATTGTGGTGAATGATTTTGTAATGTATTTTTGGATTTGGTTTGCTAGTATTTTGTTGAGTTTTTTTTTTCCCATATATGTTCATTAGCTATATTGGCCTGCAGTTCTCTTTTTTTGTAGTGTCTTTATCTGGTTTTGGTATCAAGGTAGTGCTGGCCTCATAAAAGGAATTTGGATGTTTTCCTTCCTCTTCTATTTTTTGAAATAGTTTGAGAAGAATAAATATTAACTCTTCTTTAAGTCTTTGGTAGAATTCCCTTAAGAAGACATCTGGCCCTGGACTTGTGTTTGTTGAAAGTTTTTTGATTACTTCAATTCATTGCTGGTAATTGGCCTGTTTAAGTTATCTATTTCTTCCAGATTCACTTTTGTGAGGTTTTATTTCTAGGAATTTATCCATTTTTTTCTAGGTCATCCAATTCGTTGGCATATAATTTTTCATAATATTCTCTTATTTTTGTATTTCTGTGATGTTGGTTGTCATTGCTGCTCTTTCATTTGTGATTTTGTTTTTTGTGGTCTTGTCTGTTTTTCTTTTTCTCTTTCTTTCTTTTTTTTTTTTTTTTTTTTTTAATGAGTCTGTCTAGAGGTTTATCAACTTTGTTGATCTTTCCAAAGAACCAGCTCCTGGTTTCATTGATCTGTTCTATTGTTTTTTAGTTTCTGTATTGTTTATTTCTGTTCAAATCTTTATTATTTCCTTCTTTCTGCTGGTTGGGGGTTTTGTTTGTTCTTTTTCTAGCTCTTTAGGTGTAAGTTTAGGTTGTTTATTTGAGATTTTTTTTTTTTGCTTCTTAAGGTAGGTTTGTATTGCTATAAATTTCCCTCTTGCAACGTCTTTTGCTGGATCCCAAAGATTTTGGATTATTGTGTTTTCATTTTCATTTGTCTCCATGTATTTTTTGATTTCCTCTTTGATTTCTTGGTTGACCCATTCATTGTTTAGTAGCATGTGATTTAACTTCCATGTATTTGTGCTCTTTCCAGATTTCTTCCTGTGGTTAACTTCTAGTTTCATAGAGTTGTGGTCAGAAAAGATGCATGCTATGACTTCAATCTTTTTTTTTAATTTTTGAGACTTGTTTTGTGGGCTAATATGTGATCTATTCTGGAGTCTCCTCCATGTGCTCTTGAAGAGAATGTCCATTCTATTGTTTTAAGATAGAATGTTCTGAATATATCTGTTGAATCCATCTGGTCCAGTGTGTCATTCAAAGTTACTGTTTCCTTGTGGATTTTCTGTTAAGATTATTTGTCCATTGATGTAAGTGGGGTTTTAATGTCCCCTACTATTATTGTTTACTCTCATTTACTTTATTTACATTTGTTATTAACTACTTTATGTATTTTGGTGCTCCTAAATTGGATGCATAAACATTTGCAATTGTTATATCTTCTTTTGGTTTGTTCCATTTATGATTATATAGTGTCCTTCTTTGTCTTTTGTTACAGTCTTTGTTTTAACGCCTATTTTGTCCAATATAAGTAATGTTACCCCAGCTTTGTTTTCACATCTACTTGCATGATATATTCTTCTCCATCCCTTCACTTCTAATCTGCCTGTCTTTCAGGCCTGAAATGAGTCTCTAATAGGCAGCATATAGATGGGTCTTGTTTTTTTGTTTTTTTTTTTAATCCATTTCATCACTCTATGTCTTTTGATTAGACAATTTAGTACATTTACATTCAAAGTAATTATTGATAGGTATGTATTTATTGACATTTTATTACTTGTTTTATGGTTGTTTTTGTGGTTCTTCTCTGTTCCTCTTTTCCCTTGCTCTCTTCTCTCATCATTAGGTGGCTTTCTTTGGTGATATACTTGGATTCTTTTCTCTTCATTCTTTGCATATCCACTACTGGTTTTTTATTTGTGGGTGACATTAGATTTGCATATAACATCTTCTGCATATAGCAGTCTATATTAAGTTGATGGTTGCTTAAGTTTGAACCCACTCTTTACTCCTCTCTCCTTCATGTGTTAGGTATATGGTGTCATAATTTGTATCATTTTATTTTGTAAGACCCTTGACTGATTTTTACAGATATACTTATTTTTATTTCTTTTTTGAATCCTACTTTTCTTACTCTTGCTTGTGGTCTTTCCTTTCCACTCAGAGTCCCCTTTAACTTTTCTTGTAGTGCTGGCTTAGTAGTCATAAATTCTTTTAACATTTTTTTTTTTTTTTTTGGTCTGGGAAACTTTTTATCTCTCCTTCTATTATGAATGATAGCCCCATTGGATAAAATATCCTTGGCTGTAGATTTTTCCCTTTCAGCACTTTGAATGTATTATGCCACTCTCTTCTGTCTTGCAACGTTTCTGCTGTAAAATCAGTTCATAGACTTTTGTGTTTTACCTTGTATTTAACTTTTTTTTCTCTTGCTGCTTTCAAAATTCTCTCTTTATCACTACTTTTTGCCATTTTAATTATTATGTGTCTTGGTGTGGAGCTCCTGGGGCAATTTTGAGGGGGAATCTCTGTGCCTCCTGAATCTGAGTTTCCTTTTCCTTCTCCAGATTCAGGAAGTTTTCAGCTATTACTTATTTAAATAAAATTTCTGCCCCCTTTTCTCTCTCTTCTCCTTCTGGAATCCCCATAATGTAAAGGTTATTATGCTCGATGGAATCACTAATTTCCTTAAATCTATTCTCATTTTGCATATTTTTTGTCTCACCTACTCAGTTTAATTACCTTTGAATACTCTGTCCTCCAGGTAGCTGATTCATTCTTCTGCTTCCTCTAGTCTACTATTTATCCTGTCCAGTGTAATTTTAATTTCATTTTTTGTGTTTCTTTATCTCTGGTTCTTTTTTTTTATCTGTTTGTTAAGGGTCTCACTGATGTCCTCCACTCGTTTCTCATTTCCAGTGAGTATCTTTATGATCATTACTTTAAATTCTCTATCGGTCATATTATTGTCTCCATTTTGCTTAGGTCTCTTGCTGTGATTTTGTTCTGTTCTTTCATTTGGAATATATTCCTCTGTCGCCTCATTTGGTCTAACTCTCTGTGTCTCTTTCTCTGTGTTAGGAAATCCACTACATTTCCTGCTCTTGAAAGCAGTGGTCTTATGAAGAAGAAGTCTTGTCGTACCTTGCAGTGCAGTGTCCCCTGTTCACCAGAACCTGGCTCTTCAGGTGTGTCTCCTATGTGTGTTGCATGCACCCTCCTGTTGTGGCTGAGCTGCTTTTTCCTTCAGTGAAGTTATCTGTTGTGGCTCTCTTTGCCTATTGTGGGGGGTGTTTGGTTCCTGCAGTGTTAGTAAGTCAGTTTGGGGCCACCTTGGTCTTGAATTGAGACTAACCAAAAATTTGCCAGAGATGTGGTAGCCCCAAACTGCCAGGTTCTTTCCCTGGGTTGTCCCCTGAGAAACTTTCATTGGTGAACAGGGTCTGAAATCAGACCAGTCGTCTGCCCCCAGCCCAATGCTGGGGCCACAGTCTGGTGTGTGTGGTTATATTTTCCTTTTCCTCAAGCAGGAGTCTCTTTAGAGCAGTGCTGGACCCTTTCAGCGTTGCCTGCACACTGCCAAACTTTGGTACCCTTTTGGATGAGCTCCATCCAAGACTGTGTTGGATGGGACTGATCTGCAACACGCATTGAGGAAGGACATGGGACATGTGGTGTTTGTAAGGTTTGCAAGTCATTTCTTTGTGTGGGGAGATCTGCTGTCTCCAGGACTGAAGCTGGGTTGGTTTAAAGGGGCAGATCTGCAAAACTTGCAGGGGAGGGAGGTGGAATTGTTAGCAAGTTTGGGGACCACTGGTCTTCTGCAAGAGGGGACCTGCTGTACTGGGACTGAATCAGGCCTGACATGAGGGTGCAGATCCACTGAAAAATGGGGAGGCAGCAGTGTTAGCAAATTAGGTAGCAAGTTGGTGACATTCTGGTTCTCATCAGTGAATGAGTGTTTATGTTTGTGGGCAGGGGAGGGAGATGACATTTCCCAGATCCTTTGTTCCTGGAGGAGTCCTCCAATGATCTCTGTCCCTCTAGGACATGCTCTGAGATGAGTAAACAGCTCTCCCTCCTATATGCTCCAGGCATTTTTCAAGCAGCTGTTTCTATGCCATATCTCTTTGGACTGATTTTGTGCTGTCTCTTTAAGTGTAGAGACAGTTTCCTCTTGCCCTTCTAGCTCTCCCCAACTGAGCCTGCTGATCTTTAAAATTCCAGGTTTTAAGTCCCACTGGTTGTAAGAACTCACAAAATACAGCCCCTCTGGTTTTCAAAGCCAAATATTAATGGGATTTGTTTTCCCCATGCAGGCTCCCCAGTGTAATGGTCTGTTTCTCTCCCCCTCTGTTCCCATAGGTGCTTCCCTCCTAGCGACAGCTCAACAGGTCCATTTAGCTCACTACCATGTCTCCACCCTTCCTACCTTCTTCAATGTGGCCTCTTCTCTACAGTTAGTAGTAGAGTTTGTTCTTCCAGTCTTTGGGGGTTTTCTGCATTATTTACACTGATGTGAGTGTTATCTAGTTGTATCCATCAGATGAGGTGAGCTTAGAGTCATCTTACCCCATCATCTTACTCAACTCTCTCTCAGTAATAACTTCAAATGTAAATGGATTAAACTCTGTAATTAAAAGACAGATTGGCAGAATGGATTGAAAAAAAAATGATCACTATACTCTATCTGCAAGAGACTCAGTTTAGGTTCAAAGACAAAAATAGATTGAAAGTGAACAAATGAAAAAATATATCCTATACAAACAGTAACCAAAGAAAATAGGGTTGTTATACTAATATCAAGCAAAATAGACTTTTTTTTATTTTTTAAATTTATTTATTTTATGGAGATAGAGAGTGCACAAGCAGGAGGAGCTGCAGGCAGAGGGAGAGGGAGAAGCAGGCTCCCCACCAAGCAAGAAGCTGACGTGGGGCTCGATCCCAGGACCCTGGGATCATGACCTGAGCCAAAGGCATATGCCCAACCAACTGAGCCACTCAGGTGCCCCAAACAAAATAGACTTTAAAGCAAAAAAGTTTACAAGTGACAAAGAAGGACATTGTATGTTAATAAAAGGTTCAATACATCAAGAATGTAACAATTATAAACATGAATGTAACTAATAACAGATCTCTCAAAATATATAAAGAAAATTTGACAGAATTAATGGGAGAAATAGACAGTTCCACAATAATAATTGAAGGTTTCCATACCCCACTGTCAATAATATATAGAAAAACTAGGAAAAAAAGATAAGTAAGGAAAGAAAGAACTTCAACAACATAATAAACCAATTAGATGTAACAGACATATACATAGTAGTCAACCCAACAACAACAGAATACACATTCTTCTCAAATTCGCATGGAACATTCTCCAAGATAGACCATATTTGTGCCACAAATTACATCTCAGTATATTTACAAAGATAGATATCACACAAAGTATTTTCAACTACAACAGGATGAAATTAGAAAACAATAACAGAAGGAAATTTTAAAAATACACAAATATGTGGAAATTAAACAGAACACTCCTAGACAACCAATGGGTCAAAGGAAAAAATCACAAGGAAAATTAAAAAATACTTAGAGATTAGTGAAAATTAAAACCAACACACCAGAGCTTAGGAGATACTCAAAAGCAGTGCTAAGGGGAGATTCATGTCTATAAGCAAATTAAAAAGCAAGGAAAATTTCAAATCTCAAATCAGCAACCTAACCTTATAACTTAGAGAACTAGAATAAAAAGAAAAAAAAATAACCAAAAGCTGGCAGAAGGAAAGAAATAATAAAGATTAGAGGGGAGATAAATGAAATAGAGAATAAGAAAAGAAAAGAGAATCAACAAAACCAAAAGTTATTTCTTCAAAAAGATCAGCACAAGTGACAAACCTTTAGCTAAACTAAGAAAACAAAGAGAGGACCCAAATTACTAAAATCAGAAATAAAAATGGGGATATTATTTCTGATTCTACAAGAATTAAAAGATTATAAGAGATTACCATGAACAATTACACACCAAAAACTTGAATAAACTAGATAAACAAATTCCAAGAAACACAAAACCTACTAAGACTGAATCATGAATAAATTTTAAAAAATCTGATAAATGAAGAAAGCCCTGGGACTAATGGCTTCACTGGTTAATTCTGCCACATATTTGAAGAGAGAAATAACACTAATTCTTCTCAAATACTTCTAGAAAATAGATAAAGAGGGAACACTTTCTACCTCCTTCTATGAGGTCAGCATTACCCCAATACCAAAGCCAGACAAAGAGACTACAAGAAAAGTACAAATCAATATCCCTTATGAACATTGGTGCAAAATTCTTCAATTAAATATTAGGAAACACAATTCAGCAGCATATTCAGGGATTATACATTATGACCAAGGAAATTATGCCTAGAATGCAAGGATTGTTCAACATATGAAAATTGAGCAATATATTATACCACATTAACAGAATAAAGGGAAAAAAAAACATGATTATCTCAACTGATAAGAAAAAGCAACTGACATAATCCAACACCATGTCATGATAAAAACACCCAACACATTAGGAATACAGAAGGAAACTGTCTTAACATAATAAAAGCCATATATGAAAAACCCACAGCCAACATTATATACTCAATAATGAAAGGCTGAAAACGTTTCCTTTAAGATGAGAAAGAAAGCAAGGATTCCTGCTTTCAGCATTTCTATTCACCATAGTATTGAAACTCCTAGCCAGAGCAATTAGACAAGAAAAGGAAATAAAAAACATCCAATTCTAAAAGGAAAAAGCAAAACCGTGTTTATAGATGATATGATCTTATATGTAGAAAACTCTAAAGAGTCTACCAAAAAAAAAAAAGAAGAAGAAGAAAAACATTAGAACTAATAAACAAATTCAGCAAAGTGGCAGGATACAAAGTCAATGCACAAAAATAAGTTTCATTTCTATACATTACCAGTAAGCAACCTCAAAAGTAAATTGAGAAAACAGTTTCATTTACAATAGTGTTAAAAAAATAAAATACTTAGGAATTAAGAAGGTAAAAGACCTGTAAAATGAACACTACAAAACATTGCTGAATGTAATTAAAGAAGATATAAATAAATGGAAAGAGTCCCATGCTCATGGATTAGAAGATTTACCCTTGTTAAAATGCCAATACTACCTAAAGCAATCTATAAATTCAATGCAATCCCTATCAAAACCCCAATGGCATCTTTTGCAGAACTAGAAAATTTCATCCTAAAATTATATGGAAATTCAAGGGGGCCCAAATAGTCAAAACAATCTTGAAAAAGAAAAAAGTTGGAGGACTCACACTTACTGACTTCAAAAATTACTACAAAGTTATGGTAATCAAAACAATATGGTACTGGCATAAAAATAGACACATAAACCAATGGAATAAAATAGAAAGCCCAGAAATAAACCCTGATATACATGGTCAAATGATTTTAAACAAGGGTGCCAAGAAATTCAATGGGAAAAGACAGTCTTTTAAGATTTTATTTATTTATTTGACAGAGAGAGAGAGTACAAGCACGGGGGAGCATCAGGCAGAGTGAGAAGCAGGCTCCCCACTGAGTAGGGAGCCCAATGCAGGACTTGATCCCAGGACCCTGGGATCATGACCGGAGCTGAAGGCAGCCACTTAACTGACTCAGCCACCCAGGTGCCCAAGGACAGTCTTTTAAACAAATGATGGTGGGAAAACTAGATATCTACATGCAAAAGAATGAAGTTGGACTCTTACCTAACACTATACATAAAAATTAACCCCAAATTAGTCAAAGACCTAAAACTATAAAACTCTTAGAAGAAAACATAGGGCAAAAGCTTCACAACATTGGATTTGGCAATGATTTCTTGGATATGACACCAAAGGCACAGGCAGCAAAAGAAAACAAATAGGGAAATTAGACTTTATTAAAATGAGAAACTTTTGTTTATCAAAGACACTATCAACAAAGAGGCAACCCATAGAACAGGAGGAAATATTTGTAAATCATATATCTGATAAGGTATTAATATCCATACTATATAGAGAACTCCTAAAACTCAACAAAAATAAAATCAAATAATATAATTTAAAAAACCAATTGAATTTAAATAAAATAAGATAAAAAATGCAGAAGGACTTGAATAGGTATTTATCCAAAGATGTACAAATGGCCAATAAACACATGAAAAGATGTCCAACATTTGTAATCATTAGAGAAATTAAAACCACCCAATCTAATAGATGTAAAGAGATTTTATATACATTTCTCAGATTATTAATAATTTTGACATGTTTTCATATGTTTATTATGATTTGAGGATTTATCCTCTGTACATTTCCTATTCTCAACCTTCGCACATTTTTTTAACTGAGGTTCTTGTTTTTTCTTGTTAATTTATAAGTCCCCTGAATATTTTAGACACTAATTCCTTTTTGATTTTAGATACTGCAAATATCTTCTCTCATTCTTTCACCTGACTCTGGACTTTTAAATTGTATCTTCATTGAATAGATATTCTTAACTTTGATGTAATAAAGTTAATACATTTAAGGTTATGATTTGTATTTTTGAAGTTTTAAGACATTCTTGCATACCCCTAGCTCACAAAGACATTCTCCTACATTTTCTTCTAATGACTTTATAGTTTAACTTTTTTTGTATTTGGGTTTGATATACCTGGATTTGGCCTTTGTATATAATGTTAGATAAGGATCTAGATTTGCTTGTTTTGCTTTGTTTTTAAGGTTTTTTAAGTTTTAATTTAAAAAATGATAGATTCACAGGTAGTTGTAAAAATGGTAGAGATCCCATGTGTTTTCATCAAATTTTTCTCAGTGGTTAACATCTTGTATAACCACACTATAATATCAAAAACAGGAAGTCGACATTTGTACAATCCACAGACATTATTTGGACCAGTTTTACATGCACTTGATTGTGTGTGTATAATTCTATGCCATTTTATCACATGTGTAGATTCTTGTAACCAGCATCACAATCAAAATATTGAACTGTTCCATCATCTCAAAAATCCCTCATGTTACCTTTTATAGTCACACCTACTCTGCCTTTCACCCACCTATTGCAGCTACTACTCCTCTGTTCTCCATCTCTATAATTTGGTCATTTTTCATTGTCATTACATTACATAAATATAATAATGCAGTATGTAATCTTTTGAGATTGGCTTTTTCCATTCTTTGTAACACTTTTAAGATCAATCAAGTTGCATGGATCAATAGTTTCTTCTTTTTTATTGCTGAGTATTATTCGTTAGTACAGATATGTACCAGTTTGTTTTATTACTTACCCATTGATGGACATTTGGGTTTTTACAGGTTTTGACTATTATTTTTTTTTAAGATTTTATTTATTTATTTATTTGAGAGAGAGAGAGAGAAACAGCATGAGAGGGGAGAGGGTCAGAGGGAGAAGCAGGCTCCCCGCTGAGCCGGGAGCCCAATGCGGGACTCGATCCCGGGACTCCAGGACCATGACCTGAGCTGAAGGCAGTTGCTTAACCAACTGAGCCACCCAGGCGCCCCAGGTTTTGACTATTATTAATAAAAGCATCTATGAATATTTCCATATACATTTTTGTGTGGTAATATGTACTGAATTTCCTTGGGTGTATACATAGGAGTGGAACCATTAGGTCATATGGTTTAACTTTTTGAGTTAACTTTTTGTTAAACTTTTTGAGGAACTGGCAGATTATTTTCCAAAGCAGCTGTACTATTTTACTGTCCCACTAGTAAGAGATCTAGATTCTTCACATCCTTGTCCACATTTAGTATTATCAATATATATATATTTTTTTTAATTTTAGCTGTTCTGATAGATGTGTAGTAACATATCATCATGGTCTTCCTTTGATTTCCATGAAGGATAGTGATCTTGGACGTCTTTTCATGTGCTTATTTGCCACCCAAATATTCTTTTCAGTGAGCTGTTTATGTCTTTTGTCCATTGCCTAATTGGATTCCTTGTTTTCTTTTTCTTTTGAATTTTGAGTTACTAATATATTATAGATAATAGTTCTCTGTTGGACAAATTTTTTGCAGATATCTTCTTCTAGCCCATACCTGTCTTTTGATCCACTTAATAGGATTTTTCAATGAAAAATTTTAAAATTTTGATGAATCCAATGTATATATATTATGGATCATGGTTTTGGTGTGTATGAAAGTTTTCTTTTCTTCATGTAGCATTTTTGGTATTTTACGTCTTTCTACAAGTATCTCTATTTCATCAGATGTTCACATTTTTAGCACATATATTTATAATACTTCAAATAATTTTATCTACAGTTAATTTAAATTTATTTTAAAGTATTTTATTTATGTGTATCTTTCTCTTTTCTCTTGATTATCTTGCCACAGCTCTGTCTATATAATTCATCTTTTCAAATAATTAGCTTTTAATTATGTTAATATCTCTATTTATTGTTTTTGGTGTTGTGCCTCTGTTTCATTTATCATCATCATCATTTTATTCTTCCTTCTCATTTGTTTTGTGGTTTCCTTTTGTTCTCTTCCTAACCTCTAGAGTTGAATACTTAGTTCACTTATTTTTTCTTTATTTTGTAATAAAATTTTAACACATATAAAAGACAAGCATAATATATATGTAAGTAATAAACTTTTCTACTTTAGGCATACTTCAACCAAATCTTATACACAGATGGATATTTTAACAATCCTTAAGTCCTAGGGAAGTAGATTTCTCAGCTTCCCTTGAAAACTGTGCTTAATATAGTTGTATTGGTGATAATTCTTGACTAAAATTAGAGTCTACAAGAAAGAGATGTATTATGAGAAAAATGCAAATATGTATTGAAGTTATGATGAGATTACTGCTGATTGATAGATTATATTAAAAAGTCTGTTTATGATTCCTATCATTTCTCTAATATGTCACTCTTGAGAATTATTACTGATTTACTTTATTTCATCTTCCAAGTGGGTATAATATTTGTTATTATAACTATGATCTTATATTTTAAACAGTGCTAGTAAATATTATCAGATGGAATTTGCCATCAAAAAAAGCTATTATTTCATAAAGATTTTGTTCAAATTCATTACACTAATTTTATTTTATTTTGGGGGGCATGAAATGTTTTTATGAAGATATTGATTTGCACAGGCTAAAAAATGTTAGATACACAGGCTTTTGACCTATGCTTTCTAATAGTGGAAGGATGCTTTCTTTGTCTCTTCCTCAATTCCTTGCTCCTCTATCATTTTTCCCTTCCTCCTTCATCTCTCCTCATCCAGTCCTTCCTTTTTCCTTCACCCCTCCCCACCCCTCCTCCCTCTCTCCTTGCCCCCTTCCTTTCTCCACCCCTCCCTCTCCTGCTCTTCCTCTCCCTCTCCCTCCTATGTCTCCTTTTTTAATTTAAATTTTGTTATATATGCAGAACATATTATAACTTAATCAGACAATGTTTTTCAATATTCAGCATGCCCACATTACTCTACACCACACCCAATACACTCTAATTCCCTTTTTCTCATCTGCCAAAAACTGTAATTGCAGTAGCATATACATTATCCCTTATAGTATAACTCAGTCAACAAATCCTTATTCACTTCCTACTATGTGTGATTCACTTTTGTTACAAGGGTGAATATTACATTGAAATGCTCACAAGAATACCCCTATGGACATTTTTATCTCTAAATATATAATATCAATAGTTCTTTGTTTTTCATTCTTATCCTCTGGTTATAACAAAATTAATGTTAAATATAGCTTAAAATATACATTTTTAATAGAATATGATCAAAACCTTATTCTTTGAATTGTCTTCTGTGTACACATATGGATTGCATATGACAATATAGATTTTCAACCTGCATATATTAGAGATATTTATCACTTTACTTAGTAGATGTTATAGCAATTTCAACTAAAATTTTACCTAAACACTTTTGAACTTTTCAACACAATATTTTCAACCTATGCCACTGTGAAATGAATTTTTTTCATTTATTATCTACTATTTTACTCTATTTTGTAAAATCAGTGAATTTTAAACTATTGCAATATTTCCCTTACTTCTTGTTTTCCTGGCCTCCTAACCTTTCTACATTCCTGAAATATCACTTTGTGCCCTTTATTCCAATGCTCAAAAACCTTCAGTGACTCCATATTGTCTATGAAATGTAAATTACTATTATTTGCTTTACACTACATTAATTCTCTCAAGAGAACTTATACACTTGCTGTTCTACACAGTAGATTATCTTTTGTTAGTAAAAATTGTGTTTAATACACACACACACGCACACACACACACACACACACAGATTCCCTAAGAAAATAAATGTCTTTTCCTCTCTTAAAGCTATCCCTCAGGACACTTTGAATCATGGCTATGCCTCAAGAGACACTTGATAAATGTTTATTAAATGATTGATTGAGCCCATTTGAACCTTATCTAAGTTTTTAGTTTCTTCACTTTCTGACTCAAGATTCTTTCACTATTTATCTACATTTAGTAAAATTAAAAAAAGTGATGGGGAGAGGAGGACCAATGGCCATGCTTATTAGTCTCTGATGGACTGGAATCTCTATATATCCTGACATATCTTCACTCTAAATCCCCAAACTATTTAACCTTTCCAAGACTAAACCTTCTGCCCAAATTCTTCCAGACATCCATTGTCTCCATCCCTTCAAGAGACTCTTAACAGCTGTCTCCACCTTGTGTTTTTTGATGGTCAAAATTTACCTTAAAACTATTGAAATGAAATTTCAAACCATTAATAATATTTATCACATTCTATACATTGTTATCAAGTCCATGCCCAATTTAACACATTGAATATGTGTTAAATATGTAGCATATTCTACATCATTCATTCTTTATCTTTACAAACTGAAAAAAGAATCATGTATGTATATGTGTGTATGTATGTGTGTATATATATATGTATATGTATGTGTATATATATGTATATGTATGTATATGTCTTCTTATGGGTAACTTGTAGAATCTTAGAGTTTGGAAGAAAACTTAAAACTCACCCAATACTTAAAAATCCTAATGATCTTTCTTAATTTTCTCTCCAGATTTTTTCTCTCTTTCTTTATTTGAGATGATCAGAACTTGTCATACAATGTTTGAAGTATGAATTGTCATCATTTTCATTCAACAAATGCTGCAGCACTTCTGTCAGTGCTTTTAGGGAAGTTGATTGTGATTCTGCCTTTTTGTTCCTGGAATATTACCATTTAGAGATGATAGCTCAACTTGTGTAATGTTAATAAAATGTGGCTTGTGTGTTTTAACCTTGAATGGTGTCATATCTAAGAGGCACAGTTAAAAAACAAAAATTTAATTCATAAAGTCAAATGATGCTTTACATGTCCCCCAACTCTCCCTCTCCAGCTTAGAGAAACTTTACTCCATCTGCTCTCTCATCTCTTTATTTTGTAGATTCAGTCAACCCTCTCACTTAGTCTCTTCCTTTTTTTCAGACTCCTTTGTCCTTCAACTCTGTCCTTCTCTGCCTATTTTTTTTTTTATTCTACATCATGGAAATATAAAAACTAGTCTGGATGCAATATGTTTTGCTCAGACAGGTTGAAGAATAAAAGTGGTAGACTGGAAAAACTGAGTATGCAAGATAAGATTCTCTTTTGAGGCAAAAGTTGATTAAAACTTCCCTGTTAATAATTGCACTTTATCATGCATAGATACAACTATGTTTTCAAAGAATATTTTCTTAATCATTTACTTTGAAGTTTATCTGCCATTTTCCCTGGCCTCCTCTTTTCCCTTTTTATCTATTATATTGTCTTCCAGGTCGCTTATTCTCTCTTCTGTCTCAGCTACCCTAGCTGTTAGATTATCTAGATCGGATTGGATCTCATTGATAGCATTTTTAAGTTCTGCCAATTCCCCTTTTATTTCTGCCCTTAGAGACTATGTTGCCATTAATTGATTTCTCCATTCTAGCCACTGTCTTCACAATTGCTAGCCTGAATTCCATCTCCGACATCTTGGTTATATCTGCATCCATTTGTAAATCTGCAGCATAAGTCATAATCTCTGAGTCTTTTCTGTTTTGGGGGCTCCTCCTCCTAGTCATTCCGTTGATGGGTGTTTGAGGGAATGTATAGAGTCCAAATTATTGACCAGAACCCAAGCAAGATGCACCTGTTTTCTTGGGACCTTAGGGTTGCTGGCCTCTTGTTTTCCCAGCCTGTCTTCTGTGGGAGGGGCCTGCTGTTACTCAGGTAACCCTGTTTGGGCGGAGTTGCCCTGCGCCCCTGTGGCGGGGGATGGGCTCAGCGGGAATCAGTTTTGGGGGCTTTTGTTCTCTGGCAGCTTTCCCTAGTGGCTTTCTGCATCTCTTCTGCGAGTTAGAGCAGAAGAGACCGTTTCCAACCCTCTGCCTCAGAGCAGAGAGACCTCAGTCTGTTCTTCAGTGAGCTCTCCAGGCCACACTGTCTCCGTTTCTGTCCGTGCTGCTATAAACTGCAGCGTCCTGGGTTGTGCACCCCTCTGCAGCACTCCCAGTCCTGCCTCCAGATGGGAGCACGTCTCTGCCCTTTGTGCTTCTAAAACCGCCAGCCGCTCCCAGTTCGCACAAGCGACCCCGCCGCTCTGGGTTTCTGCCCCGGGGGCTGCCCTAAAGTCCTTTCCCCGCTGCTACCGGCCTGCGAGTCTGTGCCCCGTCCCCAGCGCATGAGGCTGTCACTCACCGGCGGTGTAAGATCCCCACGACCAGACACCCTCCTGCTGCCATGTATCCTCCAATATCTGCCCATGGAATCACAGCTCCCCGCTTTGTACCTCAAAACCAACTGACTGTGATATTCTGTTTGTAGAGATCCAGATCTTCTTACATCTCAGGCTGGTTTTGTGGGTGCTCAGAGTGGTCAGGTAGATATCCAGCTCAATTCCAGGGACTAGTTGAAATAGGGTCCCCTACTCCTCCACCATCTTTCCTAAGTCTCCTATCTGCCATTTTCTACCCTCTTTCATTTTCACATGATCTCTTTGTAATTGTCCACTTAAGATTCTGTTTTTTTTGTTGTTTGTTTGTTTTTGTTTTGTTTTGTTTGTGACCTGGCGAAACTTAATGTTGGCAGTAAACAGAAATCTTGGCAGTGTATTATCTTTTCCAAATGTATTCACATTTCCAATTGTATTTACATTTACATGACTTTTCTACCATTTTTATTTCTTTCTATGGTAATTAGATCTTAGAAGCTAAGGAACATGTCTGTTAACATAGTAATTAATGTCAAGGCACAAACACTTTCTAATGGTGATCAATGCTAATATTTATTAAATGTAGGAGTTTCATATATATATAAATTGTCTAATGGTTGAGAGGAGAAATAGGGCTAATCCAGGCAATCAGCAATCCCTTTCCAGAGCCAACTTTATCTCTTCTTCCATATCCCTTCCCAATTCCATCAGCTCTTCCCATTCTCTTCTTAAAGTTCTGAAGTTTAAGTTCTTGCTTCCACTGCTCAAATGAAAGGTATTCCCCAAAGGTCATCAAGATCCTCAAATATTTACTGAATGCATACTACATGTTAAATATTATCACAAATTAGGAATTGTGTAGAGCGGTAGACCAAGCAAACAATCTCTGTCTTCATAGATATAGAAACTAGGAGGGACATAAAAACTAACCAAGGAATCACTCAACAGGGATTAAATATTTGACAAGTGTTATGAAAGAAAATAATGTGATCCTATGAAGAGAATAACAATGGTCATCTTATTTGGATTGGAGAATAAGGAATGTCTATCTGAGAAACCCATGGCCTGAAAAGAATGAGAAGAGTTAAGTAGATGAATAGAATAGAAAAAGAGATGGGACAATCATGTATGAAACTCTGAGGAAGAGAATTGGTGCATTAGTAAAACTGAAAGACGTTTTGTGCAGCCACAGCATAAAAAGCAAGGGGGAAAAGTGGTGAGAGAAAAAAGTTGGAAGGGTAAGTCTAGAAATGTTATGCTGGGCTTTTTTTTAGCTCATGTTAATGATTTTATTTCAATCATAAGTGCAATGGCAAGCTGTTTCGTGTTAAAAGGAATGACAAAATATTATTTACAGTTTTGAAATATGGAGGGAAATGGATTGGAAGGGTACAGTTGGTAAGGAATTATTTGAATTCAGGTAAGTAGTGATTGCAGATTTGATAAGGGTAAAATTAGAGGTATATTTTTATGTTAAGTTGGTGGGTTTTGATGATGGACTAATGGATTGAATGTGAAAGGTGGAGGAGAAAAAAAAAGTCTCAGTTTTCAAGCTTGGGCAGTTGGAGGAATGAGGTACTTTAATTGACATAGCACAGTCAGAATGAAGAGTGGACTTTTTTCTAGAGGGTTCTCAAGTGTCCACTTTTTGATATATTGAGTTTGAGATGCCTAGAGATCCAAGTGGCAATATTAAGTAAGTTAAAAGGGTGATCTGGTCTGGAGATATACATTTGGGAATAATAAGTGTATACATGGTATTTAAAGCCACACAGATAGATGGAGGAGGACAAATGAAAGAAGCAAGAATGACTCACTAATCATATCTTTCTGGTATATTTCCAATTACTGATCATGCCCTTCTTGAAATTTTGTCTTCCTGTAGATGCTATAACATTCTATGTTCCTCTTCAGTCTTTGCTGGTTCCTCTTCTTACCCTTTACATAAAGATAGTCCCAAAGACTGCCTTTATACTTCTCCTCTCTAACTTCTTCCCTTCACCACACACACATTCCTTCCTTCAACAAAATGACTTTCTGTATTACTTAGGGTCTGTGATGATTAATTTTATGTGTCAACTTGACTACATCAGAAGATGCCTAGATATTTGACTGAACATTATTTCTGGGTGTATCAGTGAGGGTGTTTCCTGATGAAATTAGCATTTGAATTGGTGGACCTAGTAAAGTAGTTTGCTCTCAGCAATGTGGGTTGGCATCATCCAATCCATCAAGGGACTGAAAAAACAAAAAGGCAGAGGATGATGTCAGCCCTTGCTGTCTTTACTTGAACTGGCTCCTGGTTCTCAGGCCTTTGGACTTGGACTGAATTACACCACTGGCTTTCCTGAGTCTCTAGCTTACAGATGGCAGATCAGGGGACTTCTTAGCTTCCATAAATGCATGAGCCAATTCCTTATAATAAATCTCTTCCTATATATATCTTGTTGGTCCTGTTTCTCTGGAGAATATTGACTAATACAAGGTCATACTAGCTACTATAACATAAAGAATCCAGATTGCAAGAGCTCAGGCAAGATGCATATTTAGTTTTCTCATGTAATAGTCCAAGCTCCACATCAGTGAGAAGTTTTCTTGCACAGAGTACTTAAAAGTCCAATTTCCTTCCATTTTTTCTCTTTGCCATTTCATAGGGTATTGTCTTTATATTCATGGTCAAAGTGTGGTCCCCGTCACATATGTGTTCCATTTTACTGGATAGTAAAAGAGAATGTGAAGGAAGCAGGCCCACTATTTTAAAGGCTCCAGCCTAGATATCATGCAGGTTCAGCAAGAAGACACAGCTACCAATTCCAGCTGAGAATATCCACCATGTATAGTGGATGGCAAAGATCATAACAAAGCCAACCACCAAAATTAGGGGCCCACAAACATTGATCCACTGGATCTTCTATGGAGTTGAAAGAGAGACTCAACATGCAAGGTGCTAATTGGAATAACATTTTACTCACAGAAAAAAGAGATAGAGTAAGATCAGCACCTGTAGTGGATGCTGGTCTCCCATGGCCAGTGGATAATTCCTGGTAATTGAAGCAAGGTGATGGATTTTATGCATCCCTCTTATGATGTAGTTCAAACCCTTATTCCCTTCATGTAGTGGCAAATCTACTGGGTGGCTTGCCAGGTGCCGTAAATAGACATGCATAAGTAGTACAAGAAAGTTCCCTGTATCCAGAATAGGGGAAGATTTCTTTTAATAAGGAAAAACAATCTGGGGCTGAGTGGCAGCTTAACTCACAGCCTCCATATAGGGGAATGTTCCAAGCCCAAGGTGCTGATTAGGCAATCCTGGGGAGAGGTGACAAGTCATGTGATGGATGCTTCCCCAAGCATCCACACTCCTTCTATCATTTCATTTGTGAAAATTTACACATCACTCCTTCTATCATTTCATTTGTGAAAATTTAATCACATGGTCACACCTAACTATAAGAGCAGGGGGAAAATATAGTATATCTAGTCAGTTGTATTAGTTTCCTATTGCTGCTATAACAAATTACCTTAAACTTGGTGGCTGAAAACATCCCAAATATATTGTCTTATAGTTCTGGAGGTCAGAAGTCTGAAATGAACCTCACTGGGTTAAAATCAAGATAAGGCTACATTCTTTCTGGAAGCATTATGGAAGAATCTGTTTCCCTGCCTTTTTCAGTTTCTGAGGGTTCTCACATTTCTTGACTTGGGGCCTCTTCCTTTGCCTTCAAAGCCAGCAGCAAATCATTTTCAAATTTTTCTCAGTCTGACCTCCATTTCTGCCTCCCTCTTCCATTTTAAAGGAAGAAATGACCCTACTATCACATTGGGCTTGCCCAGATAATCCAGAATAATTTTCCTATTTGAAAGATCAGCTAATAAATCACCTTAATTTCATCTACAACCTTAATCCCCCCTTGTCATGTAACGTAATATATTCACAGGTTTTGAAGATTAAGATGTGGACATCTTTGAAGGCTATTGTTTGATTTACCACATAAGCCATGTTTATACCAAGCTACTGTTTTATTTCTGTGGACAAAAAGATAAATGGAGTCTAGCAGTCTTTAGCATATAAACTCTCATGGCTTTATCTATTCAGGTAAAGGCTATTTTAATATTTGGATCATAATTTTTTTTTTATAGATTTTATTGATTTGTTTGAGAAAGAGAATGAAAGAGAGAGAGCACATAAGGGGGGGAGGATCAGAGGGAGAAGCAGACTACCTGAACCATGCAGGCACCCATATTTCTATCAAAATTTGGAGAATCAAATGGTGATGGTCGAAGTGTCCTGCTTCAATCATTTTTGTGCTCATGACTCCCCAAAGTACTTCTTAAATATTATCCTACCTGTAGTTCAATCTCATGTACAAATCAGACCTCATCACATAATTTTATCCCAGTGATACCATCACTTCTTGTCATAGCTAAAAGCCTTGAAGTCTTAACTTCCTTCTCCTTTGTCCCCTACATCCAAACTGTTGTGAAAGTCATAGAAAAGAGTTTGATATTTCTTTATTTGATATGTCTTTCTGATTTTTCTCTGTGTGTTCATTTTCACTTCCATTTCCTTTGTTCAGTTGCTCATCTCTACTCATTGCCTACTAAAATAGCCTTCCTCACTTTGACTTAGTTCTCTTCTATGCTATAATGTATCCTAATTTTGAAACTGTTTCACTTATTGTGGTTTTTTTGTTTGTTTACTTTGTTTTAATCAGGTAAATTTTGTCATCTTCTGGACCAGGAACCTCCCTGTTTTCTACCTAATTATATCACAGCCCCTTTTCTAGGCTTACTAAGCTATCAATAATCTTACTCAACTCCTGTACATATAATTATTTCTATTATTAGTTTTATCCTTTCTCTCCCCCATGCAGGTACATCTCTGTGCCTTTCCCTATGTTAAACATCTCCTCCATTGGGATGGACTCCCTTCTTTACCACTGTACATCCTAACCATGTCTCAAGATTCCACCTCTAGTTTGTCCATGAAGTCTTTTGCTACCACTCTAGGTTAGTGAATCTTTCATTTCTTAGCTATTGCCTTTCAAGTTAATACTGTATATATATATCACATTTAGTTGATTTATAATTGATTTATAAGTGAGAGTTTTGATACTGCAAATACATAGGAAAAATTTTCAAGGCAGGGGGGCACGTGTGCCATTAAAACATTGTTTTTGCTTTCTTTACAGTGCCTAGCATAGTGATAGAAATATAGAACCTCAATAAATAATTTTTCATGAACTCAGTCATCATCTTTTTTTTTAAGATTTTTTACTTATTTTTCAACAGAGAGAGGGACAGCGAGAGAGGGAACACAAGCAGGGGGAATGGGAGAAGGAGAAGCAGGCTTCCTGTGCAGCAGGGAGCCCGATGTGGGGCTCGATCCCAGGACCCCAGGATCATGACCTGAGCCAAAGGCAGACGCTTAACAACTGAGTCACCCAGGGGCCCCTCAGTCATCATCTTTCCTTTTCTCCTTCTTCATCATGGTAGTCTTAAGTTGTTTTTGAGGGATAAATACTTGACAGCAGGACAAAAGGCAGGTAATTAACTATAATGTGGTAAGATGGAGCCCCAGACAAAGAGCAAAGCAAGCCAACCATTGCATTATGAATTTTCACATGTGGTGATTAAATGCTCACTGACATTAACATATAACAATCTGTAGAAATGATTTATAAATCTTTTAGGGTTTTATAAACAGCTTTATCTCTCAATTCTACATGATTAAATGGTAAAGAGTTATTTATTATGTCTCTCCACCACTGGCATATGAAATTCTTAAAAGATTTATTTTAACTTTGGGGTTCTCTTGAGATTAGAGAACTGGCAAGAAAAAGAATGAAATCTTTGTCTCCTCAGGCCCACAGCATAATAAACTCTACTATGCTATTTTGTAAAGGATCTTCCTCTTATCCATGCAAAGGAAGTGCTTTCTTTTTATTGTAATGTAGTTGTAAAACTCAAACAACCATCATAATTTCATTAAATCATACTGAACTTCATAGAATTGCTGAAAAGTGTCCATAATATGCAATATTTGTTCAGCAAACTGACTGAATATTTATAATATTTAGTCTATACCATGCTATTTATTCAAAAAATGACATATTTATTTTTGTTTTCTTAGTAGAGCATAAGGCAAATTATATTAATTAAGCTATTTACATGATTTCCTAACTTAGAGCAGTGAAATTTGCTTTCAGCTAGCAAATAATTGGAATTACAACTGCTAGAGATATCACAAGTTTGTTAATTATACCAGACTTCAGCAAGCTCTGATAGGTCACTAAATGGTCTTTTTTCTCTCCCCTCTTCTTTCTTTTTTCTATTCTACAATAATTTATGTCCCCTTCATTCCTTATGTAGAATGAAGTTACCATAAAATGGATGTAAAATGTATGATCATCTGAGCTACAATTTCCACTTGAGATTTGGGAGTCTATAATCTTCTAGAGATGAATGGATTAGTTTGTCATTGTTACCTTTTTGAAGAAAAGTAGGCCTAAAAGTTGAGACAGACCCAGGTCTTACCCTCTCTGCTATTAAAAATAATGGAAATTTAAAAAAGGGATTAAAGTCAGAAACCAAAACAATGAAATGTATCAAATTTAGTACTAGTGTAGTACCTATGCAAAACCATTTAGTTTTTGCTATTAAGATGCATTTGGATGTTTTCCTAGGCTTTTTTACATTTTGAGGATAGAAGAAAGTTGAGGAGGGTTGGGGGCAATAGAAAAACATGATACAAAATGAATCAGTAATTAGTGAAAGAAAACACTTTCAGCATTATGTCACTGTAGCTTAAAAACTTATAATGCCTTTCCATTGTTCTCAGAAGAGCACTTTTTAGAATGTGTTTTGTAGACACTAGTTTCCTAAGGCCCTACTCCTGAGATATAATCATTGAAATAAATGAGGTGTTCCACAGTCAAATAATTCCAAGAAATTATATATACTAAACCTCACTCTGGGAGAACCATACTATGCATCAATAGACTAAAGACTGAGAAATGCTACAGTGAGGACAACTATTTAGCATGGATCAACTACTTCCATCCTCATTGTGATTACATCCAGTCAGTTTTGCATCTCAGTTACAAAAGAGGAACACATAGGTGATATAGAAGATAAAATTACAGAAAAAAATGAAGCTGAAAAGAAGAGGGAAAGAAAATTATTAGATCATGAATATAGACTTAGGGAACTCAGCAATTCCACAAAGCACAATAATATCCATATCATAAGAGTCCCAGAAGAAGAAGAGTGGGAAAAAGGGGTAGAAGGTTTATTTGAACAAATTATAGCTGAGAACTTCCCTAATATGGGGAAGGGAACAGTAATTCATGTCCAAGAGGCACAGAAAACTCCCCTCAAAATCAACAAAAAGAGGTCAACACCAAGACCTAACATAATAAAACTTGCAAAGCACAAAGATAAAGAGAGAATTCTGAAAACAGCTAGGGACAAAGGGTCCTTAACCTACAAGGGTATACACATTAAGTTAGTAGGAAGCCTGTCCACAGAAACTTGGCAAGCCAGAAAAAAGTGGCATGATACATTCAACATGCTAAATGGGAAAAATATGCAGCCAAGAATACTATATCCAGCAAGGTTGTCATTCAGAATAAGAGGAGAGATAAAGAGTTCCCAAGACAAGTAAAAACTAAAGCAGTTGGTGAACACTAACCCTGCAAAAAATATCAAAGGGACTCTTTGAGTGGGAGAGACCAAAAGCAACAGACTAGAAAGGAAAAGAGACAATCTAAAAGAACAGTGACTTTACAGGTAATAATGGCACTAAATTCATATCTATCAATAAATACTTTGATTATAAATGGACTAAATGCTCCAATCAAAAGACATAGGGTATCAGAATGGATAAAAAAAAAAAAAAAAAAGACCCATTGATGTGCTGCTTACAAGAGACTCATTTTAGACCTAAAACCCTTCTGCATTGAAAGTGAGGGGGTGGAAACCATCTATCATGCTAATGGACAATAAAAGAAAGCTAGAGTAGCTATCTTTATATCAGAAAAACTAGATTTTAAACTAAAGACTATAATAAGACATGAAGAAGAGCACTATATCATAATAAGATGCTCTATCCATCAAGAAGATCTAACAAGTGTAAATGTTGTTGCCCCCAACTTGGGAGCACCCAAATATATAAATCAATAATAACAAACTTAATGAAACTCATCAATAATAATACAATAAAAGTAGGGGATTTTAACACCCTACTCACAGCAATGGACAGATCATTTAAGCAGAAGAACAATAAGGAAACAATGGCTTTGAATGACACACTGGATCAGATGGACTTAACAGACATATTCAGAGCATTTCATCCTAGAGCAGCAGAATACACATTCTTTTCAAGTGCAGAGGGAACATTTTCCAGAATAGATCACATACTGGGTCACAAATCAGGCCTCAACCAACACAAAAAGATTGAGATCATACCATGCATATTTTCAGACCACAGCACTATAAAACGTAAAGTTAACCACAAGAAAAAATTTGGAAAGACCACAAATACAGGGACTTAAAGAACATCCTACTAAAGAATGAATGGATTAACCAGGAAGTTAAAGAAGAAATTAAAAAAAAAAATACATGCAAGCAAAACCAATGAAAAACAAAATGAAACCATGACAGTCCAAAACCTTTGGGACTCAGAAAAGGTGGTTATAAATTGGAAGTATATAGCAATACAGGCCTTACTCAAGAATGAAGAAAAGTCTCAAATACACAACCTAACCTTATGCCTAAAGCAGCTAGAACAAGAAAAGCAAATAAAGCCTAAATCCAGCAGGAGAAGATAAATAATAAAGATTAGAGCAGAAATCAATGATATAGAAATAATAAAAAAAAAAAAAAAAACAATAGAACCCATTAAAGAAACTAGGAGCTGGTTCTTTGAAAGAATTAATAAGATTGTTAGATCCCTAGCCAGACTTATCAAAAAGAAAAGATAAAGGACCCAAATAAATAAGATCATGAATGCAAAGAAGAGATCACAACCAACATCACAGAAATATGACAATTATAAAAGAATATTATGAAAAATTATATGCCAACAAAACAGGCAATCTGGAAGAAATGGATAAATTCCTAGAATCATATAAACTACTGAAACTAAAACAGGAAGAAATAGAAAATCTGAATAGACCCATAACCAGCAAAGAAATTGAATCAGTAATCAAAAATCTCCCAACAAACAATAGTCCAGGGCTGGATAGCTTTCCAGGGGAATTCTATCAAACATTTAAAGAAGAATTAATACCTATTCTTCTGAAGTTTTTACAAAAAGTATAAATGGCAGGAAACTTCTAAACTTATTCTACAGGATCAGCATTACCTTGATTCCAAAACCAGAAAAAGACCCCTCTAAAAAGGAGAATTACAGACCAATATTTCAGTTGCACATGGTTTTAAAAATTCTTAATGAAATACTAGGAAATCTAATACAACAGTAGATTAAAAGGATTATTCATCATGATCAAGTGAGATTTATTACTGGGCTGCAGGGGTGGTTCAACATCCACAAATAAATCAATGTGATATACCACATTAATAAAAAAAGGATAAGAAACTTATGATCCTCTCAATAGATACAGAAAAAGAATTTGACAAAATACAGCATCTTTTCTTGATAAGAACCCTCAAGAAAGTAGAGATAGAAGAAACATACCTCAACATCATAAAGGCCATATTCAAAAGACCCAGAGCTAATAGCATTCTCAATGGGGAAAACTGAGAGTTTTTCCCATAAGGTCAGGAACACAACAGGGATGTCTCCTCTCACCACTGTTATTCAACATAATACTGGAAATCCTAGCCTCAGTAATCAGACAACAAAAAGGAAAAAAGGCATCCAAATAGACAAGGAAGAAGTCAAACTTTCACTCTTCACAGACTACATGATACACTATGTGGAAAACCTGAAAGACTACACTAAAAAACTTCTGGAACTGATAAATGAATTCAGCAATGTCACAGGATATAAAATCAACACACAGAAATCTGTTGCATTATCTATACATTGATAATGAAGCAGCAGAAAGAAAAATCAAGGAATCAATCCCATTTATAACTGCACCAAAATCATAAGATACCTAAGAATAAACCTAAAGAAAGAGGTAAAAGATCTGTATGCTGAAAACTATAGAACACTTATGAAAGAAATTGAAGGATACTCAAAGAAATGAAAAAAATATTCCATGCTCATGGGTTGGAAGAAAAAATAATGTTAAAATGTCTATATTACCCAAAGCAATCTACACATTCATTGCAATTCCCATCAAAATAACACCAGCATTTTTCATAGAACTAGAACAAACAATCCTAAAATTTGTATGGAACCACAAAAGACCCCAAATAGCCAAAGCAATCTTGAAAAAGAAAAGCAAAGCAGGAGGCATCACAATCCCAGACTTCAAGTTATATTACAAAGCTGTAATCATCAATCAAGACAGTATGGTACTGGCACAAAAACAGACACATGGGTCAATGGAACAGAATAGAGAATCCAGAAATGGACCAACAACTGTATGCTCAACTAATCTTTGACAAAGCAGGAAAGAATATCTAATGGAAAAAAAATAGTCTTTTCAAAAATTGGTGTTGGGAAAACTAGACAGCAATATTCAAAAGAATGAAACTGGACCACTTTCTTATACCATACACAAAAATAAATTAAAAATGGATGGAAGACCTAAATGTGAGACAGGAAACTACCAAAATTCTAGAGGAGAACACAGGCAGCAAACTCTTTGACCTTGGTGACAGCAACTTCTTACTAGACACGTCTCTGGAGGCAAGGGATAAAGAAGCAAAACTGAACTATTGGGACCTCATTAAGATAAAAAGCTTCTGCACAGAGAAGGAAACAATCAACAAAACTAAAAGGCAGCCAATAGAATGGGAGAAGATATTTGCAAATGACATGTTGGATAAAGGACTAGTATCCAGAATCTATAAAGAACTCATCAAAATCAACACCCCAAAAATAAATAATCCAGTTAAGAAATGGGCAGAAAACATGAACAGACGTTTCTCCAAAGAAAACGTACAAATGGCTAACAAACACATGAAAAAATGCTCAACATCACTCATCATCAGGTAAATACAAATCAAAACTACAATGAGATATCATCTCATACCAGTCAGAATGGGTAAAATTAACAACAGGAAACAACAGTGTTGGAGAGGATGTGAAGGGGAACCCTCTTACACTGTTGGTAGGAATGCAAACTGGTACAGCCATTCTGGAAAACAGTATGGAGGTTCAGCAAAAAGTTAAAATTAGAACTACCCTAATACCTAGTGATTGCACTACTGGATATTTATCCAAAGGATACAAAAATGCTGATTTGAAGGGACACATGCACCCCAATGTTTATAGTAGCACTATTCACAATAACCAAATTATGGAAACAGCCCAAATGTCCATTGACTGATGAATGGATAAAGACGAGGTGGTATATATACACAATGGAATATTACTCAGCCATCAAAAAGAATGAAATCTTGCCATTTCAACAATGCGGATGGACCTAGAGTGTATTATATTAAGTGAAATAAGTCAGTCTGAGAAAGACAAATATCATATGATTTCATTTATATGTGAAATTTAAGAAACCAAACAGATGAACATAGGGGAATAGGAAAAAAAAAAAAGTAAGCTAAAAACAGGGAGGGAAGCAAACTGTAAGTGACTCTTACCTATAGAGAACAACCTGAGAGTTGCTGGAGGGGAGATGGGTGGGAGGATGAGCTAAATGGGTGATGGGCATTAAGGAGGGCACATGTGATGAGCATTGCGTGTTATGTTAAGTGATGAATCACTAAATTTTACTCCTGAAACCAGAACTACACTGTATGGTAACTACATGGAATTAAAAAAAAAAAAAAAATTGATCAACTAGTGTTTCCAAAACATTTTTGGAGCATAGATTTTTTCTTTTTCTTTCTTTTCTTCTTCTTCTTCTTCTTCCTCTTTTCCCCCATATACCTATTGGTATTTTGTAGACTTACTGGAGGAATCTGTGCCTGGAGTTAAAGTTCAAACTGCTTCCCCCATGCTAGGAGGCTGGTCATGGTCTATCTCACCCTATATCTCAGCCTCACCTTTTGCTACTTTCCCTCTTGCTCCTAATCTGATTTTCAGCTCCCTAAAATAAACCATCTTCTCTCACCTCCCAGCCTTCCTTCACTCTGCCAACTCCTTATGCTTCTGGTCTCCAAATAGATGTCATTTCTTTGGGAAGCTGTTCCTGCCCCTCATCTTTAAGACTGGGTTAGGGTGTGCTTTTAAGGGCATCTTTTTCTATCTACCTTCCCAGTAATGTTCTATTTGCTTGTTTACTTGTTCGTCAGTGATCTCTGTAAAGACAGAGACCATTTTTGTGGTGTTTACTGATGGATCTTCAGACAATGGTGGGCTGGAGCCAGCTTATGCCAGAGCTGGCTTGTACTGACTCACAGGAGCCCATTCTTAAACTTATAGGAATTTTGTGAGCTGATTGATGTCCTTTTGGTAGTTTGAAATCAGCCATGATGGGAATACTTCCACCACAGAAACTGGCAAACACAACAAAACTGGCTTGTTTTCAGCTGGTTGCCTAATAGTCACCAGCACACTCAATACCTAGCATGATACCTGGCACCTGGTACATAGTGGGTGTTTAATTAGTGATTTTTTGGATGAATGAATAAACTAGTTCTATTTTTAAAATGTACTTTATTGCCTCAATTTTTCTACTTCTTAGGTCCTGGGAATAACCCTCTTCACATTTCAAATTCTTTTTCTTATTTTTTTAAGCTTTTTTGCCTAAAGGAAGGGACTATATCATTTATTTCTACATATCCTACAGTGCTTTACAGAGAGTAGGCACATCATAATTTTTAAATGACAGCTATATCTATGAACTGAGCTCATGCTGTCTCCCCACCTTTAGTCAGTCAATCATACCTCTTCTAACGCTTACTCCGATGGTAGTAGTAGTCATCGAGCCCAGTACTTTTTCTGAAATATACTGAGTATAGAGTCACCTTGGTGCAGACATAGAAATTGGTTCTTATTATGGAAGGCCCAATTCTGCCCATCAGATTTTCCATGCTGAGAAGGAGAAGAGATACATACAAATATTGTTCTCTCAAAGCTTAGAGTCTTGCCTAATTCCCTTGAATAACTAGATTACCATCTGAGGTCAGGTTCCTCAGAAGCCAACCTGGAGGCAAAGATTTGTATATTTGTTAAACAATGTATTAAGAAACTGCTCCCAGGAGAAATTGGCAAGAGAGTGAGAGAAGCAGGACAGAGATGAAAAGCTAACAAGAGTACAATCTTGGTAAAAGCCCTAGGCAACATAGGTTCTAGTGTTTTCCACAGCGGAATGCTAGGGTGTTACATGTCAGAATTATCACAACCTGAGGCAAGAGTGCTGGGCTTGAAGACTGTGATAGTCAGAAACAAAAGTACTCATGGGCGGGAAACACAGAAATAGGAGAAATCGAAGGAGATCTGGAAGGGGCATTGTTAAATCTAAAATGGGGATTATCAACAAATTCAGAGTTAAATTGGTTATCTTTTGGATATGCTTTAATTGCCTTTAGTCCTGGTTCTTTTGTTAAGCATCTTTTTGACTTTGGTAGATAAATTCTGGGTCTAAATTTCCTCATTTATAAAATAGAGAGGGTTGGACTGCTTATCTCTAATATTTCTTTTATATCTGACATTTGTTTGTCAGGGACCATCAAGGGTGTGAGATTTTACCCTACTTGCAAGCTAACAAGTTAGCCTAGCAGAAAACATGAGACTCCTGGATTAGAGGCAAAGGGCAGTTTATTATTCAAAGTGATAGCAGTACCCAAAGTATTAGCAATTGTTTAAGTTCCCTAAACAAGGGCAATCTGAACAGGGCCGGGTAACATATGTATAGGCAGTGGGTTGCATTATAGGGGAGGAACTTCAAGCTTAACCTAAGTAGTTAATAATAGGCCATCAGAATGCCTGATCTTTTCCCTGGAGAGAGACATTGTTTTTAGTATATTTACAGAAGTAAATCTTCTTAGATTTATTCCAGCTGGAGACACTATCTTTATCTAGCAAGGCTGTTCATCATACACATATCCTTAAAAAGGTAGTTCAGAGCAAAGACAGAGCATCTTGCTCAGTGTGTAGAAATGTCTCATAACTAGAGATGCCTGATAACTATGGAGAGTTGTTTCCTTACATTGTTCTGGAGTCTATGTGTCACTAATTGTTTCTTTTAAGATCATAGATAAGACATGTGAACTAAAAATGAGTAACTATTTTCCCAAAACTTGAGTATATGTAATGCTTTCTGATTATATAATCTTTTTGAAAACAGTAGGAGCTCATGAACTTGATAGGCAGGTTCTCATGCCCATGATGTATATCTCATAATACACATGGAGGTGTTTTCCTGTTTTCCCATTTCTTTTCTTCCTTCTTTCTTTCCCTGTTTATTCAAACATCCTTCTTTCTCCTCCTTTTTGACAATACTAACTGCCTAGCAGTTGGTAGAATTTGACACACTATTTCCGACCTGAACGGTGACCACACTATGTGCTTTAAATATAGTAAGTTTTGAAAATTAACACTAGACATTATTCACCAACATCCTAGCAAATCCATCCAAGTTATTTCCTCACCTATAGAGAGTTTTTCACCTTGGACTACCATCAGAGAGAATATAATCAAGCCAAACAGATAAGTATATCCTCACAGGCCCAGGGCAAATCATAAATATAAAATAAAATTGGAAAGGTAACTAATAATATAGGTACTGTGCCTCTCTAGACTCTTCAAATGTGTCATTTTCAAGGCATGGTATGGAGCAGGCTACAGACATCCTAGAATGATAAGAGCATGCATTAAGTTTTCCTCAATCTATTTTTTCTTACCTAATAAAGAAATTTGGATATTTTCTGGAAGTGGAAAATATATGTTTATAAATACATGAAATAAAATATTTGCAAAATTGATTTCTACTCCAAATAATAATAGAACCAAGCCCAACCAAAATGCTAAAAAATGGTCAATTGTATTGATTAGCATGAAAATCTATATCAAATATCAATTTTCTCTGAATTTTAAGTAACATGGTCAATTTCTATATTTTAGGAGAAGTGGATGTTCATGAAACTTTCAGATCATCTTAGTCTTTCTCAGGCATGAATCTTCCAGTCAAGGTGTCCTGGCACTTTTTACATGGCTATAGCACAAACTCTTCAGCTCAAATAGAAATATATTAGCTAATATTTTCAGATGATTATGTAAATAGTTCAAGCCCTGTTTCCATTTTCAAAACAGAAGTGGTATAAATGTATAATTTGTCATCCACCAGCATAAGGAAGTGAAAATGCTTCCTGTGTGTGAGTTGTGGAATGAGTCTTATTTCTCTTTCCTTACACCTCAGTGATGTACACACATAGCTGCGAACAAACTGATAGGTCCAAATCCACAGCACTTATGAATGTTAAGTGAAGGAAATCTCAAGCAGTGTGCTGGATCCTGTACTTCCTCTGAGAATGGAGTGGTGACTGAAATTTGAGAATCATATACTTGAAATTATAGCATTTGGCTCTACCTGTGCGTATGTGTTATAATTATCAGAATAATAGAAAATAATATTTCAATATGGATTATTTAAATCCTTCTGAGCAAGTCTCCCTAGGAATCAGTTTTATAAATGAGACCAAATTACAAGTAGCCTTGGTTGCTTGTCCTTGCTATAATGAATTTAAACGAATAGCCAAAAATAGTCCCTGGTAATTATGTTTTATAGGTATGTATTCCATGTCATTTTTCAAATTGCTAGCAGAATGTTATATACCCAGTAGGTGCTCAATAAATATTAATTGGTGTTGATGTAACAGTTTCCTTGTGGAAGTAGTCAATTTCTCATATTTGTGCATCCTTTGTTTTCCTCTCTTTTTCCCTGGTTACAAGGCCCTCATCAAAGACTTTCCCATTTCCTCATTCTTAGAAAAGAATATACTTAAACAATTGCTAAATTCCTTTTTCATAACAAAAGAAACTGCTGTCAAAATGATTTCCTTGCCACAGTTAGCATTTCCCTCTATAAAAAAATACCCCTACAGATGATCATATAATATCCTGGACAGTATTTATGAAGGAAAAAACATGCCTTTTATAATGAAATCAACCACAAAATAAGGAGTCCTTCCTTAAGCAAGGCCAAGGCTAAAGATTATTGGAGTAGGAGACTGCCTTTTTGAGGCTCAGATATATTATTCCAAACAGTCATGCTTGAAATTCCCAACTTCAGGAGAGCCTGAAAGTCTACTCAAATGGGGTTAAGAGAGTATGGTATCAAGCTTATTAATTTAAACATTCCCTGGGATTGCTTTTTCTGATTAACCTGTTTCTACTCTCTGGCAGGAAAGAGAAAAAAAGTCTCAGAGGGGATGGTGCACAGGCTTGATTCCAAAGAGAAGGGAGAAAGCCAGGACATGGGACACATGAGGTCAGTGAGTCACCATGATAGGAACACCAAGGTAATTTGGCAGAAAGAATGCTTATGACAAGGTCCCAGAAAGGAGAGATGACAAACTCTCTTAATTCCACAATTTCTACTTAGATCAACTGTATTCCTAAGTTTAAATAAAAAGGCAATTTGTCTGCAGCAGTGGTTCTCAGCCCTGTATGTACATTGGAATCATCAAGGGAGCTTTTTAAAAATACAGATTCCTGGGGCCCACCCCCACAGATTCAGATTTAATTGGTGTGGGATTGGACCAGAACATTGTTTTTTGTTTTTGTTTTTGTTTTTTTACCTTTCCACAGGTGTTTCTAATGTGGTGCCAGGTTGGCAAACCTTTGGTCTAGAGTAAATGGAGGAATTGAAGCTTGCTTCATATGTGAATGATTCCTAGTCACTGTTTTTCCTGAAAGAAGCAGTTTTCAAACTTCAGTGTATATCAAAATCACTTGGGACATTTGCAAATTTAATTAGCACCTTCAGACAATTCTTATTCCTGTTCCCACACTTTGATAAAAAGAGTCTGAGATGAATGAGAATGATCAAAATCTGATATAGAAGTAGAATCCAAGTTTGGGAATGCACACTATGGACTACAGCTTCTCACTTAAAGGCTTGTCTGAAATGCAGAATCCCAGCCACCTACCTTAAACTTACTGAATCAGAATGTGTATTTTACTGTATCAGAATGTGAGATTCCTAGGTGACTTGAATGCACATGAAATTTGAGAAGCACAGGACTATAGGACATTCAAACTTCCCTTACAACTTGCCTATTCCCTAAATATTTATTCAAACCACTAGATGGGTGATTTTCAAACTTTGGTATGTATTAGAATCACCTGGAAAACTAATGAACACAGAGTCCCAGGCTCCTTGAAGTAGGTAGGGTAGGACCTCAATTGTATTTGCACCAAGGTCCCAGGTAATTCTGACACTCAGCAAAGTTTGGGACTTGCATAAGGTGATTATGGATAATATTTTTTGCCTGTTTACTTATTGTCTGTGTTCTCTACTGTATAATAAATTCCATGAATCTATTTAGCTCATCATTGTACATCCAGCATCTAATATAACAACTGTTACATGGTAAGCAATCAATAAATATTTGTATGAAAGAATCAATATGCTGACTGCTGTTAAGTATCAAATACTGGAGAGAACATGTCCCAAATAATTCCCTCCCAACACCCTTAAATTTGTTTTGTTTTGTTTTGTTTTTTGCTTGCTCATATATCTTTGTTTTTTAAGGTTTTATTTAAATTCCAGTTAACATAGAGTGTAACATTATTTTCAGATGTAGAATTTAGTGTTTCATCACTTACATAAACACCCAGCACTTATCACTAGTGCCTTCCTTAATACCCATCACCTACTTAACCCATCGCCCCCACCCACCTCTCATTCAGTAATCTTCAGTTTGTTCTCTATAGTTAAGTGCTTGTTTTGCTTCTTTCTCTTTTTCCCTATGTTTATGTGTTTTCTTTCTTAAATTCCAAATATGAGTGAGATCATATGGTATTTGTTTTACTCTGATTGACTTATTTTGCTTAGCATAGTACTCTCTAGCTCCATCCACATCATTGCAAATTGCAAGATTTCATTCTACTTTATGACTGAGTAATATACCATTGTATATATATACCACATCTTCTTTGTCCATTCATCAATCGACAGATATTTGGGCTCTTTCCATAATTTGGCTATTGCTGATAATTCTGCTATAAACATTGAGGTGCATGTGTCCCTTCGAATCAGCATTTTTATATCCTTTGGGTAAATACCTAGTAGTGCAATCGCTGAGTTATAGGGTAGTTCTATTTTTAACTTGTTGAGGAATCTCTATAATGTTTTCCAGAGTGGCTGCACCAGTTTGCATTCCAACTAACAGTGTAAGAGGATTCCCCCTTCTCTACGTCCTTGCAACATCTGTTGTTTCCTGCGTTGTTAATTTCAGCCATCCTGACAGGTGTGAGGTGATACCTCATTGTAGTTTTGATTTGTATTTCCCTGATATTGAGTGATGTTGAGCATCTTTTCATGTGTCTGTTATCCATCTGTATGTGTTCTTTGGAAAAATGTCTGTTCATGTCTTCTGCCCATTTCTTAACTGCATTATATGTTTTTTGGGTGTTCAGTTTGGTAAGTTCTTTATAGATTTTTGATACTAACTGCCGGGAATGGCCAGCAATCCCTGTACCGACAGATGAAAGATTACTCCAAACTTTGTTGTGAAAGAGAGGAGAAGGCAAGGGGGTCAACACTCAGAGACAAAGACCCTTTGCTCTTCTTTGTTCCCGCTTTTATTGGTCCTTCAGGATAATCACAAATCCTTATCACTGTTTCTCAAGCACGTAATGTGTGACAAGGGGTCTTACCAAAACTGGGAGGATTTATGGGAAAAATAAGATATGCTAATCCGAATGTTCTCCTAAACATAGCCTAAGGGACAATGCACACATCTCTTAGATCACAGGGCGGCTGTTTGGGCTAAGAGAGCTTAGGGGAAGATAACTCCCTAGGGCATTCCAACCACAGAGTGGGCAGAGTGGTCACGCAGGCCTCCCACTCTGAAGGTCTATGCCCTTCTCCAAAACCCTCCCTTGCCCCAGGGGCCTCTGTGTTACATTTTAGCAAGCCAGGTATTGTGGCTGATTTCATGCTCTACATTAACCCCAACAACTAATATGTCATTTGTAATTATCTTCTCCCATTCTATTGGTTGCCTTTTAGTTTTGTTGACTGTTTCCTTTACTGTGCAGAAGCTTTTTATCTTGATGAGGTCCCAATAGTTTATTTTTGCTTTTATTTCCCTTTCCACAAGAGACATATCTTGTAAGAAGTTGCTATGGCCAATATCAAAGAGGTTACTGCCTGTGTTCTCCTCTAAGATTTTGAAGGTTTCCTGTCTCACATATAGGTCTTTCATCCGTTTTGAATTTACTTTTTGTATATGGTGTAAGAAAGTGGTCTGGTTTCATCATTTTGCATGTTGTTTTCCAGTTTTCCCAGCACCATTTGTTGAAGAGACTGTCTTTTTCCCATTGGATATCCTTTTCTGCTTTGTCAAAGATTAGTTAAGCATACAGTTGTGGGTTCATTTATGGGTTTTCTATTCTCTTCCATTGACCTATGTGTCTGTTTTTGTGCCAGTACCATCCCTCTTAATTACTACAGCTTTGTAATATATCTTGAAGCCTAGAATTGTGATGCCTCCAGCTTTGTTTTTCTTTTTCAAGATTGTTTTGGCTATTTGGGCTCTTTTGTGGTTCCATACAAATTTTAGGATTGCTTGCTCTAGCTCTGTGAACAGTTCTGGTGTTATTATGATAAGGATTGCTTTAAATGGGTAGATTGTGTTGGATAATATAGATGTTTTAACAATATTGCTTCTTCTAATCCATGACCATGGAATGTCTTTCCATTTCTTTGTGTCATCATCCATTTCTTTCATAAGTATTTTACAGTTTTCAGAGTATAGATCTTTTACTTCTTTGGTTGGGTTTATTCCTAGGTATCCCATGGTTTTTGATGCAATTGTAAATGGGATTGATTCCTTGATTTCTCTTTCTGCTCTTCATTATCAGTGTATAGATAATTGAACAGATTTCTGTATATTGGTTTTGTATCCTGCAACTACACTGAATTTGTGTATTATTTATACCAATTTTTTCAGGTTTTCTGTGTAGAGTATCATGCCATCTGCAAATAGTGAAAGTTTGACTTCTTACTTGCTAATTTGGATGCCGTTTATTTCTTTTTATTGTCTGATTGCTGAGGCTAGGACTTTCAGTGCTATGATGAATAACAGTGGTGAGAGGGACACCTGGGTGGTGCAGTCCATTAAGCATCTGACTCTTGGTTTCAGCTCAGGTTGTGATCTCGGGGTTGTGAGATCAAGCCCACGTCAGGCTCCGCACTTAGCGAGGAGTCTGCTTAAGACTTTCTCTCCCTCTCCCTCTGCCCCAAATAAATAAACAAATCTTAAAAAAAAAAAAAAAAATAGCAGTGGTGAGAGTGGACATCCCTGTCTTATTCCTGACCTTAGAGAAAAAGCTCTCAGGTTTTCCCCACTGAGGATATTAGCTGTGGGTTTTTCCTACATGGCCTTAATTATGTTGAAGTATGTTCCCTCTATCTATACTTTGTTGAGGGTTTTTATCATGAATGGATGTTGTACTTTGTCAAATGCTTTTTCTGCATCTATTGAAAAGATGTTATGGTTCTTATTGTTTCTTTTATTAATGTGATATATCATGTTGATTGATTTGCAAATATTGAACCATACTTGCAGCCCAGGAATAAATCCCACTTGATCATGGTGGATGATTCTTTTAATGTACTGTTGGATTTGGCTTGCTAGTATTTTGTTGAGAACTTTTGCATCCATGTTCATCAGGGATATTGGCCTGTAGTTCTCTTTTATTAGTGGAGTCTGTCTAGTTTTGGAATTAGGGTAATGCTGGTCTCATAGAATGAATTTTGAAGTTTTCCTTACATTTCTATTTTTGGTATAGTGGTAGAGGAATAGGTATTAACTTCTTTAAATGTATGATAGAATTCCCCTGTGAAGCCATCTGGCCCTGGACTTTTATTTGTTGGGAGATTTTTAAATTACTGATTCAATTTCTTTCTTTCTTTTTTTTTTTTTTAAGATTTTATTTATTTGAGAGCGAGAGACAGAGATAGCGAGTGAGAACACTGAGCGGGGAGGAGAGGGAGAAGCAGGCTCCCCACTGAGCAGCGAGCCCGATACGGGGCTCGATCCCAAGACCCTGGGATCATGACCTGAGCCAAAGGCAGCCGCTTAACCGACTGAGCCACCCAGGCGCCCCTGATTCAATTTCTTTGCTGGTTATTTGTTTGTTCAAGTTTTCTATTTCTTCCTGTTTCACTTTTGGTAGTTTATATGTTTCTAGGAATTTATCCATTTCTTCCAGGTTGTCCAGTTTGTTAGCATATAATTTCTCATAATATTCTCTTATGATTGTACTTTTGTGGTATTGGTTGTTTTTTCACCTCTCCTATTTGTGAGTTTCTTTATCTGGGTCCTTTCTCTTTTCCTTTTGATAAGTCTAGCTAGGGGTTTATCAATTTTATTAATTTTTCAAAGAACCAGCTCCTGGTTTCATTGATCTCTTCTACTGTTTTTTTTTTTTTTTTTTTTTTTAGTTGCTATATCATTTATGTCTGCTCTAATCTTTATCATTTCCCCTCTGCCAGCTTTAGGCTTTATTTGTTTTTCTTTGTCTAGCTCCTTTAGGTGTAAGGTTAAGTTGTTTATTTGAGGTTCTTCTTGCTTCTTGAAGTAAGCCTGTATTGCTACATACTTCCTTTTTATGACTGATTTTGCTGTGTCCTGAAGGTTCTGGATTGTTGTGTTTTCATTTTCATTTGTTTCCCTGTATTTTGTTATTTCTTCTTTAATCTCCTGGTTTACCCATTCATTGTTTAGTAGCATGTTGTTCAGGCTTCATATATTTGTGGTCTTTCCAAAGTTTTTCTCATGGTTGACTTCAGGTTTCATATTGTTGTGGTCAGAAAATATGCATGATATGATCTCGATCTTTTTGTACTGATTGAGGTCTGATTTGTGACCTTGTATGGGATCTATTCTGGAGAATGTCCCATTTGCACTTGAAAAAAATATGTACTCTGTTGCTTTAGGAAGGAATGTTCAGATTATATCTGTTAAATCCATCTGATCCAGTGTTTCATTCAAAGCCATTGTTTCCTTGATTTTCTGTTTAGATTATCTGTCCATTGATGTAAGTGGGGTGTTAAAGTCTCCTACTATTTTTGTATTATTATCAATCAGTTGCTTTATGTTTGTTATTTTTTTCATGTATTTGGGTGCTCCCAAGTTGGGGGCATAAATATTTATATTTGTTAGATCTTCTTTCTGGATAGTCCCCTTTATTATGATACAGTGCCTTTCTTCATGTCTTATTACAGTCATTGTTTTAACGTCTAGTTTGTCTGATATAAGTATAGCTACTTTGGCTTTCTTTTGATGTCCATTTGCATGATAAATGTTCCTCCATCCCCTCACTTTCAATCTGCAGGTGTCTTTGGATCTAAAATGAGTCCCTTGTAGGTAGCATATAGATGGATCTTGTTTTTTATCCATTCTGACACCCTATGTCTTTTGAGTAGAGCATTTAGGTAATTTGCATTCATAGTAATTACTGATAGATATGTATTTAATGCCATTTTATTACTTCTTTTGTCATTTTTTCTGGAGATTTTTCTCTGTTCCTTTCTTGTCTTTGTCACTTCTGGTCTTCCTTTGCACTCAAAGAGTCCCCTTTAATATTTCTTGCAAGACTGACTTAGTGGTCACGAACTCCTTTAGATTTTTTTTTTTTTTTGGTCTGGAAAACTCTTTATCTCTCCTTCTATTGTGAATGATTGCTTTGCTGGATAGAGTATTATTGGCTGCAGATTTTTCCCATTCAGCATATTGTATATATCATGCCACTCTCTCTCTCACCTGCCAAGTTTCTGGGGAGAGATCTGCTGCTAACCTGATGGTCTTCCCTTGTGAGTTAGGACTTCTTTTGTCTTGCTGCTTTTAGGATTCTTTCTTTATCACTATAGTTTGCAAATTTCACTACAATATGTCTTGGTGTTGGCCTGCTTTTATTGATTTTGATGTTAGTTCTCTGTGCCTCCTGGATCTGGATGTCTGTTTCTTTCCCCAGATTAAGGAAGTTTTCAGCTATTATTTCCTCAAATAATCCTCCTGTTCCCTTTTTTCTCTCTTCTTCTTCTAGGATCTAATGATAGGAATGTTATTATGTTTGATGGAGTCACTGAGTTCCCTAAGTCTATTCTCATGATCCATCATTCTTCTTTCTCTGTTTGATTCAGCTTCATTATTTTCGTTATTACTTAATCAATCTTTGGGATCACTTATTCATTCTTCTGCTTCTTCCGTCCTTGTGGTCATTCCTTCCAGATTGTTCCAAATCTTATTGTATTTTTCATTTCTGATTGATTTTTTTTTAGCTCTTTATCTGTGCAGTAAGGGTCTCCCTGATGTCTTCCATGATTTCTCAAGCCCAGCAAGTATCCTTATGATTGTTGCTTTAAATTCTCCATCAGGCATATTACTTATATCTGTTTTGATTAGAAATCTTTTCCTGTTCTTTCTTTTGGGATGAATTCCTCCATCTTGATATTTTGTCTAGGTCTCTGTCTTCTCTGTGTTTGAAAAGCCTATTATGTTTTCTGCTCCTAAGAGTAATGGCTTTATGAAGAAGAAGTTGTATAGTTTCCAAGGCCTGGCACTCCAGGGAGTGTCTCTGGTATGTGTTGTGTGCACTCTGCTCCTGTGTTTTGGTTGTTCTATACCTCAGATCCATCATCTGCAGAAGCTTGCTTTGACTGCAGTAGACAGTGTTTGAACCTTGGCCAGATTATGAGTTTTAACTAGATGTGCTCTGGTCTGCTTGTTAAATAAGATCTGATGTTACTTCTAGTAGATCTGAAGTCTTGCAGAATTCTATGGTTTGTAGACATAATGCATGCAGAGGTTTCTGCTGGCCTTTTTAGGAAGGGGTCTGCTGTGCTGGTCCTTAGGCACACTTGCCTGAGAAAAACAGTACTAGCAGAACACAAGGGGTGGGACTTGGTGTAAGCAGGTTAGGCAGCCAGTGTTGGTGCTGTGCTGTTCATTGAAGTTGGTTTATGCTGAGAGGTGGGGGACAGAGATAGTGCCAGCCAGTTCCTTTGTCTCCAGAGAGGGGCCTCTGCACTTTCTGCTCTCAGAAAAGCACTCCCAGAAGAGCAAACAATTTCCAATTCTACGTCCCAGCCATTTTTCAGATGGCTGTTTTCATGCTGTCTGTCTCCAGGTTACTTGCCTGCTGAAGTGGCACAGTGCACTTTGGGCTCTATACCAGCCAGGCCTGCTGACTTTTAAAACTCCAAAACTCCTGGGTTGAGGACTTGTGCTATTCTTCTGGAGGAGGGTCTTTCTGTGCTGAGGACTGATACAGATTTGATAGAGAAGGACAGTCGCGCCAGAATGCAGAGGCTTGGGATTTGGAGCAAGCAGGCTAAACAGCCAGTGTCTGGGTTAACTGCTCTCAGCAGGTATCGCTGCACCTATGCTGAGGGGCAGTCAAATGGAAATGGTGCCCACCAGCTCTTTTGTCCTGGGAGAGGCATCTTTGGAATGTCACCTCTCACAGATGTACTCCAGGAAGAGGGAATAGTCTCTCCCCGCTCACCTCAGATTGCACTATCTGCCCCGTGGTTGTTTGCCTGATTTCTCTCCAGGAGTACTGCCTTACCCTCAGAGCTCTAGCCCACCCAAGCCCCCAGACCTTCAAAACTCCAGTCTTTAAGCTCCTTGTTTGCAAGACCTCATAAAAATCAGCCCCTCTCATTTTCCCAGTCAATGGCTTTGGGGGAGTGTTCTTGTGCATATCCCTGTGTGCTCCACTCTCTCACCTTTCTCTGCAACCAGGGTTCCTGCCCCTCCACAGCACCCATGATCCGTTTCTTCACCAAACTACATCCCTGCACTTCCTACCTTCCTCAAAGTGGCTTCCTTTATCCCTCTAGTTGTGCAGTTTGTTATGTCAGTCCTCAGGTTGATTTATTGGATATTCAGAATGATTTGATAGTTACCTAGCTGTGTTTGATGGACAAAGAAAGCCTAGGGTCCTCCTACTATGCTGCCATCTTAGCTCTGCCCCACCCCCTTAAATATTGGACATACAGCCTTTATAAATCTCTGAGAGGAAATGGATTTACACAGGTTAACTAGAGGAAAAGAATTTGTCTTCTTTCATACACTCTATTCCACATAAATTTAATTAGTTCTATACAAGGTAATTCTCCTCTGATCTCCCATGCATTTCAGAAGGGTCTATGTATACCTTGAGGAAATATTTGTACTTTGCTTCATCTTTTCTCTGCACATCTGTAGGCATGTGTGTGCATGTGTGTACATGTGCATTCAAAGGGTACTTTGTAATTTCTTTTTATTGTTACTGCTAGAAAATGACATTAAAATTTTACTTTGCTTATTTAGTTATATCAAACCTTCCATCTATGAACTGAATATCCTTGAGCAAATGAAATGCTATCATTGCATTTTTAGTATGCAACTCAGGTGATTTGATAAAGGTGTTCTCTTGATCACAATTTGAGAAAACCTGATCCAGAGCAGCAACTAGGAAGGAGGTGGAAGAGCCAATATTTATTGACCCTTTACTATGGGCCAGGCTAAGTGCCTTTCTGCATATCACTTCATAAAATCCACACCATAGCTCTCTGTTTTCACATACAAGGTTCAGAAAAGTAAATAATGTTCTCAAAGTCAGCTTCTACATCAAAGAGATCAGAACTGAACCCAGATTTAGTTGAGATCACACTTTCTGGAGTAAGATCACCTGAACTGAAAGCCTAATTCAGCTACTTATTATGTGACATTGGGAAATTATTTAACCACTCTATACCTCACTTTCCACATCTATAAAATGGAGATAATAGTTGTACATGCTTTACAGGGTTGGTGAAGGATTAATTGAGATAACAGCTGTAAAATGTTCAGGACAGCAGCTGACACATACAGGCACTGAGTAAATGAGAGCTGTGTTATTATTATTATTATTTTAGTGTTCTTTTTTTATTATGTTGTATTAGTCACCATACAGTACATCATTAGTTTTTGATGTAATGTTCCATGATTCATTATTTGCATATAACACCCAGTGCTCATTACATGTGCCCTCCTTAATACCCATCACTGGGCTAACCTATCCCCCTACACCCCTCTCCTCTGAAACCCTCAGATTGTATCCTGGAGTCTCTAGTCTCTCATGGTTCGTCTCCCCTTCTGCTTTCCCCCTCCCCTCAGTTTTCCCTTCCTTCCCTTAATGTCCTCCATGCTATTCATTATGTTCCACATATGAGTGAAACCATATGATAATTGTCTTTCTCTGCTTGGCTTATTTCACTTAGCATAATCCCCTCCAGTTCCATCCATGTTGATGCAAATGGTGGGTATTCATCCTTTCTGATGGCAGAGTAATATTCCATTGTATATATGAACCACATCTTTATCCATTCATCTGTTGAAGGGCATCTTGACTCCTTCCACAGTTTGGCTATTGTGGACATTGCTGCTATGAACATTGGGGTGCATGTGCCCCTTCATTTCACTACATCTGTACCTTTGGGGTAAATACCCAGTAGTGCAATTGCTTGGTCATAGGGTAGCTCTATTTTTAACTTCTTGATGCACCTCCACATTGTTTTCAGAGTGGCTGTACCAGCTTGCATTCCCACCAACAGTGTAAGAGGGTTTCCCTTTCTCCACATTCTCTCCAACATTTGTTGTTTCCTGCCATGTGATTTTTGCCATTCTAACTGGTATAAGGTGGTATCTCAATGTAGTTTTGATTTGAATTTCCCTGATGGCTAATGATGTTGAGCATTTTTTCATGTGCCTGTTAGCCGTTTGTATGTCTTCTTTGGAAAAGTGCCTGTTCATGTCTTCTGCCCATTTATTGAGTGGATGATTTGTTTTTTGGGTGTTAAGTTTGAGAAGTTCTTTATAGATCTTGGATACCAGCCCTTTATCTGTAGTGTCATTTGCAAAAATCTCCTGTTTTGTTGACTGTTTCCATTGCTGTGCTGAAGCTTTTTATCTTGATGAAGTCCCAAAAGTTCATTTTTGCTTTTGTTTCCCTTGCTTTTGGAGACATGTCATGAAAGAAGTTGCTGTGGCCAAAGTCAAAGAGATTACTGCCTATGTTCTCCTCTAGGATTTTAATGGATTCCTGTCTCACATTGAGGTCTTTCATCCATCTAGAGTTTATCTTTGTGCATGGTGTAAGAGAATGGTCGAGTTTCATTCTTTTGTATATAGCTGTCTAATTTTTCCCAGCACCATTTATTGAAGAGACTGTCTTTCTGCCATTGGATATTTTTTCTTGATTTATCAAAGATTATTTGACCATAGAGTGGAGGGTTCATTTCTGGGCTCTCTATTCTGTTTCACTGATCTATGTGTCTGTTTTTCTGCCAATACCATGCTGTCTTGGTGATCAGTGCTTTGTAATATAGCATGAAATCAGGCAACGTGATGTCCCCAGCTTTGGTTTTCTTTTTCAACATTCCCCTGGTGATTCGGGATCTTTCCTGGTTCCATACAAATTTTAGGATTGTTTGTTCTAGCCCTTTGAAAAATGCCATTGGTATTTTGATCAGGATGGCATTGAAAGTATAGATTGCTCTGGGCAGCATAGACATTTTAACAAAGTTTATTCTTCCAATCTATGAACATAGAATGTTTTTCCATCTTTTTGGGTCTTCTTCAATTTTTTTCATAAGTGTTCTGTAGTTTCTAGAGTACAGATATTTACCTCTTTGGTTAGGTTTATTCCAAGGTATCTTATGGTTTTTGGTGCTATTGTAAATGGAATCGTTTCTCTAATTTCTCTTTCTACAGTTACATTGTTAGTGTATAGGAAAGCAACTGATTTTTGTGCATTGATTTTGTATCTTGCCACATTACTGAATTGCTGTATGAGTTCTAGTAATTTGGGGGTGGAGTCTTTTGGGTTTTCCACAACGTATCATGTCATCTGCAAAGAGAGAGAGTTTGACTTCTTCTTAGCCAATTTGAATAGGTTTTATTTCTTTTTGTTGTCTGATTGTTGTTGCTAGGACTTTTAGTACTACGTTGAACAATAGTGACAAGAGTGGGCATCCTTGATGTGTTCCTGATCTTAAGGGAAAGGCTCTCAGCTTTTCCCCATTGAGAATGATATTCACTGTGGGCTTTTCATAGATGGTTTTTATGAAAATGAGGAATGTTCCCTCTATCCCTATACTCTGAAGAGTTCTAATCAGGAAAGCATGCTGTATTTTGGCAAAAGCTTTTTCTGCATCAATTGAGAGGATCATATGGTTCTTGTCTCTTTTATTAATGTATTCTATCACATTGATTTGCAAGTGTTGAACCACTCTTGCATCCCAGGAATAAATCCCACCTGGGAGTGATGGATAATCCTTTCAGTATACTGTTGGATCCTATTTTCTAGGATCTTGTTGATAATTTTGTCATCCATATTCATCAAGGATATTGGTCTGTAATTCTCCTTTTTGATGGGGTCTTTGCCTGGTTTTGGGATCAAGGTAATGCTGGCCTCATAGAACAAGTTTGGAAGTTTTCCTTCTATTTCTATTTTTTAAACAGCTTCAGGATAATAAGTATTATTTCCTCTTTAAATATTTGGTAGCATTCCCCTGGGAATCCATCTGGCCCTGGACTCTTGTTTTTTGGGAGGTTTTTGATCACTGCTTCAATTTTGTTACTGGTCATTGGTCTATTCAGATTGTCCATTTCTTCCTGTTTCATCTTGGCAGTTTATAGGTTTCCAGGAAGGCGTCCATTTCTTCCAGGTTGCTTAATTTATTGGCAGATAGTTGCTGATGATAATTTCTAATAATTATTTCTATTTCCTTGGTGTTAGTTGTGATCTCTCACCTTTCATTCATGATTTTATTAATTTGGGTCCTTTCTCTTTTCTTTCAGATAAGTCTGGCCAGAGGTTTATCGATCTTATTAATTCTTTCAAAGAACCAGCTTCTAGTTTCATTGATCTGCTCTACTGTTGTTCTGGTTTCTATTTCATTGATCTCTGCTCTAATCTTTATTATTTCTCTACTCCTACTTGGTTTAGGTTTTATTTGTTTTTCTTTTTCCAGTTCCTTGAGGTGTAAGGATAGCTTGTGCATTTGGGATTTTTCTACTTTTTGAGTGAGGCTTGGATGGCTATGTATTTCTCACTTAGGACTGACTTTGCAGTATCCCATAGGTTTTGGACTGATGTGTTTTCATTCTCATTGGTTTCCATTAATTCTTTAAGTTCTTCTTTAATTTCCTGGTTGACCCAAACATTCTTTAGCAGGATGGTCTTTAGCTTCTGAGTGTTTGAATTCCTCCCAAATTTTTTCTTGTGATTGAGTTCCAGTTTCAAAGCACTGTGGTTTGAAAATATGCAAGGAATAATCTCAGTCTTTTTGTATCAGTTGAGACCTGATTTGTGACCCAGTATGTGGTCTATTCTGGAGAAAGTTCCTTGTGCATTCGAGAAGAATGAATATTCTGTTTTTAGGGTGAAATGTTCTGTATATATCTATGAGGTCCATCTGGTCCAGTGTGTCCTTCAAAGCTCTTGTTTCTTTGTTGATCTTCTGCTTAGATGATCTGTCTATTGCTGTGAGTGGAATATTGAATTCTCTTACTATTAATGTATTATTAATAATATGATTCTTTATTTTGGTAACAGTTTGCTTATGTAGTTGGCTGCTCCCATGTTGGGGGCATAGATATTTACAATTGTTAGATCTTCTTGTTGGATAGACCCTTTAAGAATGATATAGTGTCCCTCTGTATCTCTTACTACAGTCTTTAGCTTAAAATCTAATTTGTCTGATAATGAGAATTGCTATCCCAGCTTTCTTTTGAGGTCCTTTGGCATAATAAGTGGTCCTCCGTCCCCTCACTTTCAATCTGAAGGTATCTTTAGGTTCAAAATTAGTCCCTTGTCAACAGTATATGGATGGGTCCTGTCTTTTTATCCAATCTGCAATCCTGTGCTGTTTCATGGGAGCATTTAGGCTTTTCACATTGAGAGTGATTATTGAAAGATGATTTTAGTGCCATCATGTTGCCTGTGAAGTCCTTGTTTCTATAGATTGTCTCTGTAAATTTCCTGTGTATATTACTTTTGGGGTCTTTCTTCTTTTATAGAACACCCTTAATATTTCTTGCAGGGGCAGCTTGGTGGTCAATTATTCTTTCAGTTTCTGCTGGTCTTGGAAGCTCCTTGTCTCTCCATCTCTTCTGAATGACAGCCTTCCTGGATAAAGTATCCTTGACTGAATGTTCTTCTCATTTAGTACCCTGAATATGTCTTGCCAGCCCTTTCTGGCTTGCTAGGTCTCTGTGGACAGGTCTGACGTTATTTTGATGTTCTTCACTCTGTATGTAAGAAATCTCTTCCCCTTAGCTGCTTTCAGGATTGTTTCTTTGGATCTAAGATTTGCAAGTTGTACTATTATATGTTGGGGCATTGATCTGTTCACATTGATCTTGGGAGGGATCCTCTCTGCCTCTAGGACACGAATGTTTGTTTCATTCCTGAGATTAGGGAAGTTCTCAGGTATGATTTGCTCAAATATATCTTCTAGACCTCTCTCTCCACCCACTCAGGGATCCCAATAATTCTGACATTGGAACATTTCATGGCATCATTAATGTCTCTCAGTCTGATCTCTTGGGCTTTAAGCTGTTTTTTCCAGACCTCCTTGGTTTCGTTCTTTTCTATCATCTTATCTTCTAGCTCACTAATTCATTCTTCTGTCTCATTTACCCTGGCAGTCAGAGTATCCAGTTTCGACTGCATTGCATTCATACCATTTTTAAGTTTGGCCTGATTAGATCTTATTTCTGCCTTTAGAGATTATATATTGTTGCTAATATTTTTCTCAAGCCTAGATATCAACTTCATAATAGTTACTCTGAAGTCTATCTCTGACATCTTGCTTATATCCATATCTATTAGGTCTGTGGCAGAGGCACTGTCTCTGGTTCTTTGCTTTGTCGGGGGTGGGGGGATGGGCTCAGTGAAAACCTGTTTTTTGAGCTTTTGTTCTCTGACAGCTTTACTTGGCAGGTCTCTGCATCTCCTCCAAGAGTCAGAGCAGAAGTGACCGCACCCAAACCTCTGTCCCAGAATAGAGAAGTTGCAGTCTGTTCTTCACTGAGCTCTCCAGGACACACAGTCTCCATTGTTGTCTGTGCTGCTAAAAATCAGTGTCCCCGCTGGTGCACCCCACAGCAACCCTCCCAGAGGTCGATCCCAGGGCCGGGCATGTCTCTGCCCTTTGTGCTTCTAAAACCGCAAGCTGCCCCTGGTTCATGTGCATGCACTCACAGCTCTTGGATCCTGTCTGGGGGCTGAACTAAAGTCCTTTCCCTGCTGCTACTGGTCTGCGAGTCTGTGCCCGGTCCCCAGCATGGGACGCTTTTGCACTCTGGTGTTATATCATCTTCCCGGCCCCAGCTTATGGCAGCTCCCTTCCCCTTCTGTTTATCTTCCAATATCTGCCTGCAGAATCACAGCTCCATCCTTCATACCTCCAGACCCCCGGAGATTTTCTGCTTGTAGAGATCAACATATATATTCTTACATCTCAGGTTATTTTATGGGTGTTCAGAATAGTTAGGTAGATACCCAGCTAAATTCAGGGGACCAGTTGAAATAGGGTCCCCTACTCCTCCACCATCTTCCCTCCTCCCCTGCTGCTGTTATTATTACTGTTATTGTTATCATTAACATCATTATCATCATCATTATCTGATTCCAAAGAATTTGCTGTTTTCCACAGCTCATTATCTTCCCACAGTAGTAACAATTTTTATTCTACAGAGCACAAAATTGCCCTCTGGAGAGAAGAAAATAACTATTGTGTAATAGTATATTTAACACCTTGGATCAATCATTCCACTCTCTCTCCTTTTCAATCTCTCCTCATTGTTTCTTCTTTTCCCTCTGCCTTCACAACTTACAGGTCTCTTTAGGATTCAGTATGGGCATCATTGAAGATTGTTGTCAAGAATAGAGATACGCAAGAATCTTTAATTGAGAAAAAAACACATATATCAGGGATATAGGCAAGGTATCTTCACATTATTAATGGGTGAATATTTGTTTCAAAGAACAATTCACTTGCCAATGAAGCATTTTAGCAACAAAATGAACCTCAGTAAACAGCGGCATCAGTTATATCTTTTATTTTATTTTCCTTTTTTTAGTTTAGATGAGTTATTTTAAGATTTAAGTGTATTAGAAAAGTGTTTCAGCCAAAAATATTATTCTGGGTTCACAAAACTCACTTTGACTTTAATCACATCTACTAAGGTCCCACACTTCTTATCTTCCTTAGTCAGGAGGGCAAATACAGTATACAGGTTATGAATATGGATTTTAGATTTAGAGAAGGCCTGGCACTGTCACTTATTAGCACTGTGTCTTTGGGAAAATTATTTCTATTCTCTGAAACTTAACTTCCACAGTGGTAAAACAAAGATAATAAGAATTCTAACTTTAGAGGGAGTTGTGGAGAATAGATAAAATGTTCTAAATAAAGTAACCAGCCTTGTGTCCAGCACCAAGTCTTAAAAAATATTTGCTAATGTAGTAATAATTATTCTACTACCCTATGTCCTATTGTTCCTAGTAAGCCTTTAAAGCCTCCTTATAGTATCTGGGCACAAGATGTGACACTTCACAACACTGCACAGACTATTTATTAAGTATCCAAGAGATTGAATTGGGTTTTCTTGGATGCTAGGAGAGCTCAACTTGGTAAGGCCCATGATATTGAGTATTGAAATAGAAACCCAAAGTACTTCTTTAACAATAAATGTTCCTAAAAAATTATAAAAAAATAAATGTTCCATCACATATACAGTTGACCCGTGAACAACAAGGGTTTGAAATGTACAAGTCCACTTATATGCGGATTTTTTTTACAGTATAGTATTGTAAATGTATTTTCTCTTTTTTATGATTTTCTTAACATTTTCTTTTCTCTAGTTATTTTATTATAAAAACACAGTATATAATATATATAACATACAAAATATATGTTAATCAATGACTGTTTATGTTATCAGTAAAACTTCCAGTCATCAGTAGGCTATTAGTAGTTAGGTTTCTGGGGGCACCTGGGTGGCTCAGTTGGTTAAGTGACTGCCTTTGGCTCAGGTAATGATCTCAGGGTCCTGGGATTGAGCCTCGCATCTGGCTCCCTGCTCGGGGGGAAGCCTGCTTTTCCCTCTCCCACTCCCCCTGCTTATGTTCCCCCTCTCGCTGTCTCTCTCTCTGTCAAATAAATAAATAAAATCTTTAAAAAAAAATAGGTTTCTGGGGAGTCAAGAGTTAGACATAGGTTTTTTTTTGTTGTTGTTTTTGTTTTTTAATTTTTTTATTGTTATGTTAATCACCATACATTACATCATTAGTTTTAGATGTAGTGTTCCATGATTCATTGTTTGTGCATAACACCCAGTGCTCCATGCAGAACGTGCCCTCTTTAATACCCATCACCAGGCTAACCCATCCTCCCACCCCCCTCCCCTCTAGAACCCTCAGTTTGTTTTTCAGAGTCCATCGTCTCTCATGGTTCGTCACCCCCTCCAATTTCCCACCCTTCATTCTTCCCCTCCTGCTATTTTCTTCTTTTTTTTTTTCTTAACATATATTGCATTATTTGTTTCAGAGGTACAGATCTGAGATTCAACAGTCTTGCACAATTCACAGTGCTCACCATAGCACATACCCTCCCCAGTGTCTATCACCCAGCCACCCCATCCCTCCCACCCCCCACTCCAGCAACCCGCAGTTTGTTTCCTGAGATTAAGAATTCCTCATATCAGTGAGGTCATATGATACATGTCTTTCTCTGTTTGACTTATTTCGCTCAGCATAATACCCTCCAGTTCCATCTATGTCATTGCAAATGACAAGATCTCATTCCTTTTGATGGCTGCATAATATTCCACTGTATATATATACCACTTCTTCTTTATCCATTCATCTGTCAATGGACATCTTGGCTCTTTCCACAGTTTGGCTATTGTGGACAGTGCTGCTATAAACATCGGGGTCCACGTATGCCTTTGGATCCCTACATTTGTATCTTTGGGGTAAATACCCAGTAGTGCAATTGCTGGATCGTAGGGTAGCTCTATTTTCAACTTTTTGAGGAACCTCCATACTGTTTTCCAGAGTGGTTACACCAGCTTGCATTCCCACCAACAGTGTAGGAGGATTCCCCTTTCTCCGCATCCCCGCCAACAACTGTCATTTCCTGACTTGTTAATTTTAGCCATTCTGACTGGTGTGAGGTGGTATCTCATTGAGGTTTTGACTTGGATTTCCCTGATGCCAAGCGATGTTGAGAACTTTTTCATGTGTCTGTTGACCAAATTTGGATGTCTTCTTTGGAAAAATGTCTGTTTAGACATAGGTTTTTGATTGCATGATGTGGGGAAGGGTCAGTGTCTTAACTCCTGCATTGTTCAAGGGACAACTGTATAGGAACATAAAATAAGATTACAGCATACTTCTTAAGATTTAATAAAAAGATTTTAATGCATTTTAAATTATTATATTACTTGATATTCTTTCCATTGGGAAGTGAAAGCCAAAAATGATACACGTGTTCACCCACCCACATATTTCATTCTCATTAATTAGAGAATGCTGTATTCCAAGCATGAATCTTTCTGGAATGAGACATTTTGGAAGCTGTGACCTTTCCTTCTGTTACTGGAAGAAAAATCCATGTATTTTCTACCTTAATGCATGCACACTGGGGAGAAATCAGCCACTTGGACATTCCAGTGTAATTATTTCATCATAAGAAGTAAAAACTAAATATAGGGTCTTCCTAGTTTAAATAATTAAAGCTAAAAAAAAAAACCCACTATTGAAAAACCCCAGTGAGCCAAATTCATATGCAATTACTGCAAATGTAATGTTTCTGCTCCTTTAGGAGTTTTATTAAAAACAAATTCCCAAGTTATAACCCTTAATGCAGGACATCTTCTCTTGGAGCCCCTCAGCACAGAAAGAGTCTCTGAACTCTGTGTTCTACTTTCTGTATTCCTTGGTGAAGACTAAAGGAAAACCTATCTGGGGCAAGGAAGAAAATCATAGGCAAAAACTTGAAAAAAGCATTCCAATGAATTTGGAAACTTAAATGGATCTTTACCTAGTAAAAATATATAACCTGTTTAAAATATAACTTACTAAATTGACTCAGATAGAAATAAAATACTTGAATGTACCTATAAGTGCTAAAAACAAATTGAATCAGTATTTTTAAAGCACACACACACACACACACCACACCAGGCTTAGAATGTTGTATAAGCTTTTTTCAAAGGAATATTCAAGGAACAGATAGTCTCCAGTTTATACAAAATACTTCAGAGAATTAAGTTTGTTTAATCTCAGTGGTGTGTACATGAGTGTTTGGTAAATTATTTTCTTGTTTTTCTGCACATTTGAAATATTTCCTAATTTAAAGTTAAGAAAAAGGGGAAAAAAGTATAAAGAAAGAAATACTAAGGAACTTCTCAGGGAAGAAATTAGTTATGCAAAGCCAGAGGAAGAAACAAGGAAGAAAGTGGGAAAGGGTGAAGAAGACAGAAGAAGTGAGCACAGGTTGAGTTTGGGGTCATAGAATCGGGCTAGAGACTAAGGAGAGATTTTTGGATAACTAGCATGGAGATAAATTGAAAGAAAATATTTAGATGTTTTGCTTTGTGCTGTGTAGCCCAATTGAAAAAAGAAATCTACATATACTTAAATGCTCTTTGAGCTAGTTAATTTTCTTTGGATGTGACATCATGTTAAGATTGCCCTAAACACCAGTCCTAAGGAGCCTGAGATTTGTTTAGGTTACATATGATTTACATTTAGTTTTAAATTCTTCATATTACCACCCAGAGAAAAGCACCATCAGCATAAGAGAGGGAAGATCAAATTGAAAGCATATGAAAATAAAAATTCAGAATATTCAGGTTTGCCTTTGGCCACAGTCAAAACTGTAGAAGCTTACCTGTTCTTATAAATTCACAAAGACAAACTTACAAAAAAAGAAAAAAAAAGGAAAAGAAAAGAAAAGAAAAAAGCAAACTACAGTTCTTCCTTCTCAAGATCCAAAGAAACAGGATGAACGAAATTTTTCAAATGTTATGATTTAGGTTTCCTTTCTACAAGCTGTTAGAGCTTCCACTGTCCAAATAACCTCTAAATAAATAAGAGAAGGAAGAATGTGCTAAGAGAGAATATTTTTGTTGGATCTCCATAAGGGCAAGAATTCTGTAACTATTTAGTGTAATAAACCCCTAATGAATGAATTAAAATCACTGTAGATCAACTTCTCAGCACAGTAACTACTATTTTGGGGTACAGTAGTCAAAATCATGCCTGAAAGATGAAAAGCTGGGTTCATGAAGATACATGATGTTGGTATCACATGAAACCAGCCTCCAGAAAATATACCCTTAGAAGCTTGTGTTCTATTTTTGCTAAATAAATTAAGCCATCACCAAAGAGTAGGAGTAAGAGGTGGACCATTCAAGGAAAATAATAACTTCAGAATTTAAAAAAAGCAAAGGATACCATAACTTAGCAATATCAAAAACCTAAAAAGATTAGTATAACTCTTCTCAAATAGTAAGAAAAAATGGCATGCTTGCAAAGCATAGCTAAAGTACTGTAACTACAACAAAATGAAATTCTCTGGACAGCTGTTACATAACTTACCCTGACATACCTTGAACTTGTGCAGTGGAAATTGCATAAACAAAAAAGGCTACATGCGCATCAGCTATTGTGTTATGGCTTTATTCCACTAATTTATTCTCCCTGGCCCTGACCTGGATTTTAGCAGCCAATAATAGTGCTTAAAAAAAAAACTTACTTTTTAATGTATTTCTCTCTTCTTTCAGTTTTCATTCTGATACTTCAATTGGCAGCTACATTGGTCATGAACTACTTGCATTTTAATATACCTACAATGATTTTTAAAAACAAAAAAACTGTGGAAAACTCTAATTCCCCATTATAGAAATAACTAAGCTCTTTTATTTGCAAGAGTAAAATCTTTGGGGAATTTAGGGAAAGCATCAAATGAAAAAAAATGATAGAAATGGACCCTGGATATTGAAATTTCAGTTAGTGCTGTCTATTGAAAGGGGCAAAGGAACTTTGAAAAATCAACATGTACAGGATTTCTCCTCTGTCCTTTGTTGCAATTGTTCAGCATAAATGGTAATTTAAAAACTCCATGACACAGAGATGTGCAGCTGCAGAAATTACACATTTTTTTCTGCTGTAAATACATATAAGGGAATGTGAATTTCAAACCCACTTTATGGTTCTTTATCCCTGCCACCACTCCTCATTTCCTCCAATACTTAAAAAGGAGGAGGGAGGATAATGCCCACCAGAGCTTCTTTCTTACTACAGTACTGTTTCCTCATCAAATACAGTGAGTAGATGGGTCATTTGCTGAGATGTCTGGCCAATTAAAATCTTTGTTAGGAATGAAATCTGCTTGTCCCATTGTAGAAACCTGCAGTGTCAGAAGGGCCAGATTAAGACCTTTTAAAAAAATTATGTTTTGTAGTTCAAAATACAACTTTATTTTTCAAAATAATACATACATATATTGAATACATACATATATATAAATTAAAATAACTTCCTCATATAATTTCTGATTGCAAAATGCTACATAAGTTTGTTACAACTATACATTTCTCTCTGTTGCCTCAGTGTACTTGGTACCATATTCATGCACTTAGCATACCTATTAGTAGGTTATCAGGTAAACCATCATTGCAAGATTTCCTACTGACTATGTAGTTTTATTTATTTATTTTTGTTTGTTTCATTTCTTCTCACTGTTTCAACAATGATTCTTTTGGAATTATATTTTAAAGTGTCCCAAAACTCTTGACCAACATGGCTGTTACACTGAATCCAAAATTGAAAATATGGCAACAAAAAGCTCAGAGTAGAAATGCTCATGTATGCTTTTGGATTCTTTCTTAAGAAAGATGCTTCTCAGAAAAAATAAAAATGATAAATAAATAAATAAATAAATAAATAAATAAAATGCTCCAGAGGAAAGGAGCATCCTATATTTATTCATCATTCTTTCATTTATTCGTTCATTCAACAAATTAAGTGCCTATTATGTGATATGTATTCTGTTAGGCAATGACAAATAGAGATGAACAAGACAAACTTCTAAAGGAGTTTTTAATCCACTTAAATGAAAACAGTGGTTACCTGGGGATGGGGGTTGGTGGTATATGATTGATATAAGGGTAGAATATGATATATAAGGGTAGAAACTTGTAATGAATACTAAATAGGTTATAGAGATCTAATGTATATTAAGTATAGACAGTAACATTGCACTATGTGTATGTAATCTGATAAATATTGTTACAGTATTACAATATATAAATGTACCGATTTAACACACTGTATACTTTAAATTTACACAATGTTATATGTCAAACTTATCCAATTAAAAAGGAAAAAAAAATGATCTTGTAGGCCCCAGCTCTCATCTAACCACAGGCAAAGAAATTCCATTTGGAAGGAGGAGATAGCAGAAGGATTTTTATCAATGCCTTATTAAATGTGACTATTGAGCATTCCTACCCAATAAATATAATCACATGGTAAACTCTACATGCCAAGGGATGCTTTTGCCTTCTTTTGAATTTGTTCACAGTGTCTAAAAATAGAGCACTTGTGCACAAATTAGGTATGCAGTGTTTATGTGTATAAGTACTAATTGTCACAAAGCAATTGTCTGTTAGTGCATTTGTTCCTTATATGTACTTGCAAAACATTTGATATCATTTCTTCAAATGGAACCGTTTTCTTTAATTTTTACTTGTGATACAATCAGTACAATACTAATTACTATGTAAGGTTAATATGAATACAATCATATATACTAAATACTATGTAAGGTTAATATGAATACAATCATATCATAAATTTGAATGAATTTCAAATTTAAAGTTCACATTTTTAGGAACCAAAGATTCAAATAAGCTGTTCTATACTCAGAATTAGTCTTTGAAAAAGAGATGTGAATAGCATGATAAAAAACTGAGACTTTTGATTGTGAATTAGCTAAAAACAGAGAATATGTCTTATTCATCTTCTACTCCCTAGCTTCTTGCATAGAACCTGGGCCAGTAAGTGCTCAACAAATGTTAGGAAAAGAAAGGGAGATTTCTAAAGATCATCTAACCAGTAGGCAGTCTTAGGATGTTGTGGTAATCCCCAAGTGAAGGGGACAAAGTGGCATTTCAGTCATTGGATACTGCATGCAAACCTTGCAAGTATGAAAAAGAAAAGTGTATTTAGGGGTGGGGTGGAAGTGTTGTAGATCTAGATAATCTGATGTGGGGAGGGAATAGCCAGAGATAAGGCTGAACAGATGGACAAAAACAGGCAGAAAGCATTTGTATTTCATCCTGAACTCAATGGACAGCCACTATTTAGTTTTAAGCAAGGAGAGTAGCATAGTCAGATTTTTTAGAAAGATCATATGGCAGTAGTGGGGAAGATATATTGGAACTAGAGGCCACGTGGAGTTAGGTGGAGCACTTTAGGAATTATTCAAACCCTCACAATTATTTCCAAAACCTGTTGTCACTCTCCAACCCCAAATCATCTTGTTTCTCTTGTGTCACGAAGTTTATTTCTCTTCTCCGTATCCAGTCCTCTTTCCATTTTGCCATTTATATTCAACCTTATCTGATACCACTATTTTATCTGCTTACATTCTTTAGGTAGCTACTGTTTTTTTTCCCTCTCTCTCCAAAATCCCCAGCTTGGTGCCCAAAGTAGAAATAAGGAGGAAATGCATATGCAGAGGAGGTAGAGGAGGAATTCAAACCTAGGTTTGTTTATACTCTAACTACGTCATATTGCTTCTCTAACCAGGTACATATTGATTAGTGATATTTTTTCAAAATCCAAAGTGTAAGGAAATGCTAACATTGTTTAATAAATTTCAAAAATTACATATTTTTATTATTTTTCTCTAACACATAAGTGTTTTACTTTACTCTCGACTTTTCCTGAGGTTATAATTTAATGGGCGAGGATAAGAGAAAAATGCTATAATCTTCTATTTAACTTAGTGCCTTTCATTTTACCCAAAAGCACTTTGCCCCAGAGAGGAGCCCATGAAATCTTAAGTACCTATAAGAATCACAGCCCCCTTCTGAAAAAAGTGGCCCCAATCTGTTCTTTTTACATTAAAATGCCAAAACTCATGCCCAGGGATTCAACCCATGCACTGTAGTTTTGCATGAAACTGCTCAAGAAGACTGTTCCATATTGGATGACTGCAGACAAAGTTGGAAGAAAAACAAAAGAGATTGGTGTTTGGAATATGTCCTAAATGATGATAAACTATTTTGCCAATTTTCTGTGAGATCTATTGTACATCCCAGGATAGAAAGTTGCTAAGACCCAGAGTGATTGGAAAGATGGTCATTTTTTCTATCTGATTCCCCCACGTATAGCTAGAAAAAGCCCATCACTGAAGGTGGTCTATGCCTCCCTATTCCTTACTATCCTACATCTTTCTATATATTTCATATATACTATCACCCTGTTGTGAAGATTACATGATATTATCTTAGTCCTACAGATAGGTGAATGGTGGCTGAGAGGCATTTGTGGACAGTGGCAACTAGTCTTATGTTGAGAGTCTGAGGTTTCTAAATACAAGTCATAGGTCTTAACCTTGGACAGGTCACTTAATCTAAATCTCAGTTTCTTTATCTTTGAAATGGGAATGTTAATGGTACTTTGATCATAGGATTTTTGTGAGGAATAAATGGGAAAATACATGTCAAGTGCTAGGAACATTGTTTGCCAACACATAAGTACTTAATATGTGCCAACGATTATTTTGAAAGTTGTAGGTACATGAATTGCCCACTCTTGAATAGCTAGTAAGAGACGGAACAGGAAATATTCCTATTATTTATTTCTAGTCCAACACCCATTTCCCCACAATACTATAGTGTTAATATGATTTTGTTATGGGGATACTGAAAAGCACTCAGTATTTGTGATAATATTAAAATAAAGAATAAACAAACTATCTAAACCTGTACAGCAATAAAACAACTCTGAAACAAGCTATAGAGTAACAATAGAACTGCATTACCAAAGAGCTGATTAAATTAATGGTTAATAGATATTAAGTCATTTAAGAAAAAGTTGGGATGTTTAATACACATAGCTAATTTCTGAGTATAATGTTTTAGAAAATAATAACTTTTTCTCTCTTTCTCTGTCTCTCTCTTTATAAAAATAATACTAGTTTAAAATAGACTCTGGGTCTGTCCCAGGCTGGCATTTCTATAAAAGTTTATTAGCATGATATATGCTCCATTTTTTTATTAGTATCGTTATGTTTCTGGTCAAATATCATCTAATATTTATTTATATTCAAGTATATTAGAAATAAGTTAACTATACATGTATGTATGTATGTGTATGAGACTGCCAGTTTGACTGCCTAAAGGAAAAAAAACAACAAAATCAAGGAAACTTCATTAAAAAAAAAGAACAATGTCACTCTCCTTTGTTTTATCAGTAAAGATGCCACATTGCCAAAAAGCTGTCCAGAAAATGTTCTCTTATCATTGCAAAATGTACAGTTGAACTATATATCAGCATCAACTAAAACAACAAAATGGAGGCAACCTGCCTTGCAGTGTTGCAGGTGGTGCTGGCTGTTGGATATTTTTAGAGTTCTCCATTCTGGTGGGGCCCTAAGGCCTAGTGGAGGGGCAGGTGGTATGTGGGAGCTGGCACAGTCAGAAGCCAAACAGGATATAGGCCTGATTTACAAAACCAGTACTGTGGCACCACACTTATTTCAAAGCTATTCAGTGAGGTCAGAAGAAGCCAGACCTTTTAGCCAATCTCTGTCTTCTCAAACTAAATGATTAATCCAAAACCATACCTTTTCTCGACTTTAGAATTGATATTTGTAATTAACTCAGAGTCTTCCTTATTTCCCTTACAAACATGCCTATGTTTATGCCAGAAACAGTGTGGTGCTCAAAATCTCGGAGGTTTAAGTTTTCCAGATTCAATTTGTTGTTGAAATCCAACCTCTGTGCTCCGGAGCCAAAATATGTAATGCAAAGTGAGAGTTTGGGTATAAAGAAGGAAGATAGTTTATTACTTTGCCAGGCAAAGGAAGCTGCAGCAGGCTAATGTCTCCAAGACTGCAAGCCTGCCTAGGGTAAAAGGCTGCGGGGGTTTATAGAAAAATACAGGTTCTGAGCAGTTTGGATAGGAATCTGGTACATGCTGCCAGCCCCATTCTTCATGTCTTTAAGGTGGTCTCATGACTAGTGCTGGCAACAGCCATCTGAGTCTCATTACTAAGTATACACTGAGGTCAAGGAGATGTCAATATCAATACTGAGTTCCTGGAACAAAGGATTCTACAGAAAAACAAGTAAAGGGTGAGGAAGCTTCAGCAATGAGGAAGAGAAAAATTTGTTCAGTGTAAAGTCAAGCCTTGCTGAAGCACTAGTGTGCCCATCTTACTTTCCATCCATCTTTACGTTTCTATAGCAGTTTCAGTTTGAACATGACATATCCATGAACTTGATATTGAGGAAGCTGCAACTGCTGAATTCCAAACCTCCTTGAACAGGTGCTGATTCAGCTAACAACAACTACATTGAGGGCAAAAGTTACATGCTTTCAACAGCACAGACTTTTCACAGATGACCTTAAAGCTAGCAAGTCCAGAAGCTGTAAAAACAAAAGCAAAAATGAAACCTGTCTTCAACTATGTCACACTGGACAGGACATAGATTTTTGAAAAGTTTGTTGTCCAAATGCTAGGTGGTGACAGGTTGTCCAATCCCATAGCTGGGTGGATTACAAAATAAGGAAATATCCTTTATGCTCTAACACTGGTAGAAATCCCTTTTTCTTTGCCTCTGCTGAGTCCCAAGAGGACAGATGTCTACTTACAATTATATATAATTGAACTCAGTCAGTGGCTTCATTCAAGAGAGACCCAGTTCTGAACTTTGCTGGCTCTCCAATGACTCCTGAACCATGAAGGAGATGGTCATGCCAGGTCAAGGTTTATTACGGAAACAGAGAATTTGAAGGGACTAATATTGGAGTTGACAGCAAGGCAGTTGACTTGTAAAGGAAGGACTTCGTCCATGGAAGCCTACACGTCTGGAATGCCGAGAACCTACCTGAATGGTTTCTTATACTATCCAAAATGAAAGAGAACAACAAAAAAGAATCCCTTGACTTTGCCAGCAACTTTCCATTCCTTTAATATTCAGTGTAAGCCATTCAGAAATTCTATTCTGTTCTTTACAGGGATACACTAAGAAAAAGATAGTAAATTCTAATAAAATCAGATAGCAAGATACTTGAGATTTTACAAAGCAGCATTACTTTACTAGGCTGAATGTTTATACAATTCACTGTAGACCTAGGCAATTTAGCCTGGTAATATATTGTACTGTCAGGTTATGTTCAGCCATAAAAATACCTTCTGTGGTGCCCCTTATCCTTGTAAGAAACATTATTAAATGCCAAGATACCAAAATAACATAACAAGAAACTGTGGAGTTTTCCATAAAATTGAAAGGAAGTATAGTCTGTGTATTGTGATAAAGGATGAGGATGTAAACTGCAGAAAAATTCACGATTCATGTTATCACCTTTCTAAACCCCCCACATGAAGTTGAAAAATGTTGTTCATGAAGGTAAATTAAAATTCTAAAATGCAGTCTTAAGGTGGTGGTACTTTTTGTTTTATTTTTAAACCAGAAATTGGAAGCATAAAAAAGAATATATAAAAAACTGCTGCTCTACAAATGAGACAATATCAAGAAAATGAGAAGACAAACTACAGACTAGGAGAAAATATTTGCAAAAGACACATCTGATAAAGCACTATTATCCAAAATATACAAAGAAAACTTACAACTCAACAATAAAAAAATGAATAACCTGATTAAAAAATAGGGAAAAAACTGAACAAATATCTCCTCAAAGAAGATATACACATGGCAATTAAGCATATGGAAAGACACTCATCATATGTTATTAGGAAATTGATAATTAAAACAGCAATGAGATTCCACTACATACCTAGTAGAATGGCCAAAACCCAGAATGCTGAGATTACCAAATGTCGGCAAAGATGTGGAGCAGCAGGAACTCTCATTAATTGCTGGTGGGAATGAAAAATGGTGCAGCCACTTTGGAAGAAAGTTTGGCAATTTATTTTCAAAACTAAACATATTCTGATCTTACAATACTAGAATCAAGTTCCTTGGTATTTACCCACAGGAGATGAAAAGTTATGTCCATATAAAATCTGCACATGAATGCTTATAGAAGCTTTACGCATAATTGTCAAAACTTGGAAGCAACCAAGATGCCTTTCAGTAAGTGAATGAATAAATAAACTATGGTACATCCAGACAATGGAATATTACACAGCACTAAAAAGAAAGGAACTGCCAAGTCATGAAAAGGCATAAAGGAAATTTAAATGCATATTACTAAGTGAAAGAAGCCAATCAATAAAGTATGAGTCCAACTATATGACATTCTGGAGAAAGCAAATCTGTGAGGACAGTAAAAAGAACAGTGGTTGCCAGGGATTAGAAGAGAGGGAAAGATGAATAGTTGGAGCACAGAGGATGCTTAGGGCAATGAAACTATTCTGTATGACACTATAGTGGTGGATACATGTCATTATATATGTGTCAAAACACATAGAATGTAGGAACACCGTAAGTGAATCTTAATGTGAACTACGAACTCTAGGTGACAATGATGTGTTGATGTAGGTGCATCAATTATAACAAATGTATCACTTGGTTCAGCATGTTGTTAGTGGAGGAGATTGTGCATGTGTGGGGACAGAGGATATTATGGGAACCCTGCATACTTTCCACTCAACTTTGCTGTGAACCTAAAACTGCTCTAAAATAGTTTATTAATTAAAAAAAAAAAATGTGCTCATACACATACATGCACTTGCACACACACATATAACAATTAAATCCAGCCCATTTGCTCACTACCTAGCTTAAAAAATAGAAAACTGACATGAATATTGATGTTTTTTTTATGCCCCTCCCCAATCCCATTCCCCCAATCCATATTTTTCTCCCTGAGGTAAATAATATACTGATTTTTGTTTCCATTCTAATGTCTTTCTTTACCACATTTATTTGTATCTTTAATTAATAGGCTGTTAATTTTGTATGCTTTTGAACTTGATATAAATGGAATTATACTGTAGGTAATCTTATGAGATTTGTTTTCATTTTGCTTTATTTTGTATTTTATTTTTTGTTTTTGCTCGACCTCTTAGTAATATGATTATTCTATGTTGGTGTCTGTAACAGCATTTTGGTCTTTGTACAGCTATATACTATTTCATCCTATAATATGCTCTTTGTATTTTCCCCTTCTCTTCCTGTTTTTGGACATATGGTTGTTACCTGTTTCTTTTTTTTCTTTCTTCTTATTTTGTTATAACAAACTTTCTTTATATGTCTTCTTGTGAAAAGGTAGAATAAATTTCTCTAGTGAGTATTCATAGAGGTACAATTCCTGAGTCCTATGGTATACATATCTTCATCTTTACAAAACAGTGTCAAATTGTTTTTCAAAGTTGTACCACTTTAAACTCCTTTCAGCAGCGTATAAAAGTTCTTATTGTTCCACATCCTTTAAAATAACATATTTTTTTCTTTCTTTTTTCTTACCAACTTGATGGGTTTAAAGTGGTATCACATTTAATTTCCATTTCTCTGATTAATGAAGTTGCTTTTGCATTTTTCATATATTTATTGGTGTTTTGTGTTCCTTTCCTATGAAATACTTGTTTAATTTGTTTACTTATTTTTCATTAGATTGTTTATCCTCTTCTTTTAGTTGCACTCAATCTAGTTAACACATAAAATTAACCATTGTGGAATCTTAGAATCAAATTACACACACACACACACACACACACACATTTTTTGCATCAAATCTAAAGTTAAATTTAGGAAGAATTAGCACATATATTGATTCTTTCTACCCATATTTATTTAGACTTGTAATGCCTTATAATTTCTACATTAATTAAATTATGATGAAATAATATGATCTACATAGTATCTGCTCTATGAAATTTAGGTCTTGCTTCATGACCTAGTAGGTAGTCAATTTTTGTGACTTTCCGTGTGTGTTTGAAAATAATGTGTATTATACAATTGCTGAGTCCATTAGATCAAGATTGTTAATTATGCTGTTCAAATACTTACATATTTATTGATTTTTTTTTGTCAGCTTAAATATACTGGCTTTCATTTGGTTGGTATTTGCCTGATACATGTTTTCTCATTTATTAATTTTGGCTTTCCTGTATCATTATGTTTTTCATATGTCTGTTTCATAACAAAAAGGTGGAAGAAGGGCGAAGTAGAATATAGCTGCATTTTATTTTTGTATGCAGTCTGACAATCTTTGTCTTTTAACTAGATTTAATCCATTTAAATTTATAATGATCACAGGTATAGTTAGAATTTATTGCTACCACCTTAATTGCTGGTTTCTATTTATCCTGCTTTTTCTATTGGTGTATTTTTCTTATTTATTGTCTTGGTTTGGATTAATTGGGATCTTTTGAGTCTCATTTCATATTTCCCCAAAATGTAAACATGCATCCTTAACAAAGCCTAAAGTTAATCAACTTCTTCACTCTCCTCCAAACAATGCAAGGACTTTAGAATGTGTAACTCATATCACCTGCAAAGTGATATGCTGTATTTCCAGATTTTTAATCTACTTTGATTTTGCTAATCCCATAAATTGGGCATTGTTACTAATGTTTATGCAGTTAATGGATGTTTGTTTAGATATGTGCACAAATTCACCAATTTTTTAACTATTTATTTATTATTATTTGTGTGTATATATTTTATTTTACTAAGATTTATTTATATGACAGAGAGAGAGCAAGCACATAAGCAGGGGTAGTGGTAGGCAGAGGGAGAGGGAGAAGCAAGTTCCCCACTGAGCAGGGACCCCTGATACAGGGTTTGACTCGAGGACCCTGGGATCATGACCTCAGCCGAAGGCAGACGCTTCACCAACTGAGCCACCCAGGCGCCCCTATATTTTAATTCAATTATAAGTGACATACAATATTATATTTGTTCTTGACTCACCATTCTTACTGGTATTTCAGTGTCTCTTTCTGGGATAATTTCCCTTTGTCCTGGAGTACAACATTCAAAATCTCCTTTGGTAGAGGTCTATCGCTGATATAGTGTCTCAGTTTTTGTTTTCTAAAAACATCCATTTTGGTGGTCTCTTATTTCTTCCTCATGCTCTCTGTTTCATATCCCTTCCCCAAATAATAATTTTAAGTATTTTCTGGCCTACATTTGATCATTTCAGTAACTGCAGTCTGAATAAGGTTTTATTGTTCTGACTGTTGTTTTTCCTGAGCAGACTGATAAATAAAACAAATGAGTGGCCAAAAGAGATGACACATCACCTATATTACTGATAGGCATGAATTTTGGTCTGTTAACTGAGAGACATTGTTAATTCTGATTCTCAGAATTAGACACCATCACCCAGCCAGTCTCAGGACATGCAGAACCAAAAGAGGACTTATGTGGTAGGAGGACGGGCCCTTGGAGAAGCAGAGCAAAACACCTTTCTGTGAGCAAGTCACTCCCAAAAGGAAGAGGGGAGTTATTGAGTTAAGCATGGCTCAATATTTTCCTCAAATATTTCAATCAAATAAGTTACTTCATTGACCCTAATCTCTAGTTGAGAATAAACATAAGAGAAAAAAGATATCAGGAGAGTAATACCAGTGAAAATCTTTTAACCTAGCAGTAAACATTGGGAATGAGGAAGACATGTTGACCCTAAAAGTGTTTTGCTTCTGTACTAGTTTGCTAGGGCTAACCTTAACAAAGTACTACAGACTGGCTGGTTTAAAGAACAGAAATCTATTGTTTCACAGTTCTGGATGTTGGATGTCCGAAATCAAGGTGTTAGCAGAGTTGGTTCTCTCTGAGAGCCTTGAGGGAAAATTTATCCCATGCCTGTTTCCTAGCTTCTGGTGGTTTGTTGTCAATCTTTGGCATTCCTTGTAGATGGCACTGCCCTGTGTCTTCACATCAACTTTCTTTTGTATGCATTTCTTTCTTCACAAGGTTTCGTTTTATAAGGACCTCAGTCATATTGGATTAAGGCTCACCATACTTCAGTATGACCTCATGTTAACTAATTACACCTGCAATGACCATGTTTCCAAATAAGGTCACATTTTGAGGTACTGGGAGTTAGGACTTAAACATGAATTTTGGGCAGGGGACACAATTCAACCCATACAGTGTCCTTATATGTTTTGCAGGTTTTGACTATAAGTGCTTCCTTGGAACTTCATTTGTGGAAAGCCTTAGTGAGCTGGTTGAAGAGGCATCTTTCCAGAGAGAGTTTAAGTTTGCCAAGTGCCTGGAATACATCCAACCTGAAATTATTATGAAATAAATTCTCACCAAGAGATTTTTCAAACTGCATAGGTAGTATGAATTCAGACCCCAAACTTGCCCAAAGTCCAGCTTTTGTTTAAAAATTCTAAAGAAAGACTTTTTAAATTTCTTTTCAACCTTGTGCTGAGACTAAGATAAGCAAGCTTCTTTTCTGCCTTTTCTGTGTGTGTTTATCTCACACTTACAATGTGAGGGTCTTGAACCTTACAATGACATCTAAGATTTTTGCCAGAGTATCCGTATCCTACAGATTGCCCCTCCCTGCATGGGTATTAGGCTTTGTCTTCAAGCCTCTGGACCAACTGGTCTTAAACATTGATGTTCAAGGTTACTAGGATTTACGGATATGTCCAGGTTAAAAGTTAGCTTTTGTATTTACTTAGATTTTTGCTTTATCTTTATTTTTGTTTTTAAGGGCTTCTTTTCTTTTCTTGCCAACAAAGATATGCAAATAGAAATAATTTATTAAATATATTTCATCAAATATTTTCAGTTGTTTTGCACAAAAGAATTATTCACATTATATAGTCTGTTTTACCACCCAAAAGAGGTGTCTAGGTGGGATCTTTATACAAAGAGTTGCATCCAAAAATAAATAGCTAATATTTATGGAATACTTATTGTACACATGCTAATATTATACTAAGTGCTTCACATGAATCACCTCATTTAATCTTCACAAAAACCATATGAGTTAAGTACTCCGTTTTCAAATGCAAAAATTTAGTTTTAGAACAGAAAATATACTTCCCCAAAACCACAGAGCTGGAATTTGATGGAGATGAATTTCAAGTTCATCTCTGTTGGATGCCAAGGTTAGTGGTCATAAACTATCATATACTACTTCACAAGCTAAAATATTATTGAAACAAATATGCGTTGATTATGTACATGGATTTAATTTAAAAAAAACACTGTGATAGCAGATACAGTTATTGTTTTATCCATTGTTGCACCCCTAGTGCCTATCATGGTGTCTAGACCATAATAAGAGTTTAATAAATGTGTTGAGCAAATTAAAAAATAAAGGCATATAGGGATTTTATTCATATATGTGTAGATGTTGAATCAGAATACCTGCTTGTAATGGACTGACATTTGATTACACCAAGCCTTTGAGCAGATTTCTGGGACTCAGTGTTTCTAATGTTTTTAATTCAAATTGTCTGGTCTTCAGTAACTAAAATTATCCCAGCTCTGGAACATATAACACACCTGTAGTTCTGAACACATTTTCTTTTCAGTTCATGTGTTCATGGATTGGAAACCAGTGACTTTTCACCTATTTGTTCTTCTTTTATACTATTTAGATGGAATCCTAATCACTGTTAAGTTTTGATTTTATACTACTTTCACTAACAATAATAAGTATAGCATGTCTACTTTTATACGTATTTCTCAAAAACAATTCTGCAAGTTATTATTGTTGTCTCCATTTAACAAATGAAGAACACAGGAGGATCGCATAGTTAATTAGCAGAACAGCAATTCATGAAACCACCTGTAACCACAAAATTCTCTATGCTTCACCTACTCCAGATTATTCACCATGTCCCCTTTTAGACCTCTAGGCCTTTTCTTATACTGCTCTCTCTTCCTGAAGGCCCTTATAGGGTTAGTGTACTTTTACACATCCTTCAAGGTTCAACCCAAATATCATCTCCTTGATGAAAACATCCATGAACCCCTCCTGGTTTTCCTGCCTATTTGCTTCCTAGCATTTGTATGTTACTAGTCATACTGTTCTTTAATGAATAATGTATCTATCTCCTCTTGTGTAGTTGTCATCCATGGAGACAATAGTATTTTCCTCACTGTATCTCCAGCAGCTAACATGGCACCAAGTACATATGGCATGAATGAATCAGTGACTAGATTTATTAGAACTAGTTAAAATTCATCTGGAAAAACTTCCTGCTAATAATCCTTACATGGCTTCTACCCTTCATGCCAAACAAGTTCTTTCTTCTTTTATTAAATCCTCTCCTTATTCTCTTTGAGACAGTCTTCAGAAAATGATCATAGGTATAATGAAAATAATATAATAATACTTTAAACTTGCATGGAGATTTACAGTTACCAAAGCACTTTCCATTACACTTTGTTTTCTCATCAGCCCTCTGAGTTAGCCTGAGCAGGTGGTTTAGTCCTGTCTTACAGATGAAGAAACTGAGAGCCAGATCACATGCTCAGGAAGTGTTTAAGCCAGGAGTCGGGCTCTTGTTTTCTCCCACCTAGCCCAGAGCTTTTTGCTCTCTTCTCGTGGTTAAAACTATTGCTGGAAGAGGGAAGCTTCAGTAATTTCAAACGTGTTCAGGTTAAATAAGTGATCAGTGGATGATGTGATTCTCCAATTTGAGTATAAACCTAGGAAACCTTGTTTAAGTTGTAAATTTTCAGGCTTCATCTTCAAATATTCTGATTTAGAAGGTCTAGGTGGAGTCTAAAAATAAACAAATATCTAAGGTGATTCTGCTGCAGATATTTCTTAGGCCACAGTTTGTGCAACACTGGATAAAGGTTGCATTAAATGTGTTGTTTTATGATATTTTCACAACAAAATGCGGTTTCATGCTTGGAATCTGTATCTGTTTAGAGGAGAATAAGGATTGTTTGTGGGGGGGGGGGGGGGGTACGATGATGGTCACAGTGGAAAAGCCAATTGGCTGAGGGAGAGAAGGAAAAGCGGTGCACATGATGCTTGAATTGCCCTGTTAGTCTTTTTTTTATAAGGTATAGAAAGAAAATCAGGGAACATGTTCTGTTGAGTTTGTAATATTTGCTACAAGTTTCCAAGGCATTTTGTATTGGAAAAAGAATTATGTTGATGCAATCCCATATCTAGCATTGCCATTTGTTCTTTTTCTTCCACAGAAGGTGTTACTTTCTATTTTTTCCCTTTCTGCTCTCTAAACTAGGTAACCATTTGGTTGTTTTTAATTGTCACATTTGTTCTCATACCAACATGTTAAATGTAACTTGAGCAAAAGCCAAACCTGAAAATTCATTTTTCCCTCTTTCTGAAAATCCACACTGAAGTTAGACTGAAGTTAGAGATTGCTATGTTTCTTTTTGAGTTTGGGCTCCTCATTACATTTCTAAAGTTTTCAACTTACTACTGCCCAGGAATAGGAGAGAATCTGGATTCACTTTCAGCTACTCATCATATTCTGAATATTTTGAGATAAACAATGCAGATGGATATTGAAAATGTACTATTTCAGACATCAAAATTTACCTGTGAAGTAATATTTATCCTGCATATCCTGTTTTCTTATTGACTTCCATGTAAAATTGACATCTTCAAAATAAGATTTTGCTTCTAAGCCCTGATAAAATCACGAGTAAAAAAAAAAACAAACGCTTTAAGATCACATTTAAAAGAGAACATATTTGCTAAGTTAATAGCAGTCAAAATAAGTCACAAAATATTAATATAAAGCAGCTGAGTCATTTTTTGCTTCATACAATAAACCTAAAGCTCTAAAGGGAAAATAAATAACTAAAGAGTTAAACAGTACATAACTCATTGATCCAGAATGTCAAGCGTTTATATCAACCCTCCATTCTCACTCATACTCTGTAACAGAATAGTCTTTGGGGTGATCAAACAAGTGGGAGCTGAGAGGGCAGGTGGACAATTATTTCAAGCCTACTATGTGACAGGGCCTATGTTCAGAATATTTTTATTTCATTCCAATAAAACCTTGTAAGATTATGTCCAATTTACAAATCAGGAAATGAGTCTCAGATATTAAGCAACTTGTTTAGAGTTACATAACTAGTAAGTGACAGGTTAAACCTAGTTGTATTTAATTTCAAAGTTTATGCATTTTAGTGAGATTAACATGTTCCCAAGTTTTTTAGGGGGGATAATTCATTTTTCCCCTAGATGATAATTATTTTATTATAAAATAAAAAGAAAGAGGGTTTAGAATGATAACCTATCATATCTTCCTATTTTCCAGTCTAACTCTGAAACATTATACCTTGTACAGAAAGGGTATACATTCAGTTTCAAACATGGAAAGAGTATTTAAAATAGCTGGCACTTACAGCTTTTAGATAATATAGTTTGAGTTACTATGCACTGGAAAATGAAAATCTAACTTGTAAAAAGCATATTCATTATGTATCAGCATAATGTGGAAAGGCAAAACTAAATTAAAAAATGGAGGAAAAATATATTTCTGGTAAAAGCCTATAGACTATAATGTTTTAACCTTTTGGAAAGAATGTGTTTGAACAATCATCAACATGTAGATCATATTTAAAGCCATGAAACAGGATAAATCACCTCAGGAGAAAGTGGTGATAGAGAAGTGGACAGAAGATAAAGTCCTGAAGCACAAACACATAACTCATTTTAAAGCTCTGAATTTCTCAGACTGCTTTCCCAACATACACAGACACACACACAATAATAGTAGTTGTACTTTTAGTATCTAGTTGAATTTTAGACATTGTGTATACTTAAATATGTAACATTACTGGCAAAAGTGAGGCTACTAATAGGCCTGAGGTCTTGAGAAGGGCTGTTTGGAGTCATTAAAGGTCACACAGAACCAAAGCACCACTTGGTTGAAACAACATAGAGGCATGGTAGTCAAAGGCTTTGACTCTGGCACCAGGTTATCTGAGTTTGAATCCCAAATCCATTATACCTACCAATTGTCCTTGGGCAAATTCCTTAATTTCTTTGTCCCTTGGTTTCCTTGTTTATATAATAATAGTGTCTACTTTCTGAAGTTTTCATGAAGATTAAAGAACTAAAATATGTAAAACATATGGGAGCTCAATAAATTTTCACAATTATTATCAAGAATTGTGTAACTCTGAAAGGATCCTAGAAGCTTTCTTTTCTAAGCATGCCACCCCATAAATCCTTTCTAGGAGCTCACCACATCACATCTATATTTGCAAGCTCTCAGTGTTCTCACATTCACATTCTACACGGAAGCCAAACCTGCCTCCTTGGCACTTCTACACTTTGGTCCTATTTTTGCACTCCAGAGAGCAGCAGAATAAACTTCCTCTTCTAACTGATAAGTCTTCAAACCCTTGAGGCAGCTCCCATGTGTTCTTGTGTCTTTTCTTCACTGGACAAAGTATACACTGCTTCTTCAACTGTTCTATATACAAAATGAATTCCAGACCTCTCACACTCCTGGACTTTCTCATTTGTAGATACTGCCATTTGCAAAATTCCTTTAAAATGTGCCCACGAAATGTGTATATCAAGACACACAAGCAAATGTAATAGTGCAAATGTTAAGCCACATCTGGTTGGAGCTGAGAGGGATGAAACAAAACAATGAGCTCATTAGGTATTTGTGAGGTTTTCAGGCTTGACAACATTTTTTTTTAAGATTTTATTTATTTATTTGACAGAGAGAGACACAACGAGAGAGGGAACACAAGCAGGAGGAGTGGGAGAGGGAGAAGCAGGCTTCCCGTGGAGCAGGGAGCCCGATGTGGGGTTCGATCCCGAGACCCTGGGATCATGACCTGAACTGAAGGCAGATGCTTAACAACTGAGCCACCCAGGTGCGCCAGGCTTGACAACTTTAAAAGGAATAAAAGAAAACTAGTGGTGGGTGGTGGGAGGGATGGGTTGTCTGGGTGATAGACATTGGGGAGGGTATGTGCTATGGTGAGCGCTGTGAATTGTGTAAGACTGTTGAATCACAGACCTGTACCTCTGAAACAAATAATACATTATATGTTAAAAAAAAGAAGATAGTAGGAAGGGGAAAATGAAGGGGGGGAAATCAGAGGGGGAGACGAACCATGAGAGACTATGGACTCTGGAGAAACAAACTAAGGGTTCTAGAGGGGAGGAGAGTGGGGGGATGGGTTAGCCTGGTGATGGGTATTAAAGAAGGCACGTATTGAATGGAGCACTGGGTGTTATATGCAAACGATGAATCATGGAACACTACATCAAAAAAACTATGATCTCACTGATGTGGAATTTAATGTTGTAATGTATGGTGATTAACATAACATAATAAAATAAAAAAACTAAAAAAAAAAAAGAAAATTAACTTAACTATTCTTCTAAGTGCAAAGCTAAAGTAACTTCCCTAAAGTGTTTTCTAACTTGAGCAGAATTCATCTGGCCTTTTGATGATAGACATACCTGTTTATAAATGAATGATATCAACATGTGGATCGTAACATGTATATGATTTTTTTTTCAATTTTGGAGTGACTTTTCATTAAAGATATCCTAGCTGGACACTTTTGGAGATTCATAATCCACTATTAATCTTGTGCATTTCTATAGTGCTCGTTGCCATAGTAATCCACTCAATCTGAGATATGAGATAATAAACAAATAAGCTTGGAAAGACCACTATAGTAGCAGATACCTTGAATCCTGATTACTGTACTATGATGATTATGAAGGTTGATGATGTTCTATTGAAACAAATGATGAATCAATATTATACAGGCCCTTGGAATAATGTACTACATAAGGAAAAATTGCTGAACTGCATATGAAAAACTGGGGTTTAATTACTGGCTCCATCCTTCACTAGCTGTGCAACCTTGCCAGATTATTCAAACTGAGATTTGTTCTTATGTTTGAAAACCTGAGATAATATCTGATGCACATCTAGTATCTTTGTGAAAAACAAATGAGAGAGTTCTAGAAACAGTGTGTTGTATGGCTGGGCAAAGGTGAGGTAGTATTCTAAAATAAACTTATTTGCATTGTTGTGCTTCAATTTAAGAATATTTGTGTATAAAATAAGACAAAAAATTGGCCTAAGTTTCCAAAATTTATACATCATGGTATGATTATCACTCTTTAACTGTATTCTCCTGAGATAAATAACAAATTCTCCTTGTAGAGTCAACTTAGTTTTATGGAAACTTCAATTTAAGTGCTGGCTCCTCTGTTTATTATCTGGAGATACTTCCTGGGCTTTTCAGTAAAACAAAGAATTGTCAACTATTATTTGTTGCAACAAATAATTTCTGAAGTTTCTTACCATTCTTACAGTGTTGGTAGAGACAACCGGAATGTATAAGCAAACAGGAAAACTCATCTGGAAAAACACATGTGACATCAATCTTGTTTCCATTGCTCATGTATAAGGTTTAAGTCTTTTATTTTTTTTGTTTTTTCACAGTATATATAGTATTTTTTATAATTTAAATTCAATTAATTAACATATAATGTATAATTTGTTTCAGGGGTACAAGTCTGTGATTCATCAGTCTTATATAATACCCAGTGCTCATTACAACACATACTCTCCCCAATGTCCATCATCCAGTTACCCCATCCCTCCACCCTCCTTTCCCTCCACCCTCCTTTCCCTCCACCCTCCTTTCCCTCCAGCAACCCTCAGTTTGTTTCCTAAGATTAAGAGTCTCTTATGTTTTGCCTCCCTTTCTGATTTTGTCTTGTTTCATTTTTTTTCCTTCTTTTCCCCTATGATCCTCTACCTTCTTTCTTAAATTCCACATCAGTGAGATCATATGATAATTGTCTTTCTCTGACTGACTTATTTTACTTAGCATAATACCCACTAGTTCCATCCACATCATTGCAAATGGCAAGATTTCTTTTTTTTTTTTTTTTATTTATTTATTTGACACAGAGAGAGACAGCTAGAGAGGGAATACAAGCAGGGGGAGTGGGAGAGGGAGAAGCAGGCTTCCCGCTGAGCAGGGAGCCTGATGCGGGGCTCGATCCCAGGACCCTGGGATCATGACCTGAGCTGAAGGCAGACGCTTAACCGACTGAGCCACCCAGGCGCCCCAAGATTTCATTTTTTTGATGGCTGTGCAATATTCCATTGTATATATATACCACTTCTTCCTTATCCATGCATTTGTCATTGGACATCTAAGCTCTTTCCATAGTTTAGCTATTGTGGACATTGCTGCTATAAACATTGGGGTGCAGATGCCCCTTCAGATCACTACATATTTATCTTTGGTGTAATACCCAGTAGTGCAATTGCTGGGTTGTAGGGTAGCTCTATTTTTAACTTTTTGAGGAACCTCCATACTATTTTCCAGAGTGGCTGCACCAGCTTGCATTCCGACCATAGTGTAGGGTTCTGCTTTCTCTGCATCCCCGCCAACATCTGTCATTTCCTGACTTGCTAATTTTAGCCATTCTGACTGGTGTGAGGAGATATCTCATTGTGGTTTTGATTTGCATTTCCCCGATGCCAAGTGATGTTGAGCAGTTTTTCATGTGTCTGTTGGCCATTTGGATGTCTTTGGAGAAACGTCTGTTCGTGTCCTCTGCCCATTTCTTGATTGGATTATTTGTTCTTTGGGTGTTGAGTTTGATAAGTTTTTTATAGATTTTGGATACTAGCCCTTTATTTGATATGTCATTTGCAAATATATTCTCCCATTCTGTCAGTTGTCTTTTGGTTTTGTTGACTGTGTCTTTCACTGTGCAAAAGTTTTTATCTTGATGAAGTCCCAATAGTTCATTTTTGCCCTTGCTTCCCTTGCCTTTGGCAATGTGTCTAGGAAGAAGTTGCTGCGGCTAGGTCAAAGAGGTTGCTGCCTGTGTTCTCAAGGATTTTGATGGATTCTTGTCACACATTTAGGTCTTTCAAACATTTTGAGTCTATTTTTGTGTGTGGTGTAAGGAAATGGTCCAGTTTCATTCTTCACCAGAAGGCTGTCCAACTTTCCCAACACCACTTGTTGAAGAGACTTTTTTCCATTGGATATTCCTTCTTGCTTCATTGAAGATTAGTTGACCATAGGGTTAAGGGTCCATTTCTGGGTTCTTTATTCTGTTCCATTGATCTATATGTTAGCTTTCATGCCATTACCATACTGTCTTGATGATTACAGACTTGTAATAGAGTTTAAAGTGTGGAATTGTGATGCCACCAATTTTGGTTTTCTTTTTCGATATTCCTTTGGCTATTCAGGGTCTTGTTCCATACAAATTTTAGGATTATTTGTTCCATTTCTTTGAAAAAAGTGGATGGTATTTTGATAGGGATTGCGTTGAATGTGTAGATTGTTCTAGGTAGCATTGACAATTTCACAATATTTGATCTTCGAATCCATGAGCATGGAACGTTTTTCCATTTCTTTGTGTCTTCCTCAATTACTTTCATGAGTATTCTATAGTTTTCTGAGTACAGATCCTTTGCCTCTTTGGTTTGATTTATCCCTAGGTATCTTATGGTTTTGGGTGCAATTGTAAATGGGATTGACTCTTTAATTTCTCTTTCTTCTGTCTTGCTGTTGGTGTATAGAAATGCAACTGATTTCTGTGCATTGATTTTGTATCCTGCCACTTTCCTGAATTCCTGTATGAGTTCTAGCAATTTTGGGGTGGAGTCTTTTGGGTTTTCCACATAGAATATCATATCATCTGCAAAGAGTGAGAGTTTCACTTCTTCTTTGCCAATTTGGATGCCTTTTACTTCTTTTTGTTGTCCATGTTCATTAGTCTGTAATTCTGCTTTCTGGTGGTGTCTGTCTGGTTTTGGGATCAAGGTAATGGTGGTCTCATGAAAAGAGTTTGGAAGTTTCCTTTCCATTTCTATTTTTTGAAACAGCTTCAGAAGAATATGTAATAATTCTTCTTTAAATGTTTGGTAGAATTCCCCTGGGAAGCCATCTGGCCCTGGGCTCTTGTTTGTAGGGAGATTTTTGGTCACTGCTTCAATTTCCTTACTGGTTATGTGTCTGTTCAGGTTTTCTATTTCCTCCAGATTGTCTAATTTGTCAGCATATAGTTGCTCATAATATGTTCTTAAAATTGTTTCTATTTCTTCAGTGTTGGTCGTGATCTCTATTCTTTCATTCATGATTTTATTCATTTGGGTCATTTTTCTTTTTGATAAGTCTGGTCAGTGGTTTATCAATCTTATTATTTCTTTTAAAGAACGAACTTGTAGTTTCATTGATACATTCTAGTGTTCTTTGGTTTCTATTTCATTGATTTCTGCTCTGATCTTTATTATTTCTCTTCTCCTGCTGGGTTTAGGCTTTATTTGCTCTTCTTTCTCCAGCTCCTTTAGGTGTAAGGTTAGGTTGTGTATTTGAGAACTGTCTTGTTTTTTGTTTTTTGTTTTAAAGATTTTATTTATTGGGGCGCCTGGGTGGCTCAGTCGTTAAGCGTCTGCCTTCGGCTCAGGTCATGATCGCAGGGTCCTGGGATTGAGCCCCGCATCAGGCTCCCTGCTCTGCAGGAAGCCTGCTTCTCCCTCTCCCACTCCCCCTGCTTGTGTTCCCTCTCTCACTGTGTCTCTCTCTGTCAAATAAATAAATAAAATCTTTAAAAAAAATAAAGATTTCATTTATTTATTTGAGAAAGAGAGAATGAGAGAGAGCACATGGCAGGGGAGGGTCAGAGGGAGAAGCAGACTCCCTGCTGAGCAGGGAGCCCGACGCGGGACTCGATTCAGGGACTCCAGGATCATGACCTGAGCCAAAGGCAGTCGCCCAACCAACTGAGCCACCCAGGCACCAGAGAACTTTCTTGTTTTTTGAGAAAGTCTTGTAGTGCTGTACACTTCCCTCTTAGGACTGCCTTTGCTTCATCCCAAAGATTTTGAACAGTTGCATTTTCATTTTCATTTTTTCCATGAAATTTTAAAATTATACTTTAATTTCCTGGTTGACCCATTCATTCTTTAGTAGGATGCTCTTTAGCCTCCATGTATTTGAGTTCTTTCCAAATTTCCTTTTGTGATTGAGTTCCAGTTTCAAAGCATTGTGGTCGAAAAATATGCAGGAATGATCTCAATCTTTTGGTACCAGTTGAGACTTGATTTGTGACCCAGGATGTGATCTATTATGGAGAACATTCCATGTACACTTGAGAAGAATGTGTATTCTGTTGCTTTGGGATGGAATGTTCTCAATATATCTGTAAAGTCCATCTGGTCCAGTGTGTCATTCAAAGCTCTTATTTTCTTGTTGATCCTCTGCTTAGATGACCTGTCCATTGCAGTAAGGGGGTTGTTAAAGTCCCCTACTATTATTGTATTATTGTTGATGTGTTTATTTTATTTTGTTATTAATTGGCTTATATAATTGGTTGCTCCCATGTTATGGGCATAGATATTTGCAATTGTTAAATCTTCTTGTTGGATAGAACTTTTAATTATGGTATAGTGTCCTTCCTCATCTCTTGTTACACTCTGGTTTAAAATCTAATTTGTCTGATAAATGGATTGCCTTCCCCACTTACTTTTGATGTCCATTTTCATGATAAATGCTTTTCCACCCCTCACTTTAAATCTGGAGGTGTCTTTCTATCTAAAATGTGTCTCTTGCAGACAGCATATCAGTGGGTCTTGTTTTGTATCCAATCTGATACCCTGTGTCTTTTGATTGGAGCATTTAGCCCATTTACATTCAGGGTGACTATTGAAAGATATGAATTTAGTGCCACTGTATTGCCTGTAAAGTCACTGTTTCTGTATATTTTCTCTGTTCCTTTCTGGTCTATGTTATTTTTGGGGTCTCTCTTCACTTATAGGATCCCCTTTAATATTTCTTGCAGGGCTGGTTTAGTGATGACAAATTCTTTTATTTTCTCTTTGTCCTGGATTTTTTTTTTTTTAATCACTCCTTCTATTTTGCATGACATCTTAGCTGGATAAAGTATTCTTGGCTGCATATTTTTCTCATTTAGCACCTGAATATATCATGTCAGTCCTTTTTGGCCTGCCAGGTCTTCATGGATAGGTCTGCTGCCAATCTAATGTTTCTACTCTTGTAGGTTACAGACCTCTTGTCCTGAGGTGCTTTCAGGATATTCTCTTAGTCTCTGAGATTTGCAAGTTTTACTATTATACGTCGGGGTGTTGACCTATTTTTATTGATTTTGAGGGGGGTTCTTTGTGCCTCCTGGATTTTGATGCCTGTTTCCTTCCCCAGATTAGGGAAGTTCTCTGCTATAATTTTCTCCAATATACCTTCTGCCCCCCTCTCTCTTTCCTCTTCTTCTGGGATCCCAATTATTCTAATATTGTTTTGCTCTATGGTATCACTTACCTCTTGAATCCTCCCTCGTGATCCAGTAATTGTTTATCTCTCTTTTTCTCAGCTTCTTTATTTTCCATCATTTGGTCTTCTATATCACTAATTGTCTCTTCTGTCTCATTTATCCTAGCAGTTAGAGTCTCTATTTTTTATTACATCTCATTAATAGCCTTTTTGATTTTGACTTCGTTAGATTTTAGTTCTTTTATTTCCTCAGAAAGGGATTCTCTAGTGTCTTCTATGTTTTTTTTCAAGCCCAGCTAGTATGTTTATAATTGTTATTCTGAACTCTAGTTCTGACTTCTTACTAATGTCCATATTGATTAGGCCCCTGGCAGTCAGTGCTGCCTCTTGTTCTCTTTTTTTGAGATGAGTTTTTCTGTCTTGTCATTGGAGAACAAAATACTAAAAGTGCAACAACAACGCCAGAGAAATATACAATAAACAAATCAGAAGAGACAGGAAACTAGGAAAAAAAATAAAGAAAGAATATAATCAGACAGATGAGCAGAATAGAGCAATACACTGGATTCTGTGGTATTTTGGTCTGTTTTCTAGGAAACTAGATCCCAAAATTGTAAAGAAATAAAAACTTGTATAAGTAAAAAATAAAATTAAATACATCGAAAGGATAGTATATAATTGTAAAAGTGGAAGTTAAAAGACAAGAAAAAACAAAGAGAAAGAAAAAATAACAACAACAACAAAAATGAAGGGATATAAACAGACAGGTGAACAGAACAGAGCAATACACTATCCCCTGAGTGTATTTTGGTGAGTTTCTTTTTTTTTTTTAAAGACTGAGAGAATGAGAGAGAGAGAGAGCATGAGAGGGGGGAGGGTCAGAGGGAGAAGCAGACTCCCTGCTGAGCAGGGAGCCCGATGTGGGACTCGATCCCAGGACTCCAGGATCATGACCTGAGCTGAAGACAGTTGCTCAACCAACTGAGCTACCCAGGCACCCCATATTTTGGTCAGTTTCTTAGAGGAAACTACATCTCAAAATTGTAAAGGAAGAAAAACTTATATATACAAAGATAATATTAAATACACTGAGAGGATAGACTGTAACTGTAAAGATGAAAATTAGAAAAGACTTTAACAAAACAAACAACAAAAATAACAACAACAACAAAAAAACACAAAATGGAAGAAGAAAAAAAGGGGAAAAAAGAGAATATGATATGATCAGGCAGTTGACTAGAACAGAGCCATACACTAAATTTTGGGTGTATTTTGGTCTGTTAGAAGAAACTGCATCCCAAAATTTTAAAGAAAGAAAAACTTATATATATACAAAGATAAGGTTAAACACATGAAGGGATAGAATGTGACTGTAATAATGAAAATTTAAAAAGATTTTTCTAAAAAGGAGTTGATAAAATAAAAAGTTGGTTGAAAAACAAAAGAAGAAAAATTTTAAAAAATTAAAAAATAACTAAAGAAAATTTTAAGAAAATTAAAGTTGAAAGACTAAAGAACCAAGGGGAAAAAGCCATGAGTTCTAAGTGCTATATTTCCCTAGTGCTGGAGTTTTGCAGTTCTCATTGATCGGGAAACTTGGTCTTGGCTGGATGTTTTTGCTAATCTTCTGGGAGAGGGGCCTGCTGCATTGATTCTCAAATGTCTTTTCCCCTGGCGAAATTGCACCGCCCTTGCCAGGGGCCTGGCTAAGTAATCTGCTCCAGTTTGCTCTATGTGGCTTCTGTTCCCTGAAGGCTTTCCTGCTGCTTTAGAGGATGAGAATGAAAATAATGGCCTCCCAATCTCCAGCCCCAGAGCCAAAAGCTTGGTGCCCCACTCCTCAGTGAGCCCTCAGAGAAAAGCAGTCAATCACTCCTGTCTCCCTGGTCTCTGGCCACACTCCGTGCTCACCCCACCTGTGATCAAGTGTTTCTATCTCAGGCACACGACCCCGTTTGGAGTCTCCAAATCCCAGCAGACTCCTGTGGCACACTCTCACACCATTCTTCATGGGAGTGGAAGGGGGGGTCCCCTGGTTCTTCTGCTTGTTGGGCCCCTGCTAGACTGTGCCATGGATCATGGTTTATGGCAACCCTGAGCTGAGATCCCACTCCTGGGCTCACTCTTTGCAGCCGGCATCACTGCTCCAATACCTGGGAGCTCTGCCACACTCAGGCACCCCCAGGTCTTCCTGTTACCCCAAGGATCCTGAGACCACACTGCTCCAGTGAGGATTCCACTCCCCACTTTGTCACCTGAGCAACGTCCCTCACCAGAGCAGACTTTTAAAAGTTCTGGTTTTGCACTCCACTGCTCTATCACTTTCTGGTAGCTGGCTGACAGAGGCTCCCTCTTCCTGCAGTCTATCTTCCCATATATTGCCTCAGATTCGCTTCTCTGCACCTCCTACCTTGCAGAATACGGTCACTTTTGTATTCATAAAGTTGCAGCTATTCTTTTCTTCAATTTCCCATTGAGTTTGCAGGTGTTCAGAATGGTTTGTTAGCTATCTAGCTGAATTCCTGGGACCAGACAAAATTAAGGTCTTCTACTCCTCCACCATCTTGGACTTCTCTCTAGGTTTAAGTTTTTTAAACTAATTGAACCATGTTTGGGACTCCCTTCTTGGCAGTACAATGTAGTTGAAAAAGTACATTATTGGGGGACAAATCCAAGTCCTGTTACATATTAACTGTGTAGTCTTGGGTTAGTTATTTAATGACTTTGTGAGAGAAGCTCATCTCTAAAATTAAAATAAGAATATTGCCTTTGAAGAGCTTTATGGGGCTTAGCATAATGTGTGCAAAGCAACTGGCACACAGTCAATGGTCATTGTTATGACTAATTGTTATCTAGTTTCTACTGACATATCCTATGTTTCTAGACAAATTTGACTTTTTTTTAAAGATTTTTTTTATTTATTCATTTGAGACACAGAGATACAGAGAGAGAGAGAGAGAAAGCATGAGCAGGGAGAGAGGCAGAGGGAGAGGGAGAAGCAGGCTCCTCACTGAGCCAGGAGCCTGATGTGGGGCTCGATCCCAGGACCCTGGGATCATGACCTGAGCCAAAGGCAGATGCTTAACCATCTGAGCCACTGAGGCGCCCCTAAACAAATTTGATTTTTAATTTATGCTGGACACAGAAGCTAATCTAGATCTTATTGCAAAAAATGAAATAAAAATCTAGACTAGTAATGTTAAGGATATTACTACTCAAGATATTTGTAGCTTTTTGATCATGTATATAGCTCATCAGATTTGGAACATTAAACCGCATTTGTATATTCATCTGTAGCAGGATTCAGATCACAGAAGGCCTCTGTTCCCCAAAGTAAGATTTTTGGAACTGGTTTTGACACATAAAAATTAGTAAGCTGCTACAAAGTCACTTGTTCATTGTATGGCTGAGCAAGCATGCTTGGCAGACTGAAGCAGAAATTTATCACCTTCAAAATGGTGGTTACAACTATTCATTCATAAAAATGCCAACTCTTCCATGAAGACTTCCATTAAGGATGAATCTTTGTTTCCTCTCTAATCTCATGTGCTATCTTTGCATTTCTATCATAGAACTCAGCAAATTCTGTCATGCATTGTACATAGTTCTAGACATATTTTTATTCACAAGACTATAACCATTTCCCACACTTCTGCAGGAGCAAAGAGGGAGTTCAGGAACTCTGAATATTCCAGATAAGACCCCTCTTCTCTGGCTTCCATATAACCCTTGGTTATACTTTAACTCCCAACTTTAATTTCGTAGAATGTTATGGGCCATGTTTAAACCTCCTCTCCACAAAACTTCTTAATATCACTGCATAGCCCCCTTTTCTGTTTTATTTTTCTTTATGGCACTTATAAACACCTAGATATTTTCCTAATTTCTTTATTGTCTGTTTCCTTCCACTAGATTATAAGCTTCCTGAAGGCAGGTATTTTTCAGTGTTTTATTTATTACTTTATTCCCAATGCCAGGAACTTTGCTTGTCACATAGTAGGTGCTCAATACATATTTGCTTTTTTTTGGCTGTTTTTTGGGGTTTTTAAATTTTTTTATTTAAATTCTAGTTGGTTAACATACAGTGCAATATTGGTTTCAGGAGTAGAATTCAGTGACTCATCACAACAACTGTCCTCATTGATACCCATCACCCATCTAGCCCATCCTCCACCCACCTCCATCAACCCTTAGTTGGTTCTCTATCTCTATCTTATCTCTTTTGATTTGTTTCCCTCTCTTTTTTTTTCTTTTTTCCCTCCTTTCCCATATGTTCATCTGTTTTGTTTCTTAAATTCCACATATAAGTGAAGTCATCTGGTATTTGTCTTTCTCTGACTGACTTATTTCACTTATCATAATACACTCTAGCTCCATTTATGTCATAGCAAATGACAAGATTTCATTCTTTTGGATGGCTGAGTAATATTCTATTATATATATATATATACACATATATACATATACATATATACATAGAGAATATGTATATGTATATATGTGTATATACATATGTGTATACTACTTCTTTATCTATTCATCAGTTGATGGACATTTGAGCTCTCTCCATAGTTTGGTTATTGTTGATAATGCTGTCATAAACATTGGGGTGCATGTACCCCTTCAAATCTGTATTTTTGTATCTTTTGTGTCAATACCTAGTAGTGCAATTGCTGGATCATAAGGTAGTTTTATTTTTAACTTTTTGAGGAACCTCCATACTGTTCTTCAGAGCAGCTGCACTAGTTTGCATCCCCACCAACAATGCAAGAGGGTTCCCCTTTCTCCACATCCTCACCAACACCTGTTGTTTCTTGTGTTGTTAATTTTAGCCATTCTGACAGTCAATATATATTTGTTGAGTAAATATTGAATCAATAGGAAATTTGTTGAGCTCAGAGATTGTATCATATTTATAACTGTTTCACTGCGTTGGATATTAGACATTCAATAATTTGAATATCTTTACTAACCTAAGTCTTTGGATTCTTCTAACTGTGTTGACATTGAACAGAAAGCAACTGAAGTATTATGGTTCATTTAACCTATGTGTAGACTATGAACACTAATTTAGACCTCAAATAATGTTATAATGCAGAATTGATAAGAGAAATAAAAGTAGAGTATATAGTATCTTTTTTATTCTTGTTTATAAGCCTATAACAAAACTGATTTATATCAGAACCACTTCCCAACATTAATAAAAGTATAATACAACATACTTCTGGCCCATGAATAAATGGAAAATGATAACAAATCAACAGCAACGAGAACCTTTATACTTATACTACATATTAGCAACAATATGACATCTATATTCATAGAGCCTAAACTACCCAATGACTATGGTCCTAGCAAATGTGCCTGTGGCTCTGAGTATCCTGAAAAATGAGGGTTTGCCTGATTAGGAGAAAGGAAAAGATGGCTGCAGGGGAAAATTATTGTAAGTGCTATGGGTCAACATAGCAGGTAAAGGTTAAAAAAAATACTGTTTTCTTTGGGCAATTTCCCCAGGAATGTTAGAACAATTTGGAGCTGAAAATAGTAATTAGGGAAAGGTTAAATAAAAATAAAATACACCACTGATTAAGATGAGAAAATTCTAAAATGTTGATAAAAGTATGAACATATAAGATTTGGTAAGGGCTCTTCTGAATAAACTGGAGTATAACAGAGGTATTTACTGAAAGTATTTAAGGTCTATTTTATTGTCTATAGCATCCTTTATTTTAACCAAGTTTTAAGGAAGGATTTTTTTGTTGTAATTTTTGCTCTTTACAACTAAATTCCACATTCTCTAATTTTTTAGCATATCTTTTTGTCCAAAAATGTGCAATAAAAATATTGTTGTACATGTTAGTAGTTCCTAGATTTATATGCTTTGGGTGTCTATAGGCATTTAAAGATAAACTACAAATCTAAAAAGTTAGAAATAATTTTAGAATGGTACTTAACATGATAGATTTGAAACTCTAAGATTTACAGAAAATTGCTTTTAGGTAGCAGTCACACTATTATAAGCTAAAATTAATGCAAACCCCAAAACTCAAGTGAAGAGGGAGTACTGCTCATTGGTCTGAGCCCAGAATTGGATCTCTTCTCCTGGGCTTTAATCCCTGCACCGTGACTACAGAGTAAGTAATTTCCATTTTAACCCTTATGCTGCCTCAGTTTCTTAATTTGTTATAAGGAAAAACTACTGACATACCTTGCTGAGCTTTGGAGATTTAAAGATGAAATATAACTGCTCTTAGAAAAAATGAGCCATAATAATGCTAATTATTATTACATAAATAAATGCATGTTTATCATATGATAATTTATGCAGAATGAGGTTGGGGAAAGGAGACTCTCAGAGCTCTTTTGTGTCAGTTAAATGAGTCCTCTCCATTTAGTTGGCTCCCTAATAGCTGTCAACTGCATGTAAGATTTGCAAACAGTACAGTGATGATGGGGTTAGTGGAATGAAAGATAAAAAAAAAAAAAAAGAACAGTTATATGACTCATTTAGATTATGAGGCAATAGTCCAGCTCACTGCAGCACCTTGATAGCAAAGATCAGTACAACCAAATCCAGAACTCATAAACTATCAACAATCAGTCACACCAAATGTGTCAGTCTCACAGCCAGTTAGTTAAATTGACATGGCCTATATCAGCATTTCTCCAAATCTAAGATGCATACAAGACCAAAAAACTTGTAATTGCTATTAAAAAAAATCAATTCTTTCTTGCACAATTTCTTGCTAATTAGATTTATTATGTCACTCTTTAATTATACATTCAGATCCGTCTGCATGAGATAGAGATAGACAAGAGATAGACAGAGGAAGCCTATCAAACTGACACTGGAGATTTCATAGGTTCTGCCTCACTTATCTTCCCTGCTTCAGTCAAATAAATACTTATCATCATTATTGTGTTCCATGGTAAATGTACATAGAGATTTTTAGATGCTAGGATAGAGATAATGTTGTTTTCTGAAGGGTCATAGAACATGCTGGTCATGGAACAGTAGAGAATGTAAGTAGGGCATCAGTTTCAAAGAGCATAGTGGGAAGTTGGCTTAGCAATTTGAGTGCATGAGGAAGTGACTTAGAAAACACAGTAAACTACGTTGTTACCCTGTTAGCATTTTGTTCTCTCATTCATCTCTTCTCCTCTGGACAAAATGACAAGACAGAAAAAATCACCTCAACAAAAAGAACAAGAGGCAGTACCGACTGCCAGGGACCTAATCAATACAGACATCAGTAAGATGTTGGAATTAGAGTTCAGAATGACGATTTTAAAGATACTAGCTGGGCTTGAAAAAGCATGGAAGTTATTAGAGAAACACTTTCTGGAGAAATAAAAGAACTAAAATCTAACCAAGTTGAAATCAAAAAGGCTATTAATAATGTGCAATCAAAAATGGAGGCTCTAACTGCTAGGACAAATGAGGCAGAAGAAAGACTTAGTGATATAAAAGACCAAATGATGGAAAATAAAGAAGCTGAGAAAAAGAGATATAAACAACTACTGGATCACGAGGGCAGAATTTGAGAGATAAGCGATACCATAAGACAAAACAGCATTACAATAATTGGGATCCCAGAAGAAGAAGAAAGAGAGGGAGGGGCAGAAGGTTTATTGGAAGAAATTATAGCAGAGAATTTCCCTAATTTGGGGAAGGAAACAGGCATTAAAATCCAGGAGGCACAGACAACCCCTCTCAAAATCAATAAAAATAGGTCAACACCCCAACATTTAAAAGTAAAACTTACGAGTCTCAGAGACAAAGAGAAAATCCTGAGAGCAGCTCGAGAGAAGAGATCTGTAACCTACATGGTAGAAAAATTACATTGGCAACAGACCGATCCACAGAGAACTGGCAGGCCAGGAAGGACTGGCATGACATATTCAGAGCACTAAATGGGAAAAATATGAAGCCAAGAATACTATATACAACTAAGCTGTCATTGAAAATAGAAAGAGAGATAAAAAGCTTCCAGGACAAACAAAAAGTAAAGGAATTTGCAAACACGAAACCAGCCCTACAAGAAATATTGAAAGGGGTCTTCTAAGCAAAGAGAGAGCCTAAAAGTAACATAGATCAGAAAGGAATACAGGCAATATACAGTAACAGTCACCTTACAGGCAATACAATGGCACTAAATTAATATCTTTCAATAGGTACCCTGAATGTAAATGGGCTAAATGCCCCAATCAAAAGACACAGGTTATCAGATCGGATAAAAAAACAAGACCCATCGATAGGCTGTCTGCAAGAGACTCATTTTAGATGCAAAGACACCCCCAGATTGAATGTGAGGGGGTGGAAAACCATTTACCATGCTAATGGACACCAAAAGAAACCTGGGGTAGCAATACTTATAACAGACAAATTAGATTTTAAACCAAAGACTGTATTAAGAGATGAGGAAGGACACTATATCCTACTTAAAGGGTCTATCCAACAAGAAGATCTAACAATTGTAAATATCTATGCCCCTAACATGGGAGCAGACAATTATATAAGCCAATTAATAACAAAAGCAAAGAAACACATCGACAACAATACTAGAATAGTGGGGGACTTTAACACCCCCCTCACTGAAACGGACAGATCATCTAAGCAAAAGATCAACAACGAAATAAAGACTTTAAATGACACACTGGACCAAATGGACTTCACAGACATATTCAGAACATTCCATCCCAAAGCAACGGAATATACATTCTGCTCTAGTGCCCGTGAAACATTCTCCAGAATACACCACATCCTAGGTCACAAATCAGGTCTCAACCGGTACCAAAAGATTGGGATCATTCCCTCCATGTTTTCAGACCACAATGCTTTGAAACTTGAACTCAATCACAAGAGGAAAGTCGGAAAGAACTCAAATACATGGAGGCTAAAGAGCATCCTACTAAAGAATGAATGGGTCAACCAGGAAATTAAAGAAGAATTTAAAAAAATTCATGGAAACAAATGAAAATGAAAACACAACTGTTCAAAATCTTTGGGATGTAGCAAAGGCACTCCTAAGAAGAAAGTACATAGAATACAAGCCTTTCTCAAGAAACAAGAAAGGTCTCAAATACGCAACCTAACCCTACACCTAAAGGAGCTGGAGAAAGAAGAGCAAATAAAGCCTAAACCCAGCAGGAGAAGAGAAATAATAAAGATCAGAGCAGAAATCAATGAAATAGAAACCAAAAGAACAGTAGAACAAATCAACGAAACTAGGAGCTGGTTCTTTGAAAGAATTAACAAGATTGATAAACCCCTGGCCAGACTTATCAAACTGAAAAGAGAAATAACCCAAATAAATAAAATCATGAATGAAAGAGGAGAGATCACAACCAACACCAAAGAAATACAAACAATTATAAGAACATATTATGAGCATCTATATGCCAGCAAATTAGATAATCTGGAAGAAATGGATGCATTCCTAGAAATGTATCAACCACCAAAACTGAACCAGGAAGAAATAGAAAACTTGAACAGACCTATAACCACTAAGGAATTTGAAGCAGTCATCAAAAATCTAACAAACCATAGCCCAGAGCCAGATGGCTTCCCTGGGTAATTCTACCAAACATTTAAAGAATTAATACCTATTCTTCTGAAACTGTTCCAAAAAATAGAAATGGAAGGAAAACTTCCAAACTCGTTTTATGAGGCCACCATTACCTTGATCCCAAAACCAGCCAAATACCCCATCAAAAAGGAGAATTACAGGCCAATATCTTTGATGAACATGGATGCAAAAATTCTCACCAAAATACTAGTCAATAGGATCCAACAGTACATTAAAAGGATTATTCACCACGACCAAGTGGGATTTATCCCTGGGCTGCAAGGTTGGTTCAACATCCGCAAATCAATCAATGTGATACAATACATTAATAAAAGAAAGAACAAGAACCATATGATCCTCTCAATAGATGCAGAAAAAGCATTTGACAAAGTACAGCATCCTTTCTTGATCAAAACTCTTCAGAGTATAGGCATAGAGGGTACATACCTCAATATCATAAAAGCCATCTATGAAAAACCCACAACGAATATCATTTTCAATGGGGAAAAACTGAGAGCTTTCTCCCTAGGGTCAGGAACACGGCAGGGATGTCCACTATCACCACTGCTCTTCAACATAGTACTAGAAGTCCTAGCCACAGCAATCAGACAACAAAAAGAAATAAAAAGCATCCAAATTGGCAAAGAAGAATTCAAACTCTCACTGTTTGCAGATGATATGGTACTTTATGTGGAAAACCCAAAAGACTCTCCCCCAAAACTGCTATAACTCATACAGGAATTCAGTAAAGTGGCAGGATATAAAATCAATGCACAGAAATCAGTAGCATTCCTATACACCAAAAACAAGACAGAAGAAAGAGAAATTAAGGAGTCAATCCCATTTACAATTGCACCCAAAACCATAAGATTCCTAGGAATAAATCTAACCAAAGAGGCAAAGACTCTGTACTCAGAAAACCATAAAATACTCATGAAAGAAATTGAGGAAGACATGAAGAAATGGAAAAATGTTCCATGTTCATGGATTGGAAGAACAAATATTGTGAAGAAGTCAATGTTACTTAGAGCAATCTACACATTTAATACAATCCCCATCAAAATATCATCCACTTTTTTCAAAGAAATGGAACAAGTAATTCTAAAATTTGTATGGAACCAGAAAAGACCCTGAATAGCCAGAGGAATGTTGAAAAAGAAAAGCAAAACTGGTGGCATCACAATTCCGGAGTTCAAGCTCTATTACAAAACTGTAATCATCAGGACAGTATGGTACTGGCACAAAAACAGGCACATAGATCAATGGAACAGAATAGAGAGCCCAGAAATGGATCCTTAACTCTATGGTCAACTCATCTTTGACAAAGCAGGAAAAAATGTCCAATGTAAAAAAGACAGTCTCTTCAACAAATGGTGTTGGGAAAATTGGACAGCCACATGCAGAAGAATGAAACTGGACCATTTCCTTACACCACACACAAAAATAGACTCAAAATGGTTGAAAGACCTAAATGTGAGACAGGAGTCCATCAGAATCCTAATGGAGAACACAGGCAGCAACCTCTTCGACCTCAGCCACAGCAACTTCTTCCTAGAAATGTTGCCAAAGGCAAGGGAAGCAAGGGCAAAAATGAACTACTGGGACTTCTTCAAGATAAAAAGCTTTTGCACAGCAAAAGAAACAGTCAACAAAACCAAAAGACAACCGACAGAATGGGAGAAGATATTTGCAAATGACATATCAGATAAAGGGCTAGTATCCAAAATTTCTAAAGAACTTATCAAACTCAACACCCAAAGAACAAATAATCCAATCAAGAAATGGGCAGAAGACATGAACAGACATTTTTCCAAAGAAGACCTCCAAATGACCAACAGATACATGAAAAAGTGCTCGACATCGCTTGGCATCAGGGAACTCCAAATCAAAACCTCAATGAGATATCATCTCACTCCAGTCAGAATGGCTAAAATTAACAAGTCAGGAAATGACAGTTGTTGGCGGGGATGCGGAGAAAGGGGAACCCTCGTACACTGTTGGTGGAAATGCAAGCTGGGGCAGCCACACTGGAAAATAGTATGGAGGTTCTTCAAAAAGTTGAAAATAGAGCTACCATATGATCCAGCAATTGCACTACTCGGTATTTACCCCAAAGACACAAATGTAGGGATCCGAAGGGGTACGTGCACCCCAATGTTTATAGCAGCAATGTCCACAATAGCCAAACTGTGGGAAGAGCCAAGATGTCCACCGGCAGATGAATGGTTAAAGAAGAGGTGGTATATATATACAATGGAATATTATGCAACCATCAAAACGAATGAAATCTTGCCATTTGCAATGACGTGGATGGAACTGGAGGGTATTATGCTGAACGAAATAAGTCAATCAGAGAAAGACATGTATCATATGACTTCACTGATATGAGGAATTCTTAATCTCAGGAAACAAACTGAGGGTTGCTGGAGTGGTGGGGGGTGGGAGGGATGGGGTGGCTGGGTGATAGACATTGGGAAGGGTATGTGCTATGGTAAGTGCTGTGAATTGTGTAAGACTGTTGAATCACAGACCTGTACCTCTGAAACAAATAATACATTATATGTTAAAAAAAAAAAAAAGGAAGAAGATAGCAGAAGTGGAAGAATGAAAGGGGGGAAATCGGAGGGGGAGACGAACCATGAGAGACTATGGACTCTGAAAAACAAACTGAGGGTTCTAAAGGGGAGGGAGGTTGGGAGATATGTTAGCCTGGTGATGTGTATTAAAGAGGGCACATACTGCATGGAGCATTGTGTGTTGTACGCAAACAATGAATCATGGAACACTACATCAAAAACTAATGATGTAATGTATGGTGATTAACTTAAAATAATAATAAAAAAATAAAAGAAAATAAAAGAAAATAAAAAGAAAACACAGTAAACTAATAATTTCTCCCAAATTAATGGGCAACAAAAAAGAAAGAATTGAGGCTGAATTGTATTAGAAAGACATGGAGGCAATTATGGGAAAATATTTGTTGGACATACATAATAGGCAATAATGAAGAAAAAGGATATTTGATTTCTGTTTCAAGGGACCATTTTGAAGTTATCTCTAAAAATTGTCTGATTGGAAGCTTTTTTAAAATTTTATTTATTTATTTGTCAGAGAGAGAGAGAGCACAAGCAGGGGGGCAGCACGTAGAGCAGGCAGAGCAAGCAGTATGCTCCCCGCTGAGCAAGAATCCCAATGTGGGACTCTCTCCCAGGAGCCTGGGATCATGACCTGAGCCAAAGGCAGACGCTTATCATACTGAGCCACCCAGGTGTCCCTGGAAGCTTTCTTCTTCTCCTTCCTCTTCTTCTTCTTCTTCTTCTTCTTCTTCTTCTTCTTCTTCTTCTTC